>NW_008709640.1:1542158-1542941 GCF_000327385.1 Lottia gigantea | reverse complement strand
AAAAACCAGGATGCTTTATCTGAATTAGTTCCGAAGTTACAGCCGCTCAAAGTTTGCCCTTTTTTCCCCCACATTTAGCCCAATTTGCACAGTTTTTCGACTCTAGTTTTTCGCCAAAATGCAGGAAACAACTTTGAATCGAATTTCCGACCCCCCCGGGTCCCCCCGGATCGATTTTAGTCAAAAAAAAGAAAATTTTTTTTTGGTCCAACTTAGAAATTTTTCCTGATCAAAATGACTAAAAAATGGCCGATTTTTTGCGTTTCAATACGACTTTTTGTAGCTGCTCCTGAAGGCGAACCGTAACTGCTACAGGGTTGCGCTTTGGTGGGTGGGTAGCCAATGTCTGGTTCTATACGACACAAAAAACCAGGATGCTTTATCTGAATTAGTTCCGAAGTTACAGCCGCTCAAAGTTTGCCCTTTTTTCCCCCACATTTAACCCAATTTGCACAGTTTTTCGACTCTAGTTTTTCGCCAAAATGCAGGAAACAACTTTGAATCGAATTTTCGACCCCCCCGGGTCCCCCCGGATCGATTTTAGTCAAAAAAAAGAAAATTTTTTTTTGGTCCAACTTAGAAATTTTTCCTGATCAAAATGACTAAAAAATGGCCGATTTTTTGCGTTTCAATACGACTTTTTGTAGCTGCTCCTGAAGGCGAACCGTAACTGCTACAGGGTTGCGCTTTGGTGGGTGGGTAGCCATTGTCTGGTTCTATACGACACAAAAAACCAGGATGCTTTATCTGAATTAGTTCCGAAGTTACAGCCGCTCAAAGTTT
>NW_008709640.1:1528597-1531848 GCF_000327385.1 Lottia gigantea | reverse complement strand
TGTATTTACTCCACCAAATGTTGTCTGATATTTTACCTTTTCATTTTAATAATCATGATTTCAAATGTTTTATTTTATTTGGTTTACAATCAAATAAATCAATTCCCAATGAGCTTTTAAATATAATTTTATCATGTGCCAGACAGACCATTTATATCCACAGAAATATATGTATAGACAATCCCGACTGTAATATAGATCTTGTTTGTTTTTATAAAAATATTTTGGCCAGTGCATTAATATATTTAAAACAATTTTATCCTAGGCATACTTTTATTCAAAAGTTTATTCTACCGTCATGTTTTATCAACATTACCCTTGATAATACAATTGATATTGAATTTTCTTAGCATTTTATTGTTAAATATACATAAATAATATACTTATTATATTTATTTTACCATGTATATAGATTTGAACATTTTATAATAACCCACTTACCATCTTAATTTATCAGTATGGACCAGTCTCTATAGCCCTATAGATTTAATCATCATTACACATTCCTTTATATCTTGTGTCAACACTAGCAGACGACGCTCTAGGGTTTACTAGAGCAATATTTTAACCCCGTTTTTCATTTTTTTAAGAAATATCCTTATGGATCTTTACAACTTTCGGTTTCATATGTAAAGATCCATCAATAGGGATACTTCTGCATTTAAGAAACATCATTTTCATTTTATCATATACAACTTTCAAATTTTCATGATTTTTTAATCAAGTTTTTAATTTTTAATTATTATAGTACGTGTTAACCCATTTTAGAGAAACATTGTCATAGCTAGTGTCCACAATTTGAAACCTTACAGTAATATTTTTTAAGCTCCATACCATAATGGAAATAGTGTAAATAGTATAATACAGTATTAATATTTTACCGTATTTTAACTCCATTAAGGAGTATTCTCCTTTGATATTAATGTATATTTTGATTTTAATTATATAATAACTGTGCGATACATGTTTTAGTTTTGCATATACTGTAATATTTTGTATAATTGTATATTTTATGTTGAATAAATATCTACAAGATAAAAAAAAAAAAAAAAAAGTTCCGAAGTTACAGCCGCTCAAAGTTTGCCCTTTTTTCCCCCACATTTAACCCAATTTGCACAGTTTTTCGACTCTAGTTTTTCGCCAAAATGCAGGAAACAACTTTGAATCGAATTTCCGACCCCCCGGGTCCCCCCGGATCGATTTTAGTCAAAAAAAAGAAAATTTTTTTTTGGTCCAACTTAGAAATTTTTCCTGATCAAAATGACTAAAAAATGGCCGATTTTTTGCGTTTCAATACGACTTTTTGTAGCTGCTCCTGAAGGCGAACCGTAACTGCTACAGGGTTGCGCTTTGGTGGGTGGGTAGCCCATGTCTGGTTCTATACGACACAAAAAACCAGGATGCTTTATCTGAATTAGTTCCGAAGTTACAGCCGCTCAAAGTTTGCCCTTTTCCCCCACATTTAAGCCAATTTGCACAGTTTTTCGACTCTAGTTNTTCGCCAAAATGCAGGAAACAACTTTGAATCGAATTTCCGATCCCCCCGGGTCCCCCCGGATCGATTTTAGTCAAAAAAAAGAAAATTTTTTTTTGGTCCAACTTAGAAATTTTTCCTGATCAAAATGACTAAAAAATGGCCGATTTTTTGCGTTTCAATACGACTTTTTGTAGCTGCTCCTGAAGGCGAACCGTAACTGCTACAGGGTTGCGCTTTGGTGGGTGGGTAGCCAATGTCTGGTTCTATACGGCACAAAAAACCAGGATGCTTTATCTGAATTAGTTCCGAAGTTACAGCCGCTCAAAGTTTGCCTTTTTTTCCCCCACATTTAAGCCAATTTGCACAGTTTTTCGACTCTAGTTTTTCGCCAAAATGCAGGAAACAACTTTGAATCGAATTTCCGATCCCCCCGGGTCCCCCCGGATCGATTTTAGTCAAAAAAAAGAAAATTTTTTTTTGGTCCAACTTAGAAATTTTTCCTGATCAAAATGACTAAAAAATGGCCGATTTTTTGCGTTTCAATACGACTTTTTCTAGCTGCTCCTGAAGGCGAACCGTAACTGCTACAGGGTTGCGCTTTGGTGGGTGGGTAGCCAATGTCTGGTTCTATACGGCACAAAAAACCAGGATGCTTTATCTGAATTAGTTCCGAAGTTACAGCCGCTCAAAGTTTGCCTTTTTTTCCCCCACATTTAAGCCAATTTGCACAGTTTTTCGACTCTAGTTTTTCGCCAAAATGCAGGAAACAACTTTGAATCGAATTTCCGATCCCCCCGGGTCCCCCCGGATCGATTTTAGTCAAAAAAAAGAAAATTTTTTTTTGGTCCAACTTAGAAATTTTTCCTGATCAAAATGACTAAAAAATGGCCGATTTTTTGCGTTTCAATACGACTTTTTGTAGCTGCTCCTGAAGGCGAACCGTAACTGCTACAGGGTTGCGCTTTGGTGGGTGGGTAGCCAATGTCTGGTTCTATACGGCACAAAAAACCAGGATGCTTTATCTGAATTAGTTCCGAAGTTACAGCCGCTCAAAGTTTGCCTTTTTTTCCCCCACATTTAAGCCAATTTGCACAGTTTTTCGACTCTAGTTTTTCGCCAAAATGCAGGAAACAACTTTGAATCGAATTTCCGATCCCCCCGGGTCCCCCCGGATCGATTTTAGTCAAAAAAAAGAAAATTTTTTTTTGGTCCAACTTAGAAATTTTTCCTGATCAAAATGACTAAAAAATGGCCGATTTTTTGCGTTTCAATACGACTTTTTGTAGCTGCTCCTGAAGGCGAACCGTAACTGCTACAGGGTTGCGCTTTTGTGGGTGGGTAGCCAATGTCTGGTTCTATACGGCACAAAAAACCAGGATGCTTTATCTGAATTAGTTCCGAAGTTACAGCCGCTCAAAGTTTGCCTTTTTTTCCCCCACATTTAAGCCAATTTGCACAGTTTTTCGACTCTAGTTTTTCGCCAAAATGCAGGAAACAACTTTGAATCGAATTTCCGATCCCCCCGGGTCCCCCCGGATCGATTTTAGTCAAAAAAAAGAAAATTTTTTTTTGGTCCAACTTAGAAATTTTTCCTGATCAAAATGACTAAAAAATGGCCGATTTTTTGCGTTTCAATACGACTTTTTGTAGCTGCTCCTGAAGGCGAACCGTAACTGCTACAGGGTTGCGCTTTGGTGGGTGGGTAGCCAATGTCTGGTTCTATACGGCACAAAAAACCAGGATGCTTTATCTGAATTAGTTCCGAAGTACAGCC
>NW_008709640.1:1524317-1525708 GCF_000327385.1 Lottia gigantea | reverse complement strand
ACTGCTACAGGGTTGCGCTTTGGTGGGTGGGTAGCCAATGTCTGGTTCTATACGGCACAAAAAACCAGGATGCTTTATCTGAATTAGTTCCGAAGTTACAGCCGCTCAAAGTTTGCCTTTTTTTCCCCCACATTTAAGCCAATNTGCACAGTTTTTCGACTCTAGTTTTTCGCCAAAATGCAGGAAACAACTTTGAATCGAATTTCCGATCCCCCCGGGTCCCCCCGGATCGATTTTAGTCAAAAAAAAGAAAATTTTTTTTTGGTCCAACTTAGAAATTTTTCCTGATCAAAATGACTAAAAAATGGCCGATTTTTTGCGTTTCAATACGACTTTTTCTAGCTGCTCCTGAAGGCGAACCGTAACTGCTACAGGGTTGCGCTTTGGTGGGTGGGTAGCCAATGTCTGGTTCTATACGGCACAAAAAACCAGGATGCTTTATCTGAATTAGTTCCGAAGTTACAGCCGCTCAAAGTTTGCCTTTTTTTCCCCCACATTTAAGCCAATTTGCACAGTTTTTCGACTCTAGTTTTTCGCCAAAATGCAGGAAACAACTTTGAATCGAATTTCCGATCCCCCCGGGTCCCCCCGGATCGATTTTAGTCAAAAAAAAGAAAATTTTTTTTTGGTCCAACTTAGAAATTTTTCCTGATCAAAATGACTAAAAAATGGCCGATTTTTTGCGTTTCAATACGACTTTTTGTAGCTGCTCCTGAAGGCGAACCGTAACTGCTACAGGGTTGCGCTTTGGTGGGTGGGTAGCCAATGTCTGGTTCTATACGGCACAAAAAACCAGGATGCTTTATCTGAATTAGGTCCGAAGTTACAGCCGCTCAAAGTTTGCCCTTTTTTCCCCCACATTTAACCCAATTTGCACAGTTTTTCGACTCTAGTTTTTCGCCAAAATGCAGGAAACAACTTTGAATCGAATTTCCGACCCCCCCCCCGGGTCCCCCCGGATCGATTTTAGTCAAAAAAAAGAAAATTTTTTTTTGGTCCAACTTAGAAATTTTTCCTGATCAAAATGACTAAAAAATGGCCGATTTTTTGCGTTTCAATACGACTTTTGGTAGCTGCTCCTGAAGGCGAACCGTAACTGCTACAGGGTTGCGCTTTGGTGGGTGGGTAGCCAATGTCTGGTTCTATACGACACAAAAAACCAGGATGCTTTATCTGAATTAGTTCCGAAGTTACAGCCGCTCAAAGTTTGCCCTTTTTTCCCCCACATTTAACCCAATTTGCACAGTTTTTCGACTCTAGTTTTTCGCCAAAATGCAGGAAACAACTTTGAATCGAATTTCCAACCCCCCCGGGTCCCCCCGGATCGATTTTAGTCAAAAAAAAGAAAATTTTTTTTTGGTCCAACTTAGAAATTTNTCCTGATCAAAATG
>NW_008709640.1:1444733-1522746 GCF_000327385.1 Lottia gigantea | reverse complement strand
ATACGACACAAAAAACCAGGATGCTTTATCTGAATTAGTTCCGAAGTTACAGCCGCTCAAAGTTTGCCTTTTTTTCCCCCACATTTAACCCAATTTGCACAGTTTTTCGACTCTAGTTTTTCGCCAAAATGCAGGAAACAACTTTGAATCGAATTTCCGATCTCCCCGGGTCCACCCGGATGGATTTTAGTGAAAAAAAAAGAAAATTTTTTTTGGTCCAACTTAGAAATTTTTCCTGATCAAAATGACTAAAAAATGGCCGATTTTTTGCGTTTCAATACGACTTTTTGTAGCTGCCCCTGAAGGCGAACCGTAACTGCTACAGGGTTGCGCTTTGGTGGGTGGGTAGCCAATGTCTGATTCTGAATTAGTTCCGATGTTACAGCCGCTCAAAGTTTGCCCTTTTTTTTTCCCCACATTTAACCCAATTTGCACAGTTTTTCGACTCTAGTTTTTCGCCAAAATGCATTAAACAACTTTGAATCGAATTTCCGATCTCCCCGAGTCCCCCCGGATCGATTTTAGTCAAAAAAAAGAAAAAATTTTTTTGGTCCAACTTTGAAATTTTTCCTGGTCAAAATGACTAGCTGCCCCTGAAGGCAAACCGTAACGGCTACAGGGTTGCGTTTTGGTGGGTTGGTAGCCAATATCTGGTTCTATACGGCACAAAAAACCAGGATGCTTTATCTGAATTAGTTGCGAAGTTACAGCCGCTCAAAGTTTGCCTTTTTTTCCCCAAAATGTACCCAATTTGCTCAGTTGTTCGACTCTAGTTTTTCGCCAAAATGCAGGAAACAACTAAGAATCGAATTTCCGATCTTTCCGGGCCCCCGGATCGATTTTAGTCAAAAAAAACAAAAAGATATGAATTTTTTTTCTTTTTTATTGCTTAAATCGATTTGGGTAGACCGAGGGAGATCGGGAATTTGATTCAAACTTTTTTTTCTGCAATTTGGGTAATTTTGAAAATATTTGACCACTTTTTCTCCGTTTTTGGCCTCTAGATATTCGCCAAAGTTTGAGTGGCTGTAACTTTGGAACCAATTGAGACACGGCAACCTGGTTTGCTGTGTCATATAGAACAATATCTTGGCTATCCATCCACTAAAGGGAACTCTGTGACACCTATGGTTTGCCTACAGTGACGGTTGAAAAAATGCTGAAAAAAGTCCAAAAATCGGCAATTTGTTAGTCATTTTGATCAGGAGAACTTTTAAAGTTTGACGAATATTTTTTTTTTCGTTTTTATTGCTTAAATCGATTTTGGGGGACTGAGTGAGATCGGAAATTTGATTCAAACTTGTTTCCTGCAATTTGGCGAAAATCTAGAGGCTAGAAACGGAGAAAAAGTGGTCGAATATTTTCAAAATTACCCAAAGTTTGAGCGGCTGTAACTTTAAAACCAATTGAGACACGGCAACCTGGTTTGCTGTGCCGTGTAGAACAACATCTTGGCTACCTACAAACCAAAGGGCAATTCTGTGAAATTTTTCTTTTTTATTGCTCAAAATTACCCAAAGTTTGAGCCGCTGTAACTTTGGAACCAATCTGTTTACTTTTCAATATGAAAGTTATTTTAACAGAGCTGTTTACTGTATCGATACCAGACTACCGAGAGTAGGGGTACTTAATAGGGTGCAGACTGACTTACTTGGTGACAATCTATCGAGGCTGAATTCAAACTGCTGTGGAGGTGTTGCAAGCCTCTCATGGAGCGTCTGAGAAGATTCTCCCGAGAAATATTTCATAAATTGAATTGATTTGGTGCCTTCTGACACTCAAAAACAAGGAGCTAATTTTTACTTTTTGGTTATTTTCTATGGTCTATAAAATTTAGGAATCTATGTGTAAGTGTGTTAGGATTAGGTGTAGAGTTAGGATTAGTACATGTTGGAGGATGCAGATGAAATAATTCCAAAATAAATTCCTAAATTTTACAGACCACAGAAGTATATATTCCACATTCAAAAATTCAAAATGCAACCATTCTAGATTATAATCAAAAACCGAATATCAATATCTGAAGGTCCGGGGTTCAATCTCGACATAGGTCAAGATGATCACCTTCGGATTATCCAACCGAATTTTCCAAAATAAAGGTTCAATTTGACTACAGATTCAATAATTGAAGTCAATTGAAACCTTTCAGAGTGAAATTTAGAAGTAATCAAGAAGCGCTAATGAGAGTTCTAAAACATTCTGATTCTAAAATTGATAATCAAAAATTACCTTAACTAAATCAAGATTTCAGGGTAATTCAACTCTATACAAAGAGAAATAGATTAACCACAGAATCAATATTTGTGGTATAAAAGTATCAATTTGTGAAATTTTAAAGATATCAAGGTGAAATTAAAAGAAAACTTGGTCAAGTAGACTTTAAAATACTGACTAAATCAAAGATTTCAATAAGAGACGTAAATTAACCACAGAATCAATATTTGTGGTAAAAAGAATGGATTTGTAAAATTAACCTACAACCCCCATACTATTAATTTGTAGAATGAAAACATTTCTTATACTATGTAGTATCAATTATAGATCATTGAAAATTGACTTGGCAAATCATTACAATATCATAATCATAAATCAATACATATCACACAATCATCAAATTTCATGTGAACGAAATAGAATCCAAAACTCATTGGATATATTCATGTTCAAGAAACAAAATAAACAGTAAAACAAATATTCTTTATGTCTGACATGATATAAACAGGTCATCAGATTATAGCCACAGTTGGTGATAAGACTTGAATTGGGAAGAGAAAATTTGGACTTCCCTCAACTTTATTTTTATATATTATATAACTATCGTTTATTATGTTATTATCATCTTTCAGCGACATAGTAGAGATCACAGTAAATAACGGAACACAATTTTATAGTATACTACTCCTTAGTTTTATTACACACTACGTTTCAACAATCTACATTGTCATCTTCAGGTGAAGTATGTCATTATCATTACTTCAACTTTATTCTTATCGTTATATAATATTATCGTGCCTTTAAAAAATCAATGTTCCAACTGAAATCCAAAACTCACAGGATTTTTTACGTTCAAGAAAGAAAATAAACAGTAAAACAAATATTCAAATGGTTGTTACACAGTGCTATCACTTTATGGTCCCAATCCCACAGCTAGTCCCACCGCCAGAGTTTAGTATGCCACCCGATAGACGCAGGACCTGCCCAAGGTATGCATCCTTTATCCGTTGAACACAAGAAAACTGAGAATAATTTAGAAAATATCTAAAACGAGCCAAAATTTAGCTTTAGACAACTCCCCTTATCCTAAAGAAGTTGTATTTATAAACAAAGCCCCTGTTGAACTTGGAAATACATTCATACTTGAAGCTGACTTCATGTATAAGAACTAAAATAACGTCCACATAAAATCAACTTTTATAAATCTGATGAGCTTTAAACATTCATTCTTTACGTCTTATATGATATACAGCTCATCAGATTATAGCCACAGTGGGGGATAAGACTTGAATTGGGAAGAGAAAATTTGGCCAGACTTCCCTTCTAGCCTAAAGAAGTCATCTTTTCTCTTCAGACAAAGTAAGATTTTTAAAATGGAAAATACATTCATACTTGCAAATTGACACACTTTTATATACCTGATGAGCTTTAAACATTCATTCGGGAGAAGGTTCTCCCGAGAAATAGTTCATAGTAAATTGAATTGATTTGGTGCCTTCTGACACATAATTTGGTTCAAATGAAAATTATACTTAATTATCAAGAATAAAGTGAGAGTACAATTGGGTTGGGTTTACAACTATAAACAGGTTTAATTTTATTGGTCTATAGACCACCCATTCTAGCTATAATCATCACTATGATAAAGACACAAGTAAGATTAGATAGCGATTACATAAGACTTGCAGGTCAGCTGCAAGTGACTCTTATGTTGTTATCAACAGTCAGTAGAAATTTTCTCAAAAAAAATTTAATTTCAGATTTTGTTCTAATAGTTATAAACATGGACATAAAATGTTGGCCAAAACGATTCTGTATTGTTTATTCGTTTGGTATGGCTTTTAAGCTTCTTAATGATATATGTAGAAAATATTTTCAGTTCAGCTTCATTGGCTATCTAGAGTTTCCCTAGAGTTTCCCTAGAGTTGATCTAGTTGAAGATAATTCCAGTTTGTTGCCTCTAGTTTTTCACCAGAAACGCAGAAAACTTTGAAAGCTTCTAAATTGAAACAAATGACTTATGTATTATCTTGTGTATTTGGAAATTTGAAAGCTTATCAACACTATCGAGAATCATGAGATTTGGTTTTTTTCCGTGAGCCATGATGTAAATTGCGTCTCAGGCCATTTGTAGAGCCTATCACAGTTGTGAGCGCATGTGTGACCTTTTTTTAAGACTGCAAAAATTTCGATTATTTTAGAATAAAAACACCACAATTCATACTTTTTATTTTTAAAATATAAACAATATTGATGTTCAATATATTCATCTGTATATGAAGAAATTGATTTTTCCTTTCTTGTTTGAATGTTGTACACCATCGATTTCAGCTCAAATGTTCTGTCATTTTCTTCTGGTCTCACATCTACAATTATATAACAAAACAAATGTTACTTATTTAACATATAAGACATCAATTCAATACCCATTATTTTTGAGGTCATATGGCAATTATTTAGGAAATCCATATAGTATACAATACTAAAAGTATGTTTAGTGACAAACATTTTGAAATAATTCCATGAGGTCCTGTTTCTGGAAACTTATGACGAATTAAATACGCAATTATATTTCGAAATATGGTTGGTTACAGTAATTATTTGATCTTGTCTCTTAGAATCTTTTTTTTTTCACCCAGAACAGGATTTTGAAAATTTTGAAATTTCTAAGTTTGAAATGACTAGAAAACTTTTGGTAATCAACTTGAAAATCAAATTTGGAATTACAAATGAAAAAATTCTTATAAATTCGAAAATTTTGAACAATCTAGATAGGTTGTAATTTCAAAATACATTGATGTATATCAAAATCAAGGAGCTAATTTTTACTTTTGGTTATTTTCTATGGTCTATAAAATTTAGGAATCTATGTGTAAGTGTGTTAGGATTAGGTGTAGAGTTAGGATTAGTACATGTTGGAGGATGCAGATAAAGAGGAAATAATTCCAAAATAAATTCCTAAATTTTACAGACCACAGAAGTATATAATCCACATTCAAAAATTCAAAATGCAACCATTCTAGATTATAATCAAAAACCGAATATCAATATCTGAAGGTCCGGGGTTCAATCTCGACATAGGTCAAGATGATCACCTTCGGATTATCCAACCGAATTTTCCAAAATAAAGGTTCAATTTGACTACAGATTCAATAATTGAAGTCAATTGAAACCTTCAGAGTGAAATTTAGAAGTAATCAAGAAGCGCTAAAACATTCTTATTCTAAAATTGATAATCAAAAATTACCTTAACTAAATCAAGATTTCAGGGTAATTCAACTCTATATAAAGAGAAATAGATTAACCACAGAATCAATATTTGTGGTATAAAAGTATCAATTTGTGAAATTTTAAAGATATCAAGGTGAAATTAAAAGAAAACTTGGTCAAGTAGACTTTAAAATACTGACTAAACTAAAGATTTCAATAAGAGACGTAAATTAACCACAGAATCAATATTTGTGGTAAAAAGAATGGATTTGTAAAATTAACCTACAACCCCCATACTATTAATTTGTAGAATGAAAACATTTCTTATACTATGTAGTATCAATTATAGATCATTGAAAATTGACTTGGCAAATCATTACAATATCATAATCATAAATCAATACATATCACACAATCATCAAATTTCATGTGAACGAAATAGAATCCAAAACTCATTGGATATATTCATGTTCAAGAAACAAAATAAACAGTAAAACAAATATTCTTTATGTCTGACATGATATAAACAGGTCATCAGATTATAGCCACAGTTGGTGATAAGACTTGAATTGGGAAGAGAAAATTTGGACTTCCCTCAACTTTATTTTTATATATTATATAACTATCGTTTATTATGTTATTATCATCTTTCAGCGACATTACAGATCACAGTAAATAACGGAACACAATTTTATAGTATACTACTCCTTAGTTTTATTACACACTACGTTTCAACAATCTACATTGTCATCTTCAGGTGAAGTATGTCATTATCATTACTTCAACTTTATTCTTATCGTTATATAATATTATCGTGCCTTTAAAAAATCAATGTTCCAACTGAAATCCAAAACTCACAGGATTTTTTACGTTCAAGAAAGAAAATAAACAGTAAAACAAATATTCAAATGGTTGTTACACAGTGCTATCACTTTATGGTCCCAATCCCACAGCTAGTCCCACCGCCAGAGTTTAGTATGCCACCCGATAGACGCAGGACCTGCCCAAGGTATGCATCCTTTATCCGTTGAACACAAGAAAACTGAGAATAATTTAGAAAATATCTAAAACGAGCCAAAATTTAGCTTTAGACAACTCCCCTTATCCTAAAGAAGTTGTATTTATAAACAAAGCCCCTGTTGAACTTGGAAATACATTCATACTTGAAGTTGACTTCATGTATAAGAACTAAAATAACGTCCACATAAAATCAACTTTTATAAATCTGATGAGCTTTAAACATTCATTCTTTACGTCTTATATGATATACAGCTCATCAGATTATAGCCACAGTGGGGGATAAGACTTGAATTGGGAAGAGAAAATTTGGCCAGACTTCCCTTCTAGCTTAAAGAAGTCATCTTTTCTCTTCAGACAAAGTAAGATTTTTAAAATGGAAAATACATTCATACTTGCAAATTGACACACTTTTATATACCTGATGAGCTTTAAACATTCATTCTTTACGTCTTATATGATACATAGCTCACCAGATTATAGCCACAGTGGGGGATAAGATTTGAATTGGGAAGAAAAAATTTGGCCAGACTTCCCTTATTGCCTAAAGAAGTCATCTTTCCTCTTCAAACAAAAACAGATTTAGAAATTGACTTGTATTAAAACACATTCACACATTTACTGAACAGTTCAACAGGCAGCATAAATAAACCCAATAGATTCTCAGATTCAAGTGTTCCGTTCCCTAGGAAGCTACACATGGAGCCCTGTTACGCTTCGGAGAGATTATGCTTTTTATCCTTCTAGTGGATAGGATCTTATATCGTAACCATGGGAAGATCCCGTTAAGAATGGGAAGAGGATTTGTAATCAACAGAATGTAACAACCAATATGATTATTCTCTTACTGTTTATAATTCCTATCATATTCCTATTATAACATTTTCATTCCTTTAGCTTTATTCATATATAGGTATCATCCATTTAGCTATGTTCTTATGCAGTACAATATGATCATTCCTTCAGCTTTATCCACTATATATATTTCAACATTATCAATCCTTTGGCTTAATCCTTATCATATATTATGACATTATCAATCCTTCGACTGTATCAAATTGTATTATATTGTCACATTATCATTCCTTGGCTTAATCCCTATCATATATTATAACATTATCATTCAGCTTCATTCCTATCATACATCATAACATTATTAATCCATTGGCTTTTATAACACATTATATATAATTAATATAATTCCTTCTGCTTTATTCTTATATTATACATTATCATTTTACATAACCTTCCTGCGATTACAACATCATCATTCCTCCAGCTTTATTCTTATCATATATTATAACATTATCTTTCCTTCGTCTGTATTCTTATATATAATACAATTATAGTTCTTTCAGCTTTATTCCTATATATTATATGATTATTATTCCTTCATCTTTATTCTTATATATCATGATTATTATTATTATATTGTATTGTGTTGTTTATATTATATTATATTATATTATATTATATTATTATTTTATCTTATTCTTCAGTTATATCAAACATTAACATAAATTGTTTATTTATAGCAATCATGACATATAACTTATAGAAAAATCTTAATATTGACCTACCTCAGATTAAAAACAAATGTATTTGGCTTGTAGATGAATTAACATTCATGCTGCATACCTGTAATATTAAAAAAAAGAATTAATAAAACATCTGATACACAGATACAGACGAAAGACAAAATGTATGGACAAAACTGTTATATTCATATTTACTCATGAAAACAATCAAATGCATTGTAAATAAAACCCCAAAAAACACATGATATATTGAAGAATTGGTAGCAGGTAGATATTTACTTAGATTATCGTGCTATAAGATTTTATTCTTTAGTCATGGCCACTGGTCCTACTGATGAATATGTACTCACTATGCGCATACTTTCATACATTTTTGATAAGGTATTTCAATACATTACATTTCAATCTTAGCATGCATCCGAAATCATGCTTGAGGGCGACTGTAGTTACATAGTTGAAGCAAAACTTTACCTTTTGAAAGCTTCAAAGTGAAATTCAAATTGTCATATCAATATGAAAATCAAGTTATCTTTACCTTGGAATTATTTAGTACTACTCATCAACATCTATTCTTTCTTAGCTTGAATTTTTTTTATTACGATTACATCTCTCATGAAAAATCATAAACTGAAAGAAAAAACACAATGCTAAGTATACAGTAGAAGGAATAAAACATATAATTAAACTTTAAAGGTTAGGGAAAAAACCACAAAATTTACCTTGAAAAGTTTGAATCGGCAAAATTCTAATTCTGTATCCAGAGAAAATTTTTCTGTTGTGTTCGTAACATGACAACAAGAAGAAGTGAACCCTGGGACGTCTGCAGTCACAATGAACACACAATACAGGTGTAGAGAGGTTTCAGGCCTACATTGATTTCAGCTCACCCCAAGCTCAACGAGTTAATATCACCTTTGTGATAACATAACACTATTCGTCATAAACCTTAACCTCTATGAGAACAACGTTTGAAAAAAAAAGACCGTCTTGGGAGATCTAAAATTTGATTAAACGTTGATTTCCTGCATAATAGCAAAAAACTGGAGACAAATAAAATTGTTTCAAAATTACGCAATGTTTGAGGGCTGTAACGTTCATTTTTGTCATTTTGATGGATAAGAATTTTTTCTCTCTTTTTTTTGGCAAAAATCGATTTTGGGGACGGAAGGGAGATCCGAAATTTGTTCATAAGTTTTGTGATGCATTCATAAAACCACATATTGGCTACCCGCTCTCCAAAGCGTAACCCTGTCGCACTTACGACAGTGACGGTTGTTAAAAGTCCCTTCCTGCATTTTGGCGAAAAACTAAAGTGGAAAAGCTGAGCAAATTGGTCAAATTTTGAGCGGCTGTAACTTTGGAACCAGGAAAAATTTCATATTTGGACCAAATGTTTTTTCTTGTTTTTAATAAATTCGATCCGGGGGGGCGGGGAGATCGGAAATTCGGTTCAAAGTTGTTTCCTGCATTTTGGCGAAAAACTGAGCAAATTGAGTAAATTTTACCCAGCCACCAGAGGGCAACTCTGTGGCACCTACAGTGACGATTTACGAAGTGCTGAAGAAAGTCTAAAAATCGACCGTATTTAGCCTACCTAAACAGTAGCTTACTTATTGTGGAAGTTATAGCTTTTGTTCGACTTTTGGCCTAGGTCCCCAAGCCTGACCTTGTTGGGTATTTTTCGAAGTTTTCTTCTGATTCTGTTTTATGCGGTTTTTTTAAGTCCTCAAGGTACAAATGATAGGAATTGCCCAATTCTATGAGAATTCGATGTCAGTCAATTTAGCCGTTTTGCTAATTTTTAGAAAAATACCAATATTTCATAAACTAAGGCAGATATATGAGATACTTTTTTTCTGACATATCCAGAGGACCAATCTGGATAATCTTGGTGAAATTCAGCTTGAGAGCTTACTTACTTTGGAAGTTTTTCCAATTTTGCCTTAGTTCACCAAAGTGAGATTTTTGGATATTTTTCGAAGTCTTTCCGATTACTTTGGAGTTATAGTGTAACGTCAGGTCAGGCTTTAGATATATAGAATTAAATGGCAGGCATGGATGTTAGTTGTTCATTAGCCACATATTAAGAAGTGAAAACCTTGCACGGAAGTCCACGAACCCAGAGGCCCTCATATCACATGAAGAATACACCAAAAACAGTGTGACAAACATTTAAAAACGAAGCAAAATGTCTGCACTATATTGACTCGACACCGAGTAAATTTGGCATGTATCTTCATTACTAACACCTGTATATCGTATATCACTTTTGCTGACACCTGTAATGTTGTATCGCTATCTGATTAAATAAGGCAGATAACAAATACAAACACTAGGTGTGACCATTTCTGAACCAATTATTTATCATTGGTTGTAAAGTTGTGTCCAATGGCAAATGCATGTACTTCCGAAAATGCAAACTGAGCCATGGAAATAGCCCGGCAAAGCTGACCTTCGCGTCCCTGGGGTGCGTTATCTACACCACGTTCGAAAAACATGGTGGATTTGTCGGGCTACCATGGAAAGTGTGTAAAAAGCATAGTTGAAACGAAGTTTTGCTATGGCTACTCTTTTTCGATTTCAAACTCGATAGATCTTTTTTCTGATTGCACAGCCTGAAGACGTACCATGATTTTTAATTTTTAGAAAATTCCCAATAGCGATGGTACGGAAACGTTCTTCCGAAGTAGATCATGCAATAAACCAATTGAATCTACAAGGTCCATCAGCAACTCGAAACGGCGACGCATTGTTCATACTCTATTATATTATGAAGGGCATTATATGTGATTGTTAACTATCTATGTATACCTTTAGAGTCTACATGACACAGTCATAACATTTCACCAAGTTATCAAGTCAGTGTTGGGTAATTTAATCAAGTTAATATTGTGAAATGGACAAACCCATAAACCACTATCGATAAAATAAATAAACATAAGATACTGGTGAACAAATATAAATAATATTTAGTAGTTAAGGACCTTTTTCACACCTTTTGTATATAGATGTAAATTATAATAATTCTCGATTTTGAATAGGTAAGTCTTCATTACTGTCAGTTTTCAACAGGAACGGTTGATTTGTATATTCCATCGAACGTCCTGTTCGTGTACAAATAATGATCCATAATATCTACAAAGGGGAATGTAAATAAGCATCTGAAAAAATCTTTTATTGAACAGAAAGGGTATGTATGGGGATGTAGGACAATTTATTTTCTTTTCCGGTGTTTTATGAGTTTTATTTTTTTATTTCATAAGAGGTTTTATTGTAAAAGATGTCTTTGTTCCAAACAGCAGCGGTTCTTTGCCTTGTTTTTATGGTAATGGGTAACAACAATCCTGGAACCACTTTACATCTTAAAGAAATATTTATTGGGAGATGTTGGGATTATAAGGAAATCAAACATAAAGAATTTCCACTGAGGTAACTCTTTACCCAGTTTTCAATTATTGTAAATGGAGGGACTGACATGAAGAAATGTATAGTCGTTGGGTGACTCACAAGTCACTATATACATATTGAAAACAGATAAGATACCAATGGATGCTACAGTCAATGAAAGATTTCCCACATTGCACACGGATGGTATTGTCTGTCTTTATCATCTTAATGATGACAGTTCAAACTAAGAACTTTTAAACTAAGAAATTTTATTCCAGTCAACATCGTTTTGAAAAAGGTTCATCATTGATTAGTTCTATGAGGAATGAAATCGGATTGACTTTAACATCTTACCATGTTGGGTAAATAAAGGCAGAGCAGGACAAACTGCAAATTTTGCATTAATATTTGTTTTGTTTTGCGCAGATCAATTCTCTCTCCCCCATTTCAGAACTGATGTGAATTGTAATGATCTATGGAATGATTTCTATAAAGCCTTCAGCTATCAAGCACCATGCGATGTAGCCATGGAACATTATAAGGAATACATAGATCTCGCCTCACAGAACGTCCCAGAAAATAAGGTAGTATTAAATCATTTTGATTAAAACACATGACCTTTTGGCCCAAATGTCGAATGATTGTGGGTCTAAAACTGAACAATGAATTTTCGTGGCAAGCAAACTTTAGCCACAAATTGCTTCTGGTATTGCTACACTCTTTTAATCTTCAAAAACTAAAGTAAATTGATGCGCTGAAATATATTAATATGGAAACGTCTACCAACAATTGTTAAAGGCTACATAATTTGAGTTTATTATAACCGTGTATTGTGGAGAGAATATACCCAAAGAATTAGGCTTTTGACTAATATTAAGTCTGATGGTGATTGCTTTAATAGGCTAAACAAAACTTCCTAAAAACGATAGAATCCATCATCAACTTAATGACAAACACGAGACCTTTCATGGAGTTCTTTTTGCAGTAACCTCAAATAAGGACATTATAATTTCTAGTTCACAATCAAGTTTCATAACGTATTTGTGTCAATTGAAGCTTACTACGAGAATGATTTAGTGAAAATAGGCTAATAAAGTATTGCTAAATTAATAATGATTCAAAGGTATTTTTCCTGTCTGTTTTTTAGGGAATGTTTTGGTCAGGAACATATGATATAGCTCACGAGTACGCCGAGGCTGGCAAGAGGTTTGTGACCCTGGAAGACACTATGATCGGGTTCCTGGCAAACAGTTTGATTTGGTGTGGTTCGGGATCAACAGGAGCTAACTTCACAAGGTGTCCTTCATGGACTGACTGTCCTCTCGAATCAAGTGAATCTTTTTGGGCTAGTGCCTCAAGAGAGGTGGGTGCTACTTTCTTGATTAGTATATTAGTATACATTTGACATTCAATGGACCAAGCTGTACATAATCGTGTTATAATTCTGATGTAAAAATTCCAGTTTGCCTCCAGTGTGAATGGTGACGTATATTTGATGTTGGATGGTTCCAGAAAAGACAAGCCTGCTTACAGCAAAGACAGGTATGTAGTAATGCTGGGGGGAAAACGAACGGTTTTTGTCGTCGACCCGAATCTTTTGTATAATCTTCAGTGTACACACGACAAGCCAGTTTGATATTTGTAGGCGATTCTTCATTTTCATCGTGTACTTTCACTCACGATGAGACAAGATTCCCACGGAGCTCACTTTTTATTTTATCATGTCTTTTTAAATGTTTAGTCGCATGACACATAACATCACAAAATGGTGAAAAATATGAACGACTGAAAATTTTTTGTCTCCTCGTGTGTCCCGCAGTCGGTGGGTGAAACTCTTGACAATAATCTAGTACCCGAAAAAAATCGGCGACAAAAATTGGTTTGAAAGAATATTTGACCAAGATCACAAGTGCAACATGTTGAACAAATTAAAAATCCAACAATGATCTAATATAATTAATCTTTGTAATATGTTTGTAGTTTCTTTTCTAAGTATGAGCTACCAGCTTTAGAAAATGTGAATAAGATTGTTATAATAGTTAAACACAACCTTGACGGTCCTATTAAGTAAGTACATCTTAATATTAATCCTTTTTCGGCGTACCCAGGAATATTCAACACTTCTAGGTAGAAATTGAGATTCCGGTGATACCGTTCGAACAGAGGATAATGCATGAATGTGAACGTCAAACATTCACGCCTTTTTGGGTTTAAGAATCTGATCCATTTTTTATTGCTTTTGAACAACTTTTTTTTTATTTCAGGGAAACGTGTAGTAACGGTTCTATAATAGATCTACAAGAAGATATCTTAAACAGAGGATTTGTCTTCAATTGTCTCGACGATCCAGCGTAAGTAGATTATCGGATATAAGGGCTATCGTTTTTTGCCACACTCAAGACTTCAGCTAAGAATCCTTTACTAAGGATAGATAAAACGTGCTCTTTGATTTGCTGCAGGAGGCGTTGTTAAAAAACGTTTATTTAGTTACAGTAACCTTTATGCATGTAATGAGTTCTATAAAAGCGCATTCTGATTTTTTAGAGAAAAATATTACACACATATCATTAATCATGATTATTATAGTCTAGATTCTGAAAAAATTCAGATTGTATTCCATATAAAAAATCTTTTTACAGTGCAATCATTCATCTGTTATGCGCTGATGATCCGGAAGCCAGAGAGTGTAAAATGGTGAATAGGAACGAATCTTACAACACGTTACTTCCGGTGATTAACTCCAAACCTAGTAGATTTAATTATTAAATTTTCAATAGATGGTAATCATGTTGTTTTACCTTTTTTGACTTTCAATCAGTATTTCATTTGAATGGAACAAATTCTTTTAATAGACTTTTTTTTCTAGAAAAGATGCATAGTATAGTATCATTTTAAGGAAAACTGCTCAATAGATAGATACAAGGAAACAAACTAATAATAGTAAACATCAATTAAGTAGGCTTAGACAGGCCAAAAAGGGAAAATCACAAATATGGAATGAAACTAACAGAGAAAGGCAAGTGATAAATCTCACACAATGGAAACCTCTTAAAACAAAATCAATGTATGACATAAAAAACGCTATCAATATTCTCACTATGGTTTAATAACACATTGTCGTTTTTGTAATTCCTCTCAGGTGCACAAGAGACAAATTCCACACTGGACTCAGGTGAAATACAGTACAAAAAATACTAGTTAAATACTATGATCCAGAGACGATCAGAATCAAAATACAAACCGATCTTTTCAAAAAAATCGCATTTTTACATTTTGAAACATTTTGAATAATTGAGATAAGAACAAAAGCAATGTCCGAAGGATTACTTACGGCCGAATTCAACCCACAGCACGGGGTTTCAGTTTTTAACCAATAAAATGACTAAACATGTTCACCCATCCAGCCTGCATCACTGATAGGGAGAGGCAAGCTGAACAAGACATATGACTTGAATTTAAGTTTCATTATAAATAAGAACCATGTTACTCTGAAATCGGGTTTGTCAAATATGTATCCCTTTCAGACGATGAACACGACAAATTAAGATAAAACTAAACGTGCTTTGTTGGACATCTAACTGTGTGTGGTGTGTGTCAAACCCAACAGTAAAGTTAGCTATCGAGTTCCCACTGACGGCTAAAAAGAATACAAAAGCCTTTCACTCATTCAAACTATGATATGCATGGTATCGCTATTGAACCAGGCATAAGAATTTCCATAGCAAATAATGTAATTTAAGAATTATTGAAAGGTTAGCTTGCAACAAATGGGTGGAGGAATCGCCGAAACTGTTCCTCTTCATCTGTTCCTTTACATCTGTTCTTCATCTGTTCCTCTTCATCTGTTCCTCTTCCTCTGTGAATAGGAGGTCTGTAGAATTATAAAGGCCATGACCTCAGAACACTCCTATTGTGGCAGTGCTATTGCGGGTAGGAAAATTACCAGAAGATTTTCCCTTAATAACCTGTAGAAATACAGGAATGCAATTCACTTCACTTGTCAGTGATATAAGGCACACAGTGATTTTAACAACATAAACAAAAAAATCTCACAATCTGTAACTCATTAAATTAAAACGTTTGGATTCCTTCTTGTAAGGCCAATAATATCTGAGATATTTCAGAAGTTTAGTAATATTCTGGGGGTCTTATCGGTTATAGATAAGAATAGTTGTAATAAAAGTAAACTTGCCCTACGAGTTTTTGTGCCACACGATAAGCACTCTATTTCTTTATAGTGAAACTTTATTTAAAAGTATAAAAACATAACATAATGGACAAATCTGAGAATGTTTCAAAAACATGCATACCAAGTTTCTTCAAATTTGCCAAAGTTAATGTATGTACCCTTGCAAAAAGTGTTCATCAAAAATCATAACAGAGATATTACAAATAAACTAAAGCAAGCCATGTTAATCAATATTAAAAGTCAATTTTGTGTACATTTTACATATTTCTGCTAAGATAAGGACAATAACTAAGATAAATCATTACCTAACTTTGTTCAAAGAGTCGACTAAAGAACATTTTATTGCACTTCACCATAACCTCTGTAACTATTGGCCTCCTAGTAGAATGTCCTTATAGCTTAAGACCAGCTATTTTGTTCTTGGAACCCTGGAAATAAAACAAAAGAAATGTGAGTTTGATTTATCAAATCAGAATGATACCGTTTAGCCAATGATAGTAGACACAAGCTAATTATTTGATTTTTCGCTTGAGTGTCTAAGACCAACAACTTTAATTCCGATTTTAAATTCGTCACAGTGGGATGGCTAATCATTTGCTATCAAGAAGGCTTACAAGAGATATAGTCACAAAATTTCATATTGAAAAATTGTTTGTTTCGTTTCATCATATCTAATAAGAACATTCCAACTTTTTATTGCAGCCAGTGTCATAAACATGTATTTTCAAATTCGCGTATATCAAGTCTTAAAATGAGCTGTCGGATAGTTGGAGAAGTTCGTGGCTGTTTGGGAATTAAAGACACCGCTCTGTCTAGTATTGTACATCCACCAAGATAGCATCTCCTGGGAACTAAATCGTTTTTCTGTTTGTGAATGTGACTCTTGTGAATCAAAGAATAAGAAAGGACTTAGATTTTACAGATGACTCTTGTAAGCTAAAGGACAGCACATAGATTATGCGTGTAATTATGTCAAAAAAGGCCAAAATAGGGTGGTAAGGGTTTGATTAATTTTCAACTTACGCGAAGCTTCCATGCTAGCATTACTCATTAATTTAAAGCGATGTGGTCAGAGCATTTTCAGTTCACATGCTGTTAAAGTTCATTTGAAACTATCTGTATTACTTTTCACAATTATAATCTTATGTTTATAGCTCACTTAAAAAAAATGCACCAGTATTAGAATATTAGATTGAGGTTACTTCAGGTCAGCTGGTATCATTTCATGACTAGATGAGACCTAAATATAATATATGTAATAACTTCTGTTTCAAGGGTTATGTCATCTTACTAACTCATGCACATTTGATAAATCAGGATGGCCCATTTCAGGTAAGATAATATAATTATATACTAACCTCAATATGGGCTGGTATCCCAACCATGGTGTATAAACTCAGTAGTAAATAATCCCCCTGACCTGAAACAACAAGACAAAAAATTAAATTCCATTGCATTTGTTTACTATTTCAAAGTAGCAAGTATCATACTGATGTGGCCAATGGACATGGGATATATTTCATTATTCTGAACAGGATTATGTCACCGTGGGCGCACTTAAACCAGGGAACTAGACCATTGGCATTCTTTCCTTGAAGGGTGAGCACAGACTGTCAAACCAAAGCTCAAGTCAGATGAAATGTTTTCGGGGACGGGACTCTTTGAGCCAAATTTTGAAAATTAGGAATAGGTTTGACCAGCAACTGAGTCATAAAGTATATCGCTTTCGCAGTATCCTCTCGTCAGAAGGAAACAACTGGGAGTATTCGCTTAGTCCATAAAGATTGGTTTTTACCATTCATTTTGATCCTTTTTAACATTTGTATTTATACCGTTAGCCCTCATTTTTAACCAGATTTCGCTTCATACGCCCGTTTTTCAAAATAATTTAAAAAGGATTTTTGTCGAAAGTTTTATTTGTAACATGAATATTTCCTACATATGACAAATTATCAACGTAGAATGTTAGAAATATGGAGGGTAGTGAATGAATCATACTGAAATTTGCATGGAATTGAAAACACTACAATTTAACGTTCGACATATTTCTGATATTTTTCGTCTCGATAAAAGTCTCTACTTATATGGAAATTTCGACCTTGATAAAAGTTTCACCAAACTTTATTAAATGATAAAAAACAATCTTGAACTGTTCGTTTGTTACTATGAAATGTCTCTTGTCAATCAAACGTTGACTGGAAAGAGGCAAGATTGCGTGTCACGGATTATGATAATAACAGACCACACAAAATTTAAATTATCCCCCTTTGACCACAATTTTGTCGATCGTGCTGAATGACGTTGTATGATATCTTATTACGGACTGCATATAAATTGAAATTATCCCCCTTTGACCACGAATACAGTCTATGAGTGTAGATAATGCATCCGTTTGTGATGAGTTACATAGTAACGTATTAATATAAGCTTCGGCTTAAACCATTGCGCTTATATATATTATTATATATGTATAATTAATAATTTATAAATAGATGTTGTTTTTTTACCAAAAAAAACACCAAATGCCCCAAGCCCATTGCGTTAATGAAAATATTGTACAGTGGCGGATTGGATTATTTTGTCTCATAAAAGTGAAGTTTTTTTTTTTATCTCAGTCCGTAAATCTACAAATATTTCAATTAGGGAGTGGACAGTACTTAGTGACATTTTGGCACGAAAACAGCCAGAAGGCTATTCCAAGAATGCAAAGTCGGTCAAAATTTCTAATTTGGTTCATGAGAATATGGAATGTAGGTCAGTTAAATAGTAGGGCTGAAGATAAGGTGGTCAATGAACAAGTCAATGTCATTCTGAAATCAAAATGACACCATTGCTGGTCTTCATCACTTTACTGGTGGTCCCAGGTAGGTGAAATTTTCATGAATTTCCCCTCGTTGCAACCGTCAATGTCTTCACATCTACAGTATGGAGCATGATAGTAAAATATTAAACTTTATTGCATTAATTCAAAGAACAAAATATCGAAGACGAATTGCGATATCTATTGATATCTATCGAGTGTTACTGTTCCGGAGAGACAGGGTTATCTGTATATTTAAATTAACTGTCTAAAGAGTTAACTATGAAATCAAGAAGCAGATAATGATCAAATGCAGAGCTGTGCCTGGTTTCCAACTGTTTGTACATCACAGTTTATATATGTTACTATATTTTATATAGTTTTGTCTTCATGTCCAAATGGATATGACGAACATGATGGCTCTTGCTATGCTGTAGTTCCAATTAAAACAACCTGGCCTGAAGCATCGGTATGTGTTAACATCAAATATTCTAGTTTGTCATGGTTATCACGTGTTACTTCTGGCTAAATAAGTTCAAATATGCAGATGTCTGAAATTTTCTGATAATCTTATTCTGTTAGTGTGCATTCAAAGTTGTTCTAGCTAATCAATTGTCATCGGGGATTTGTAAGCTTATGGTTTCTATTTGTCATTACACTTCAATATTTTCGCAAAGTTACCTCATCGTCTGGTAAAGATGTTTACGAATTTCAGCAGCCATAGGCAGGAATTCAAAATGGTTTTATTGGAATCTATAAGTGTGCCCAAACAATTGTAAAAACATCTTTTGGACACATTTTTAGAATTAATTCGATGCTTTTAATATTAAAAACATTATATATTTCAGACATATTGTGGGGCCATTGGGGGGTATTTATCCGTTGTTGATGGTGATGTTGAAAGAAATTATTTGAAAAATTACATAAATAACAAATATGGTAGGTTATATATATAGACAAATAATATTTGAAGCTATACTGACCCTCCTGGATGGGGGCCGAGTAAACACTCCAAGTCCATCGATGTGACTCTGGTTTACTTTATCCATATGAATGCGTTTGAATCGATAACATTTGACCCATGAAAATGACTTTTACATTCGAAAGGGTCACCCTTACACGTTATATATTATTCGTGAGTTTCTGTGTGTACAAACAACAGCAAAACGTACGCAGAAGCATGTAGATTAGTCGGTTTGAAAAGCACGTGACACTTCGTTCTGTAATACGAGGTTTTCCTACTAAAGTGAAACATGGTAGAAATACCATGTCCGGATCACTGAGTGACAGAGCAGGATTGATTAATTACAGCATCAGTTAAAAATGGATAATCGGCGAGTAAGGACGCAATATATTGTTGATTACTAATACACACTCAATTTAAAACAAACCCGAAAGTTACCATCATAACTTTATATGTTATCCATAAAGTATGGCGAAATTTTGTTGAACCGTCTTACCTCAACCCGATCATTATTAAGGTGCACATTTATTTTGTTTTCAGGAACTCTATATAATTACTACTGGATTGGTGGACATAACTATATTGATGGTTCATGGAGTTGGGGAAGTAGACCAATTGATAATATAAAGTGGAATCCTGGAGATCCTACCGGAAGAGTTGGCGAAAAATGCTTAATGATGGTACAGAAGACTGACTATCTTTTCTCAGACTTTGAATGTGATGCTAAAAATGCGTTCCTTTGTGAAGCTAGGTAAGCCTTTTGTACACTTAAAAAAATATGAAATCAAATTAGTATACATTCCTTGAGTTTTCTTTGTCAATAAATATGAAAACTAGTTGGAAAAAGTCCAAGTACAGATTTTAACAGATTTCATACGAAGAGGCTTTTGAGATGGTCACATTTTCTTTGTTGAGAAGCTTAATCGAATGATTCTCCGCTTAGTCCATTGTGTGATTGATAACATCATTGTATATATTATTTCATTTCAGAGCAAATTAAGATATAGACTTTGCTTCAACAATTGAATTGTAATTGGCACAATAAAACATCAAAATATTAACAGAATTTGTACATTGTGAATTTTGCCCTTTCTCTTTTGCAAACAGTGTCCCTGTGAAACATCTTTAGGTCTGAGCCTCATTAAGATTTCAGCCTAAAGACTGGAAAGGCATTTTGACGATATCTACTTGCGTCTAGAGAAAAGAAAGTGTCTTCTACAGAGGTTTTTTATATGCCCCCCCCCCCCCCCCCCACCCCCATCAAATGTGGGAAATAATTGCCTAGGAGATCTTTCACGTCAGACCGTTTGTGGCCAATCATTGCATCCGATTGCATTTTCTGGTACCAGAAGCACGATTAGAGGCGAAAATTCATCTATGAATGACCTATCAGTTCCACAGATGCCATTTGTAGTTACAGCCCAATCTGTATCATAAGTTCCTCTTTACAATCAGTTACAAAACGAAAACAATTTACATTCTTTGGATACGCAAAAATATTGATATCAAAGGAAAGTGGTAAATAAGAAGCCCAAAATGTACCATGAATTCAAATCCAATCCAAGAACGATCATTGTTCTAAAAACAGATTACATGGATTTGATGCACTATTAATACGAAGAGAAACTAAGAAAGACGAAATAAGCAAAATATCTTTATTTATACGTAAATTAGAATGAAGATTAGGAAACTCTGAAATAAAAAAAAAGACATTTAAACATAATTTTACAAAGATATAATTACAAACATGGCTTTAGCTATTATTTATCTGCTTTGAGATTCCAGCCAATAACAGTTGATAATAATTCCGGATAGCAAATGATGAAGAAAGTTGTTGGATTACCTTTGAAACAAGTGTATCAAATTTAAGTCGAACATTCCCCGTTAAGTAAAGTAAGTCAAGAAGTAAAAAAAAATGTGAAATACAAGCATATTAAACATCACAAATCTTACCAATGTCAAGAAAGAAAACTTACTCTTTTTCACATACGTATGGATGATGGTTTGTGTCCTGAGAACTGACATCTTCACAAGTATTATCAGCATATTTTCCAAATTCGGTAGCTACCATTAACAGACAATGTTCATTTGAATTTCTAGTTGGTTCACCGGTAGCCCAGTTCAAGTTAACAGCTGTAAGGTTATTCATCCAAACCCAGGAACCATCAATGTAATTGACTCCACCGATCCAGTAATATTTATTTGTTGGCCCTGGAATAATAACTGGTCTTATTTTGGAACAACCTTCAGCTGAAATCGTACAGAATGCCATGAATTGCAGTACAAGAATCAGTTGTCTGGAATTGGATGTTAGCTTGTCATATACTACTACCATCATCACCAGTCGTAGAATGCCTACGATATACATCTCAACTATTTCCTCCTATTTCGAATTTATAAAATGAACATACCGAATCTGTTCTGAATATAATTGTGAACGTACGACCTTTCTGCCTCTGTTTCAAAAGTAACAAGATGCCCATTAGCACCATCACAATATGCCTGAAATACAACGGTATTGGTGTAATATGGACACTTACTCGTTCATTACCTGTCAATGGCCGTCACTGGCAAATGTAAAATCAATACAAATCAACTGGCCGATTAAGTGCTGAGCACAACCTTCTGTTGAGCACTCTAGTTTCACTTAATATTATACGTCAGTTAAAGCTTCCTCGATCAGATGACATTTAAATATTGGAAAAGACACAATTGTAGCAAGTTACTTAAGAACCTTACCTGTGCGTGAGGCCAAGTTGCCGTAGGATTAGTCACTACGGCGTAACATGACTTATCATGACGTATATACCCATTCGGACAAGACTGACCATCTGAAAGAATTATGATTATGGAAAATATGTTACTAGTAGAAAGTAAAAGAAATTTCAGTTTATGGTGTTCAAATCTGGAACACTAAGAATAGTGTGGCTGAAGCAAGCTATGTTTTACACATGACGTTGACATTACTTTGACAGTCAACAATTACTTATTATCATTACTTAATTCAACATAATTACTATTAATTCTTAATTCGTAGTAAAAATGTGCAAAAGTACTTACATACTGCAGAAGATATAAATATCAAAGATAAAACTAGTTGTAACATTTTGACTATTTTTGCCCAACAGAAGAGATCACAGAAAGGTGAACGAACAGATGGTTCTATAAGATTTGTCTTCTTCTAGATTACACGTACTATCTTTCCGTCTTATAGATAGTAATGCCCTCCTTATTTTTAAAAGGTTATTTAGTACAGTTCTCACATATCCATGACATTGCCAAATTTAATTGAGATATTTTCAATCTATCTGATATAGCATAGGTTAGTTCTCGAGTTCAAGTTCAGATATTCTCAACCAGCTCCGTCATTCTGGTGGCTATCACTAGCAAGACCGGGTATTCTCGCCAGTTTAGAATACCTCATGCCATCTGACATACTTTATAAAAAGAAAACCAACTTCAGCAGACTTAAAAACAAAGGAATTCATAAATCGGGCATTTACTTTAAAAAGATAGTATGAAATATTCAACCTTCAGTCATACACTTCTTTTGAACTCTTTAGCGCAATACTGAATAATATTGAGTTATTGTCTTTGTTCTTGAAAATGTGTTCAACTCTAGAAGGCAAATATTCAATCTTCAGCGCGGGACTGAATAATAAAACCAAGTTATGTCAAAATCCAGCAAAAATCATGCCTTTTAGTGTTTAAGAACTAAATTTGAAAGCATTTTCAAGAACGAGGGAAATAACTTATACTAAATATTTTTCAATTCTTATGATTTTCAATAGGGTCCATCCTGATTACGAACATTCAAACCAAGTGTGTTTACGAGCTAAAAATTTAACGCGTTTTCAATACCAAGGGCAATAACTCATACTAATTATTTTTCGATTTTGCTGATTTTCAATAGGGTTTATCCTTGGTTGATAACAAACACTCATGTCAAGTTTCGCCAAAACCCACCAAGAATTGCGCCTTCTAGAGTGTCTACGAGCTAAAAATTGAACGCGTTTTCAAGAACAAGGGCTCATACTCATACTAAATATTTTTCGATTCTTCTGACTCTCAATAGGGTTCATCCTTGGGTTATTACAAACACACGGGCAATTGTGGACGGACTGACGGACGCACATGGGTGACTGCTAAACTTTAAAATGCGGCAATTCTTGAATTGATTTGGTGCCTTCTGACACATATTTGGGGCAAAACTATTTCCCCCGCCACCAATCAATTACACACCACAAATAACAATTCATTTTATGATATGTGATTTATTGAAGACGTTTAGGCACTAGGATGACAATATCTTCTTTTTTCATGACAATTTACACAATTTTACTAGAAAACATGGTTATAAGATCATAAATAATATTTATATAGAAATGATGATTTTTCCTGAAAAAATTATAAAATTGATGAATTTTATATAACTGAAAGGTGAGAAAATGATGTAAATATAAAAAAAAGTAAATAAATGAACAAAATACAAATATATATAGCTGTCTTTAGGTGGTTTGTAAGTTTTGTTAAAATAATATTATATATGTAAGTATTTGATTAATTAAGCTTGTCTTGTTGGATCTTATGCTCTTCATGATGTTGCAAAAATTTGAAAAGAGCTAACTTAATCTTAAATATTTCAGTGCTAACATATTACCAAAAATGAACATACACCATAAATCAGTTAAATTCAAAAGTCTTTTAAGTGCAAGTTTTCTATTATTGTCTGTAAAATTTCTTATTGCCTAAAGACTTGGTAAATAACATAGAAACACTCATTTGTTAATTGTTAATATTGAATAACATTGTCATAATATTTTCTTTCTATGATTATGATGCTGATATTTTAATTATCAAAATAAACAGACAGACAATCTCAAAATATACAATATTATTAATAGGCTTATATATTTCTTAGATGAAAATGAGCAAAGAAAAGGGACTTATATTATAAACAGATACAAAACCTGAAAATTTTTTCCATTAACTATAAATTGTCATTTTCGGTTAAAAATCAAAATCAAAGGAATTGCTTGAACTCATTCTTTACTCGACTCTTAATGTTCTAAATAAGTAAAAATTGCTTCTCAGTACATGAAATTACAAGCAGTATAGATTAGGAACCCAAACATAATGGTCTTGTAAAGTTCCTTGTAAGATACAATTTTGGTTTCCAAATACACCGATCAATAAGCACAAAAAGAATTTGTCTTCAATTTCACAATTTTCCAATGAAAAAAATTTATATAACATCATAAATTTTTATAGTATAATATTGTATGTGAAAAATAATTTATACACTACACATACATTCTAGATTATATTAATTATTTACAAAGGAAGGGAGGGGTGAGAAACAGAATATATTGAATGTGATATATCAATGCTGTGTGTTTACATGATAATAGTTCTCATTTTCTAACATATATGACATACATTCATTGTAGGCCTATAATTTTCAAATAAAATAATGTACTGCCTTAGAATTCTCCATGTTAAAAAATGATTTACAATTATTGACACATCAAAGTAATATTTGTAAAAGTAAATATGCACAATAAAGGCTTAAAAATCTACAGCTTCAAATTCCTTAAAACAGAATAATTACAATTCCAGAATAAAAAGTTAAAATCAAAGCTCAAAAGCTATTAAACAATATCAAAATTTCAAACAGTATTGCTTCAGATCTGAAAAATTAAGTAAAGCTAAAAAAACAAAACAAAAATCGAAATTTAAAAACTGTAAGTAGATGAAATCAGCCCTTATTGCACGTTGAGTGAAATGCCACATAAATATAAAAAAAAATGAGTTAAATGTATTTAAATGAAATTAGAAAATAAATGATTTTGTTCATAATAAATGGATTAGAATATAAATTAATAAATAATGTTGACAAAAACATAAATGGTGACAGACAAAGATGAATATGATTGCTTGCTGTATTAACTACCTTAAGGTTTATATTTAGTGGGAACCAATAATATACTTTCTTATTATTTTCAAAAACATTATGATAATCTTCCATTAATCTATCAATACCAAAAGACTCTTTTCGAAACACCTGATGGAACTTCTCTTAGAAGGAGTCCACTACTATACAATTTTTATTCAAGAATTTGCCATACTTTAGACGAGATTTTGATTAACGGAATTGTCTTGCTTGTAATAACTTTACAGTTTATAATATTTCATGCAGACATGAATTTTGGATATAATTACCTACAAATAATAATGATTTCACAGTAAGCTGGAACATAATTATGAACAACATCAATGCCACTCTGCTGATGGGTGAGTCAATTGGGAATCCCTTTTCAGAGAGTTAAGACAGCTAATAATTTTATCATAGGTCAACAGACTACAGACATTTCCCTAAAACATAGCTAACACTGTTTTATTCAGTATCTTTTATAGATTGTTATAAGAATTTTAGTCTGTAGAAATAGGATGTAAAACTCCATTCAATTCCTTTCAAGTCACCAAAACTTGTTATAAAACATTAAAATGCATTAAGAAACATTACATGAAACATATAAAATATTAGGCTTTGTTGCAGAGGTGTACTGTTAACGTTAAAGAAGCTGAATTAATTTAAATGGGGCTGAACAGAAAAGTTTTGATTTTTGGAAGACTAGATCAGTATTTTTACAATTGCATCCCTTATCATGATATAAAACAATAAAAACAAGCCACAATGCAATACCAAAACATCTGAGCGTTTTTTTTAATTTAAATGATTAAATTTGATTTGATTATCAAATGTACATTTTTTGAGTACCCTGAAAGTTTCAAAGTTTTTGTAAATTTTTAAATTGTGTTTTTCAGAAAAAAAAAAGAAAAAGGAAGTAGGTATTGCAAAATTATATATATACATGTATACACAAATAAATGTCAAATATATATTGTCTTTTGCACATAAAATTGTAAACACATATATAGATACACAAGTTTTGTTCACATAAATCTTTATTCAGTGTTCAGATCTATAATCTTGCAGTCATTCAGCTGTGAACAAGTCATATATTTCACTCCAAAAAAATTGAAAACAAAGGTTTTAAAGCACCAGTTTATTGAGAATTAAATAATATCCTTATTTTGGCTTGTTGTAAAGACTTGTCTAAAAATGTTCTAAAAATGCACTTTTCTTCAAGTTTCTTCCTTTTTTTGTGTCAATATCACAAATTGGTGATCCATTAAGGATCAATTTTACGAAACATGGGCTTTTCATGATGTTCTTTAGTTTTTGAGAACATCATGTTCACACAATTGTGTTCAAAAAGACACATTATAGCACATTTTTCTTCATACGTAACACTAAATAACACACACATATAAATGATGTCCTTGCTAGCACTCAAATTCCTGTTGTGTTATAGCGTTCAAGTCTTTCATTAAGCCTTCAAGATTTGCCATTTCTGCAGTCAATTCTTCTGTGGATAAGGATTTCTGTAAAAACAAAACAACAAAGAGAGATAAAAAGTTGTCAAATAACAGTTTTTATATAAGAATTTATAATCTTCATATATTTGAAAATATAATTGCTATTAACCCTTTCAAAACGGCCACACACTAACGCAATATATACCGGAGCAGCCAGTTACTACCGGCCGTTACTAAGTGCACATTATGCTTTTACTTTCATTACTTGGAGTTCAGGGTATATTATATTTCATTTACACTCAGGTTCAAAGGGTTAATACAGACACTGTTTATTTGAAATTACTTTTGATTTCAGGATATTGGGAATAAAAATCAATTTTTTTTTAAAGTTTCCACTTTGAAATGTATTTATATTTAGTTGCCCATATGTTTAAATCCAAATGCCTTAGAATTGAAAACTTATGTTCTGAAATGTCATACACAAAGAACTAAGACTATGTATACCTGTAATTCACTTTCTTCTTTATTAGTTTTAAGAGTAACATCAGGTGCCTTAGACATCAATGGTATTGGTGTTCGTGGTTTAATAGGTCCACTAGATATAGGTGCTGTGGGTTTTTTGTATGGACTTAAATTCTGTTGAGGCTTGACTGTAAATTAAATGGAAAAAATTATCAAAACTGAAACCTTAAATCAATAAAAAAAAATATCATTGCAAAAAAAAAACTATTTAAAGCAAGATATTTTAAAGTCTATAGTTGTGTGAATAGCCTTAATACTGCAAATGTTCCATAAAAGCAACAAAAAAAATGGCTGAATGGTTTGGTGTTTTAGTTCCAGATATATCACATGCAGGAAATAGCAAGTCAAAGAACCGATTTATTCCAAAAAAGTTTGATTGCATTGTCAAGAGATGCTGATATTCTGAAGAAAAAGATTGTTAAAAAAACATGCAAAAAAATATTTTGAAGAAAGGAAAAGTAATACTAAATTAGTCATCGAAGTTGCATAAAAGAAAACCATGATATATACCAAATCTTTTGTCAAGAGTAAAAAAAACCCAGGGTTAAAAGCAAGATCGACAAAGGTTAAATTGGGGAAAGGTACTGTAATAAAAAATGATTTCAATTTGTGAGTAATCCAAAATCTAACAAAATAAGGGTAACCACATACAAAGCTTTGCAAAGTATTGAAACTGAAAATGGGGGCTGCATGCTAGAAGCAGGATGACCGTTATACCTATATGTTTTGGCGTTGGCGTACCAGGAGAGTTTTGACCTGGTGGTCCAGGGATTGAAAAACTTTTCAATGGGTGATCATGAGGTGGTCTGCCCATGATGCCTTTAGTAGGCTGATTAGGATGTCCCCCATATTGATGTTGATCATATTGTTGATGATATTGAGATGGTGATGAATCGGGTGACTGTGGGCCTAAAATCACAAGAAATATAGAATTATCTCCCTTTCTGTGAATCTACCAAAACAAGAATGTTTTATCATGATAACTATATTTCTACTACTACTAAGGGTGGTTGGAAATGCTCTAATGTCAATGAGAAATGCATGATTATGATATAGATGATTATTGGCAGAAGCGGCTAGCAACACACATATATACTCTCAGCAAAATTTTTCTACCTCAAAAATAGGAGAGCTCTTTTCTGTATAATAATGGTTAGAAGGCCTATACAAGCTATGTTATCATATAAGGTACATGAACATGCATTAATATAAAAGAATTGTTCAAGTACAGGGTACATTAGTTATACTGAAAGAAGTAGATCATGCCTTCAAGATATATTTCAGTTTTCAAACAGAATATCAGCATTCAAGTATATGCACAAAACGTTTGTTATAGTTAAAACATCGAGCAAAGTTTATTTAAATCAAAAAGAAAGTTTTTATTTTATTAAAGTAAATGCATTAGATCTATATGCTTCATGGCATGCATATTGATATAAGTAGTATAAGAGCTTATAGATAGGGGGCAGTTTTGTATAATTTATAAAAGTGCCCCCTATCTATATACTCTTATACTACTGATATATAATTGATAAAATTGGATAAATATTCAAAAATTCAAAAAAATACATGCCATAGCCTATTCTATTGGTGTAGGATTCATCAAAAACATCTGAATAATGTACACAATCCTCATCAAGACAACCCAGTTTCACTGTGGACAAAAAAATGATCAATGTCATGCTTGAATGAATGAAGAAATGAATTATATGTTATATGGTATTGAAATGACAACCTGGGCTAAATCACAACATATTCTGTAAAGGGATACAGTCATCAAAATAATAGATTAACCAACTGTATCTCTTTTCAATATTGAAATTTGGTGTTCAGATATCTTGCAATAAGGCTATATCTCTAAAATGCTTCAAACAGTGCATACCATTCAAAGAAGATAATATATAAAAAATATCAATCCAGAAAATTTCAGAAATGCATGAACTCAGATTTTCATTTCAAAAAATGAAAAAAATGTTAAATGGATGATGGGGAAGAAGGAAAAATGGCATTCCAGTTCATGCCATGCTTTAGATTTATCAAAAGATTTGAGAGTAAAAATTGAAGACTGAATAGAGGTCTAAAAAGTGGTTTTGTCTCGTTATCATTCAATTCATATTTCATACACAAGTCGGTTTACTCAACAAGAGCACATAGTGCCACTACAATCTGGGGTTTCAACTTGTCTTAAGTTTTTGGAGAATCCACATACTCAATTTTCTCATTACAGTTCATTAACAATAAAAAAATTAATTTTTTTGTTATTTATTTTTGAAATATTGAATACCAGATAGATAAAGGAACAGAACCTCTCTTAAAAATATTTCACTGAATGAAGGAAGTTAATAAATGTATCTATCATAAAGACTTACTTGGTATATCTCCTGCATTAACTCTTGGAGTGGATGAATATTGGGTATTGTATTGGGTACGAGGATAAACGGGTCTCATTGGTAAACCACCAGGACCCTCCATGTGCATATGACCATTAGGCATGGCCACTGCAATTGCTGAAAATAAAAACCCATCACAATGTCAAGCAATTGCAAAATAAAACATGTGTATCCAACAAGTGACCTTCAAAGCTCATGAAGATACATGGCAGTGTGCCAAATTTTTTCCTAATCATTTTACAGTATATAACTAAATCCAGCACAAAACAGCTTAGGGCCAATGCAAAAAATTAATTCAATTTGAAAAATACAAAGAGAAAACAATGTAAATTTTGTTAGCGATAATGAAGAAATTTCTTACGTTCACGAGTTTGTCCATCAACTGGTATCATGATAGGTTTAGGACGGATTATATTACGGGGTTGGATAGGTTGGTATCTTTCTTCACCACTAGAGGGATAACCACTTTCACCTGTAGATAAAAATATACAACAGGTTAAAAGGAATCTATATATAAAAGCTGAAATGTTATTTTAAACATGGTAGTCATCAAAAACGTTTTGAGAAAGTTGCCAAGAGAGGCATTAAGATCCAAGATGCCAAGAATTTTGGCATTTTATAAATATTCACATTCCCTCAATCTTAGAATATTAGTAATTCCATTTTATATCAAAAGTTTTAAAGGTAATGATTTGCCAATTTCAGACACCAGATTGTGACAAAGATGTGCCGATTAATTTTCGAACATCTGGTCAGGCACATTAAAATACGCAGGGCCTTGATTGATCACCTAGGACTAAAGCTAAAAAGATTCTTAAAAGTAAAAACAAAAAACTAAATTTCAACATACTTGCTGACATACCGATAAAAGAATTTCTCCTTCTATCAACCTCTATACATGGCGGTAGGTCATCAAGTCTTTCTGATGACCCTCGTGAACCTCTTCGTAAGGTACTCGTAGCCACTGAAATATTAGATTCACTTCGTTGGTCAGATTTGTTCATTTTTCTCATCTCCATGGTACTAGGTTGATGTATCCACAAATCTGGTGGTTTCATGTTTTGTTGACCTATTGGTTTAGCAGGAGATTTATATCTGGAAGAACAAACAATTACAATTTTCTTGAGTCTAATGATTTCAACTCTTCTCTCAGTGAAGTCTATTCCTTTGCCTCCCTATGTGTAGGAGATCACACTGGTTAACCTAACATTTGCATACATTTTATAATCCAATGAAAACAACTTTCATAATTTTTCAAATTCATGATTTTTAATTGGATGATGGAATTCTTTTGCAATTTTCTGTACACTATAAATAGAAATTTGCAAAATCCTAAGTATTTGAGATATCTAAATGTTTTAAAGAATACAGAACATGGTCAAATATTTCTTCGGTTCATGTTGAGGTTTAATAAGGAATGATTTATTAAATTGTCTTACGTTCTGCTTTGGTTGGCATTGTCTCGTTTCCGACACAATATAACTGTGACCACTGCTATAACTATACAGAAGGTTACGCCCACTACACAAGCTATTATTATTATGATCATATTCACATTCAATCCTTCTTCATCAACTATTGATTCTTTCTCTGTTGGTGCAGCTGGAATCAAAACATGAAATGGATTGAATTTAATGTTCTTTAACTCGTTATGCAGGGTAATTTAATGCAATGCTCTGCATTGTTGTGAATTGTGTTCTTTGACCTTGGTCCATACTGACTACAACTTTGAAAAGGTTGCTGAGGAACTATGTTGATAATCCAAAGAATGCACATTCAATTAAACCAAGAATAGTTAGCTATAAGAGCAACAGAATTCTTGTATTGGTTCATGGAACGCTTAGAAGTGTTGAATGAGGAAATATATAATTACCTGGAGTTTTATACATGGCAATGGCCGACATAGGTCCATAACCTTTACTATTTCTAGCTTGAACTTTAAAGTAATAAGTAGTATCTGGTGTGAGATCATTGATGACTGTGGATAGTTTATCACCAACCACCCCTTCTACTACCCAATCTCTATCATCTTGTTCACGATCAGTGGAATAGAATATCAAATAACCTGAAAATATTACATATAATATAAACATTGAAAGAAACGCCCCAAAAGCACTGGCCATGACATCATGAATGACTGCTCTCTTGGTCCAAAACTATAAAAAATCACTAGATCTGTGGTGAGTCGAAACTTCCTTTGCAAGTCCACATAGCTAATATAGTTCATTTTATACCTATTAACAACGACTTAATATTAATTAAACTAACCTGTTATAAGACCATTTGGTTTGGCAGGTGGTTGCCAGTTTAATGTAACAGCTAAATCATTATCTTCCACAGGAACAGTGGTCAAATCACGAGGTTCTGAATCTGGTGCTGCCTCCTGGGTAGTATTAAATATACTCATACTTAATCTACTCTGACGATTTCTTTTCGTCACTTTGACAGCAAATTCATAATTGGTGTAAGGTCGAAGGTTATCAATGTGAGCATTTAAATCAGTCGAGTTGACAAATCTGTGACGTCTGTTGTTGCCCTGTACTGGTGTATATCTAACTGTATAGTAACGACTATCTGTTATCTTCTGACTTCTTCCTAGAGAGTTGTCTGCCCATGTAAGCACTATTGTGCTTGATGACAAGACAATGGCTTTCAGCCCAATAGGTGGCATCATAGGTGTTGCCGGTTCTGAAGCTAAAAAATAGACAATAATTGTATTTTGGATCATAAAAGTGACGCTAAATTTATGAAAAGATTAAATACCAGAAAAGGAGAAAGCAGCATCTGATCAGATTTGCAACCGCTTTTTGCATTCAGTCACAAACAATTAGAGAATCTTCTTCATTGACTCAATTATAAAGGGTGCAAAAGAATATAGGAATTAAACCTTGAATAACTTACTTATTTTTTCACTGGTAAAAACAGTTTCATATCTACTAGGTCCTGGTCCTATCTTATTGAAAGCTAAAATACTGATGACATATTCTGATGTGGGCTCTGAAATGACACAAAAGATATCTATTGTTATCATCATCAATATCATTAGAGCAGCTACAGATCAATAATAAATTACAGTCACAGAAGCTGTTCTTTTCAAATCCCTTGATTGTTGGATATCCAAAAATGAGTAAGTGTTTTCTTGCAATAGCAAAATTGCACACAATATGGCATTGACTTCTCTAATTAATCCAATAGGGCCGACAAATAGTTAATCTGTTGAAGGTTGTAAAGAAAGCAAAAGTTCCCTTGTACTAAGATGATGTTATCCAAAATATGAAACTCCAGGGTTTACATACCTAATCCTTCAATGGTATAATCATGTGTATTGGCATCTAACATCACCTTTTCATCATCAGGTACACCTTTACCATAACCTAGTTCATAACCACGCACCAGAACCTTAGAATTAGGTGGTGGTGGTGCCCATGTGACTATTATAGAGTTAGATTTGGGCTTAGCTTGGAGTCTGGCTGGTTTGGGAGGTACTCTGGTTTCTGGAAAGGTATAAGGTACATTGTTAAATCCTCAAGATATTTTGACCACACTTTATAATTGGTAACCAAGGTGATAGTTATAATATAGAAATTCTAATGTATCAAAATTGGAATATATTCAAAATTCTGAAGAAGCTAAAAGAGATTTTCTCACCATCTAGATCATCTCTATAAGTAGTAGCATATTGCCAAGGTGTAGCTGGTCCTGAACCATTTACTGTTAAAGCTGAAATACGAACTAGGTATTCTGTACCCTTTTGTAAGCCTGAAAAAGACAAAAGCAGTAATGAACATTTTTTACTAGAATAGATCAAAAATGCTTAATTTGGGCTACATAATAAAGTTAACTGTTACTATTATAGGAAAATATTCTTAATTTTTTGGATAAATACCACAAGTGCTGCAAAATTATACTGCAATAAGAATTTTCTTCACAAAATTAACATTCAGTCATAAGCATACTATGAATTAAGAGCATAAAATGAAAAATTTGCATCATTTTTGAATAAAGAACACATCTTTAATTGTAACCATGACTTAACCTACCAGTTAAAGCATAGTTATTTCTATTGCCATCAGTAAGTACCGGATCTCCTCTTCTAGCACCCTTCTTTTTATATCTAATCTTATAACCAGTTATCTGACCATTCTGAGCATCTTTAGCTGGAGGTTCCCATCGAACAATAATTCTCTGAAAAATATATTGGGATTCATTCAGATACATTGTGAATTAAATTGATACATTGTGAATTAAATTGGTACATTGTGGATTAAATTGATGCATTACTTAAAAGCAAGACCTGCTGGGTGTATCTAGAACTTAAACTTCCTTAAACTAATTTGACATTTTGTGATCATGTTTTGAATTGTACCAAGCGAATAGATCTTTGCTCGAAGAAATCCTCCATATTGGTTGTCTCCCTTCAACTGTTTTTCGTATCAGCAGCATTGAAAGCAATTCTTATTCAACTTACTGTTGCACTGGAAACTTCTAAAGTGAAATTCTGAGGAACATCATTGGGACGATCAGAAAAGGTTCTTGCAACTTGTTCTGTTGTACTGGCACCTGGTCCATTCTCATTGTGGGTTACCACTCGAAAACTGTACTCTGTGTACTTCTTCAGACCTTCAAGTGTATAGCCAGTTCCTTGAACATTAACTTCCTTATCACCTTCTTCAGAAGTACCAACTTCATAGTAGATTAGTACATACTTAGTGATGCGTCCTTTAGAATCAATGGGAGCATCCCAACTGACTTTGATGGAAGTAGGTGAAATAGGTACAGCTACTAGGCTGACTGGTGGTGTTGGTACCAGTGCTGAAAGCATCAGATATTGTTTGAATTCCAAGTAGATAGAAGCATAAGTATGTGTTTTGTATTTCAAAAGAATGCTTTGTATAGGTTTATTCCAATCACCCTCACAGAAAAACTTCAAGAGACAATAGAAAAGCACCTCTGAAAGCAACCATGACTGTACGATTCTGATGAATTTTGTTTCTGAATTATGTTGTTATAACTTATAATGTGTTAACTCTTGGAACAATGTTTCAAAGAAGCTGAATCAAAGTAAGACGTCCAGAGCTGCCTGTTTTCAGCCTTAGTTTCTAGTTAGGAGGGTACTGCATGACTCTAGAGTTAACCATCAATCCATTTAGATATATATGCCTACCTTCTTGATCTGTTTTTACATTAAGAGAAGCATCATTATAGCTAGGACCATATCTATTGAATGCTCTAACTCGGAATTCATATTGTGTATATGGTTTTAAATGTTGAATATTAGCTTCTGTTGTGGTGGTGTTAGTAACTCGCTCTCTGTGGGGTAAAATAGCAAATATTTTGAATATGATTTTATCACTTGTTAAAGCTTATGATCTTCTTTTTGTTAAATTGTGGTTGAAATATGCATAGTATTTGAGATGTAAATACTCTTTAATTATAATTCAAATGTGAAATTCAAATTTAAACAATAATATCAACAATATCGGCCACCGCACTATGTCTGGTGTTTCCTGCATGCTTATACCACATCTTTGAGCCAATTTTTAATCGTTGTATCAGCGCAGTAAGGACGCCTTTCTGATGTTTAAGCGCAAAACCATTTCTTGTGTCACATTTAGTTTCTGGACAAATTACCTCGCTAATTCAAGTAATAATGCATGACTGGTAAATGTGTCCTGAAAGTTACCCCAAGTATCAACCCACCTTTCAGAGCCCTTCTCTCTCCAGAAAACAGAGTAAGCTATAATATCTGATGGTCCTTTCCTATCAGGAACTTTCCAGGACAATGTTACAAATCTAGTGGACACCAGTACAGCTCTCAACTTGGTAGGTGCAGACGGCAGATTCTTGGCATCGGAATACAAGGCTCCTGTATGGAATTGGTGGGGAAACTGAGGGGGTGTTGTGGGGAGGGGGACATCTAAGGGTTTAAAAGAAATGAAAAACATATAGCAAGCAAAAAATAAAGCACTACGTTGAGACTGTATTTGTTCAGAGGAATGACGAGAAAACCGATGTACTGCAATTTTAACTCATTGCATAAATCGATTTAAATTTTGCGAACACAAATCTAATTTAAAAGATAAGAAGTTTTAAAATATTTCAATAATATGATATTGATTTTGTTTCTTCCAATTTCCTCTGAACAAAGATGGCCTCATTAAAACAAAAGTGGGTTTTAAAATTACTAAGCATAAAAATGAAACACTTTTTAGTGTTAACTTAAAGACTGAAATGAGTTTTGTAAACATTAAACTTGAAAAATTAACTCAAATCCAGGTGTCAATAAACCACAAAAAGTCACCAAGAAAAACCACTTGACAATATTATAAGGTGGGGTTTATACACAAACTACACAATCTTGGTGTTCACAGTAATGACATAGTACCATACGGGTACCGATATACTAAACACAGTATGAAGTGAACAGTGAACGAGCTTATGTTGATGTGAACATTGAAACATAAAGTGAAATAAGACTCTACTTTATTTTCACAAAAATACAACCATAGCATTTTCTTCTGAAAGCAAAATTAATCAAAACATTGCTTTTATCTGAAGCGAATTGCTTGGCAATAATTTTGGAAAAAATTCATTTGGATAAGAAATACTGCTGAAATCTTGGGTAACCATCTAGTGAAACAGTTATATAGTAAAAACTTTGTGCGTCATTGTTTTTTTACTCTGAACTTTTTCGTTTTATCTGTGTCAAACAGTTTATGTATGTTCAAAAATAAATCCAAAATTTTTCTTCCATAGAGTCAAACGAAAGGGTAATTCGATAAACCAATATAAGTTGTCCAAATAGAATTGAAATGACAGATACATGGTTAATATAAATGTAGTTTTCAGAGCACCAGACGATTACAAGATGAATGGCGTATTTCTTATCATAATATAAACATAATAACCATGTTTTCTAATTTACTAGATTTAAAACTAATGTGCTGCACTAAAATACTTCTAGAATTTTCTAGATCTAATGTTGTTTATAAGATTTATATAAATAATCAATAATGTTTCTCAAAATATACCAAAAAAACATAATTTCCAATTTAATTTTTTTTCCTCAAAATATATCCCGATTTTTTTTTTTTTATCTTTTTTAAAAGAATTTAAAACATGATAATGAACATTTGTTAAAATGAAACAATTAATTTTGTTACTTTATTCAGAAAAATGTAGTAAAAATTCTATAAGCATGCAGAAGTGGAAAGAACCGACCATGTAACAAAATGGGGGTTAACAAGGGTAGGATAAACTTAAACCCAAATATCACAAAATACTCCAAATAAAGAGAACTGAATAGGGGATTAATAAGATGTTCCCTCCTTTATTTTTGGGGCCAATTTTGGAATTTCATAAAATCAAATTACAATGTTAACATCATAACAAAAAAATTTAAGTTTTTATAAATTGTTCTCTTTTCAAAATTTTAGAATATTGTAATTTTTTGCTCATTTTAATCATTTAAATAAAAAAAAAATAATCATAAACATCTTAAATAGCATCAAGTCTTTTTTGAAATAACTGAACCACATACCTTGCTGCAGAATGATCAATTGTGAACTAGCTTGAACATAGCCTAATTCATTTGACCCAAAACACTGGTAGATTCCATTATCTTCTTCCATCAAGCCTAGGATCTTTAAATTTTTCTCATCCACTATTTGGAAATAGTCAGATGGATTGATTGGTTGACCATTTTTCATCCAGGATATCATTGGTTTGGGGACACCATAAATATCACATTTTAATTTCACATCTGAGTTTGTATGAGCAAATACATTACTTGGTTTACTGATAAATTGAGGAGGTACTGAAAAAAAAAAGAAACCCTTCCTAATATAAAACTCCAATATCTTAAGCTGTCATTTCGGTTAAAAAACAATGCGATAATTGCATCCAAAATAAGATCAAACCTGTACAGTTAATGCAGCCAGAATTTCCTTTCTGCATTCTAATTGTCAAAAACTTTGTTACAATTTCTGTTACATGATGGTTCCCATGCAGGTCTGGTTCTCATAGATCAGATGCCAATCAGGTGAACTGTCGGGAATAGAAAGCTTACCCAATACAGTGACAGTTGCCACAGCATCAACAGAATCTTCGGAATTGGAAGCACGACAAGTATAACTGCCCTCATCTGATTCTATAATATTTTTAATCATCAAGGTACCAGCACCAATTTTCTGTAGTCTGTTGTCACTTCTGTAAATAAAAAGTCAACATGTATGCAGAAACCATTTTTTTTTTTTTTTTTTTGGTGTTTGCATGTCTTTTATTCACATTAAAGCATCATTTACATTAAATAGAATTGAAACCATTTTTATCACAAGAAAAATGATACACAATATATATCAATAAAAAAAAATAGGAAGCACATGGAATGGATTTAAACCTTTTACATGATACATTAGGTTATTCAGATCTTGTTTTGTGTGAAATAGAACTCATGCAATATCAAAATGTTTAGATATTTACATATTGTGTTAAAGAACAATCTATTCTCAAAGCGTATGTGTACTTTAATACATAGCAAAGGAAAACTCTTCATAAATTATACAGGGAGATAAGAAAGTCATTAAGAGTGAATTTATCTCTAAATTAGAGAATAAATAATAAAAACTTCTGCTCATTTAAGAGAATGTTATCAGTTTCTATTTGTTTTATTGTAGATGAGGCTTGAGATTAGAATAGCTGAAAAAGTACTGAACAAATCTCACTCAACACTGGATGGTTTGTTTTGGCTTTCTGCCTACAGGTCTGTATTTTCATATACAGGCATTAAACACGAGGTATATGTGAAAATTCATTGCCACCATTATAATGTCACTAAATTATAGTTTAAGAGTAGAAGGCCCAAAAATTATGAACCACCTAATCCTACAATAACTTCCAAAATTCAATTATATTATATACACCACATTGGATCTTTCCTGCTCTGCATTTTTGTATTAAAAACCTCAATTGCCATTTAACAATTCAAATGACTCTGGCAAAAAGATATACCTATAGCTCTGGCGATATAAAAAACTCAATTATCTCAAAAATGTTACCGGAATTGTCATCCATCTCCTTGATTTCAGATTCTCATAGAACATCCGCAATGTCGTGAAGGCAAGTAGGCAAATCAAAAAGCTTGACAGAGAGGGCGAACTTACCCCAAGCTAATGGTAATACCATCTTTAAGCCAAGATATTTCTGGATGACGAGCCATATAGTCTCTACCATTCGCTGCACAATGTAAATATATCGTTGAACCAAATACTGCTCGCTTATCACTTGGTTTCATCACAAACTCTGGTTTTTCAAATGCTCTCTGTTCAGTAGCTGTAAGGGATAAAATGCAAATTGAGTTCGGAATATGCATTAATCATTGCCATACAAAAAATTAGCAATTTATCAATGAAAATTGAAATTCCTTTAGATTCAAACAAGAAATCAGAAGGACTTTCAAGTGGAAAAGAAAATCATCTTTAACGATGGTGGATTTTTGAAAGCATCTTTACCTGTTGAAACTTGTAGTAACCTAGCAACCTGACTGGATCTAGAGCCTTCACTATTAGTCTTTTCACACCTATATTGTCCTAAATTCGAGTAATCTATTGGGCTAATTTCCAACACTCCATCGGAGTAGAGTTCGATATTTTGTTTTCTAGTGACACGTTTATTGTCTATAAACCATTCTGTATTGGCGTCTGGTTTTCCGTCAAGTTCACAAGCAAACATGGCGGTATCATTGAGGTAGAGGGTTAAATCCTGAGGTTCTTTTTCAAATTTATTTTCTAAATCTGTAATGGAAAAAAGGAGATTATTGTTTTTGTGTAAGAATCCAAAACCTGAGAAATTAGAACATCTGTGAAATGGATAGTTTATTTGCTAATTGCTGGAGTCTAAAACAAACAACAGAAATATTGGCAAGCAAATGAAGCCAAGGGATCTTTCATCGGCAGAACTGGAACAAAAGGTTTTTGTCTTGTATTTTGTGATGCAATCTAGGGGAAATGTCCTAAAACTTACATGCTATCTGTAAATGAGCTACACGACTAACAATGGTACCAAGTTCTGCAACCATGGCAACACATTGGTAAAAACCTTCATCAGAACTCTGATGAACTTCTCGGAAATATAATGATCCTGTTTTCTTCTTAATCCTGAAAAGAAGATTAAGGCTTTGAAATTCCTCTGTTAAAATTTCAGATAATCATACAGAAGGCATACTGAGAACACTGGAATAGATAATGTTTAAACTGTCATATAAGTGACCAACTCATAGAAAAAGTGAACTTTTGGGACATTATTAGGATTCGAAAGATTTTTTTAAACACTCAACAATTCCTATAGCTGAAAAAGCATTATGTATACAACTAAAAAACAAACAGCACAAAGATTACATTTGGAACAAGGCATTTCTATCATAGAACACCTTAACGCACTGCCAAACAAATTTTTAGTGTGAACACCACAAATTTGTGATTTGGATATGAAATAAAGCACTGTCACAGAAAACAATTGCTCTTACCTTCTTTGTCCATCAATTTGTAATGGTAACCTATTTTTTCTCCAGCTAATTTGTAACGTTGAGTCACCATGGTATACCACAGAACAATTCAATATGGAGGAATATCCTGCTTTAGCTATGACATTTGATGGTTCCACATCAAAGGCAAATTGACTGAAATGTGGAGCATTTCCTGAAAAAAACAAAAGATTTTCACTATGAAATATTTTTCAATTTTGGACTTTTTTTGGAATGATATGCTCACTTAGGATTTTGGGATTTTCTCTCGGTTTTTACCAAATATGCTTAAAATTTGCTGATGAAGTTTGTACATAATGTTGTCTAAAGGTAACACATTCTCTGTTTTTTGTTTCTTCTTATCTGAGAGAAATGCAGGATTTTTGAAAAAATATCATTAATTTCATTCCTATGGTTGTCTTAATTGGCATTTGAATCTTAAAATAACAAATAATATACAATTATATCTTAACAATAACAAATAATACACCATTATATCTTAAAGATAACAAATAATATACCATTATCAACTATCCTAGCCATGCAGTTATAAGATAATGGTTTTATAGACACCTGCCTAAAGTCAAAAATAACTTATTATCTTCCAGACAGGAACTATCTATTTTGATAGAACAATGTACCACTTAAAACACTAAGTCTATTACCTACAGCATATTTCAAATACTTACAAAATTAAGCGTTTCATGTATAATATTTTTAGGTAATGAATGAAAATGAAATGGAATGTTTACGCCCTACTGTTCTGCACAAAGATGAATGGAAAAGAGGAAAGGCAAAAGAAGTTATTTGATATTTCCCAGCATCCACTGTGATGAATAACTACGCTAGTTCAACCAGTATTTATTTGAACGAAAACTTCAATTTATCTACAACCAACATATAAACCAAAGCAGTCTAAAATACAGAATTCATTGCTTACACTATAATAAGATTTCCCCAATCAAATCTTTTCTAAACTGACAATACATTTGGCTTTGAAATAAAAGTTAAAAAATTGTAAACAGATGTAATTTCTCAGAATCTATCTTATTGCATTGTTTTTTCTTTGAACAATTTTAAACAAAGAATAGCACAGATAATTATAATTGGTAATCTTATCGAAACAAAAACTACCATTACAACAATTGAATGGTTTACTCTCTAAAATAGGAGGTGAAGTAGGTTAGGTGTAGGGTAATTCATCCCATTCCAGACTATTTCGACCACCCACATGAACCTAACACCAAATTACTTATTTCTTACACATTTACCTCCACTTAGATATAATAGTACCAATAATTTACCGCTTGAGACAGTCTGCCAATACTATAAACTGGCATACAACATTAGTCATATGAACAATATCAGGAGAGCCAAAAGTACAAGTACCATTGGGTTCATTGTTTAGTAGAGAGATTTTAAGAGTTAGTATGTGTATCTGGGGCACTTACAGCTTTTAAAACATTCCAATTTAATATTGCCATAGATTCTGTGGTTCCTGTATTTATAGAAATGCATTACCATATATGGTATCACTGGAAAATGCTGCTAATAATATCTAAGGGCATTAAGTTATCAAAAAAATATTTTTGATGCACAGCACAGATGGTGGACTGAAAATGATATTCAGTTTGACAAAAGATGAACATTTAACAAATTTTCTGCTGTTATAGAACACACCATATAATTTAAAATGATACAACTGCAGTGCATAAACATTAGTTTGGCCTCAGAAGAGTTCTTCATCTTCCTTGTTCTATAATCAACTCTAACCTTTGTTAATATTTGACATTGACAGGCAGTATGGTTTGCTGGAAACACAATAATATTCGTCAACTCGAAACACTTGTCATGTTAATTCCTGAAACTAGTCTGGAATTTAAAATATTGAACTCCTTATCAATGGCTTAATCTTCTCGATTTTCATGGCCACTAGACTTTTTATTCATGTTTAAATCTAAAAATTCTGTTTTTATTCGAATGAATTCATCATTATTGTCTATTTTCTTGTCCAAATTGTCAGAATTTGATATTGGTCTATGTCTAATAGAGGTCATCAACTTCCTTTCCAAATCCCCAGACTTAAATTAGGTTTATATTGTTTATAATGGGCATAAGAATTATTCTAAATATGGGATAGACAGTCGTCACAAAATATTCAGCTCATGGGATACCTGATTTCAAATGAAAGTAGACTGCTGAGATAGTAAACTAACTATGTCCTATCTTTTTGAAGTAGAACCAACAAATGAACTGAAATGAATGGAGTTTTACGTCCTACTTTTCAGCACCATGTGGGTTAATGAAGACGGGCAACGCCATGCAGGGTGCAATAAGGGAAATTTTACCAGAGGCCTGCTCTTTTTCGATCCAACAAAGCTATCATTTTTGTTCTGTGGATGTTCTAAAATCGTGACTTTTCAAATATATCAACAATGAAAAAACATTCATTGCTCTTCAAATGTCACCATACTTGATTAATCAATAATTGATATCAAAGCTTGCTATAATAACATTAATATCCTTCAAAATTGCTAGAAAATGGTAAATTCTGAAGTCATTATCTGCATCTACATAACATTTCTTCTACGGTATACAATATATTCTACTATGGTATACTTATATACTTAGAGGTATACTTATATACTACAAAGAGTACATTACAAACCTATAAAAGCTAATAAGCTTGTACATATTTTATTGATTACCTTAGTGTAAATATGAATGAAATTATAAATACTAAATTAACTAAATAAGAAACATGTTTAGTATTATATTAATACTCTGGGGTGTAAAAGGTACACGTTTTCTAGTTTTTAGGTATAGTATATAAGCTACAGGTGCCAATACAGCCTTCAGATATTCTATAACATGCGTTTTTTCATTCGTTATTCACAGGAGGCTGCATAAGAAACAGAAGAAGAAGAACATGATTTAATCATATGAAACGCATGACTTCACATAAACTTGATCAATTTCTGAATTAGGAATTTCAAAGAATATGCGTGTTATAATAATTATCTACCATTCTGGAAAGCATTGCCACTAATTTAAAATAAGTTATGAAAAGTCATCATGTCACAATTCTAAAATAAGTTGTCATCATGTCACAACTTTAAAATACATTACAAAAGTCATTATGTCACAACTTTAAAATAAGTTACAAAAAGTCATCATGTAAGATTTCTGTTGAAAAGTCATTATGTCACAACTTTAAAATAACTTATGAAAAGTCATCATGTCACAATTTCAAAATAAGTTGTCACCATGTCACAACTTTAAAATAAGTTACGAAAAGTCATTATGTCACAACTTTAAAATAAGTTACGAAAAGTCATCATGTAAAGTTCCTATTACAATTCTAAAATAAGTTACGAAAAGTCATCATGTCACATCTTTAAGATAAGTTACGAAGTCATTATGTAACAACTTTGAAAATAAATCAGAATTTTTTTTTTATTTTAATAGACAGCGTTCAAAAGGTAAAGTCTCCTAACATATGCTCATAATTCATTATTAAATCAATATAATACCTTGATGCACTAAATTTCAGTAATCCACACCTAACTACAGGTGCAACAGCAGTTAGTCATTAATGCCTAGTTAATGATGAACAATTTGTTAAGTTGTAATTTCGTATCTACAATAATTTATGCCAACCAACTTATTACCTTGGGATAACAGACACATTCAAACTCATTTCATATGAATATTGGAGAATTTCATTATAATAAAATGAAATAATTAGATAATCTAATTCTTTCTTTCCTCTACATTTAAGCTGGAAAACAAATTACAATTTTATTGACACACATAACTTAGAAATAAAATTCCAACGTTTTTTTGTAAAGAATTTCAATATACAGAAGTACAAAGAAAAGTAGATCAAAACAAAATAATTGACAATCCCCTTTTTTTTCTCAGAGTAACAAGGACCCTAATTATATTCAGTAAGAGAGAATGCTTGTCATTTTCTGCTGTTATTATTTGATGTAATTGGTGTAAAATTAGACATAATAGGGTAGTGATTATAATCCTACTGAGTTCTAATCACCTAATCAGAAAACTGGTAGGAATTATCAGTGATCGCATTGAGAGTAGAATATTGGCCCTAATTTCAGATTTAATACCATAACTAGGTTTAACTCAGTGTGAGATCCTACTGATTTTCTTGATAATATTTTTTTAATGCTAGACTTTGTATTTCATATATTTATTTTTAAGTCAATAACAAATTAAAAGGATTTAGCTAATATGAGATCAGATACTTGATTCTTGTCAAAGCCTTCAAGGGCAATAGAAAGGCATCAGATATCTGAAATTTTCTTTCACAAAATGAAGTCTTCTCAGTCAATTGCCTTATTCATGAATTTTGATGATCAAAATGATTTTTTACAGGAATCTCTTGAATGTTAGATTTCAACCAATTTATTGCTTGAATACTGTTCTTAAAGCATGTGTGATTGCAACAATAACAAAAACTTGTTGACACACAAAAAATCATCAATTGATGTGTTTGGAAATACAAAAAATGATTTGTTAAGTTAATAGATAGTATAATAATATTATTCCTCAGAATCTTCTTAATCAATTGAATTTATTGCCATCATACCAGTTTGGTCTCTTTACAAACAACCAGTCCGTATTCCTTCCACTGCAGATACAACAGAGAGGAAATTTGATTTTTCAGAAGTAATAGCCAATTTTGAATAGAGCAGACGTAGTCTATTAATACCCAAGTGGAGGTATCATCCAATCTGCTAGAGTGTCGACAAGTGTAGAAGCAATGAACCAAGTTCTTATCATTGAGAACTAGACAATTTTGGCAAAAACTGAGCTCCCTTGAGATGGGGATAAGATCACTTATGATTCACGAAATCTTCTTCCACTTGAAGGAGATGAAAAACTATTAAGAGATTTGATGAAAGGAATGATTTTTTTCCCTTCAGTTAGAAGCTATGATAGTTCTTTCACCAATGATTTGATTTCCCACAAACTTTTTCTCACAAGATAATAAATCCAGAGAGATGATTTAAGATGGAAAATTATTCTGTTTTTTTTGTGTTTTATATTGTTATCTTGCAGATCACAGACAAGGTAAAATTTACAAAAAGGTCAAAGCATTAAATACTGAATTGAAATAGAACATTCTTGCCAACATTATTCTGAATATAAGTACATTAATACTTAGCAATCAACAAGATGTTTATGTTTACCAATTCATCAAATTTGATGATACAAGCGACCTCCGTGTAGAGAACGAAAAAGATACCACCAAGAGAGACCAAAAAGGAATAAAACTGCATCATTAGTTCTCCATCTTAATCCTGGGCTATGCCCCCTGCCCATCCTTTCAAATTCTTTATCATTTTACATAGTGAAAGAATGGCCCGTGCCCACCCTAGAAAATTTTGTGGCCCGTGCTCGCCCCCCCCTCACTTGATGTTTCCTAGAAACGTCACAGCTGGTGTTTGGGTACACATCTCCATATTTTTTGTGGCAGTTAGAGCACAGTTGAGAAGTCATGTTCAAAAGGTAACAAACAAAATCAAATGATCAGTACTATCAAACTTTTAATTAAATTCTTTATCAACTTTGGTGTAAAAGAGGACTTAAATGTAGAAGACTTCTGCCTGATATGGTTACCCAAGCATATATTACATTACCTAATAATCATGTACTAGCTAAGAAGGTAGATTATGATAACCTTTGGGATTTCATTTTATCATATTTCTATGTTAACATATGATGATAATTAATAAATTTGATAACTTCACACAGTTCTTATCAATGATAACATGACTGATACTGACAAACCAAACCAACCATATTAGTGATATATGTAACACGGTTTTGCTTGGTTGAAAAATGGCGTCTGCTTGGTTTTCCACCAAACAGCTGTGTTAGGTTCACCTATGATAAAACACCTCTTGTCTTCTATCACTCAAATATCTTGTCATTCATCTTTTCTTTAAATCAAACATGCCCAAAATAGATCTCGGTTTTATTTAAAACTGTGTTTATATTTTTACAATTTCGCCAGTAACAACGTAATATCTGAACCAAAATGGACCTTTTTTAAAATGATACCATCAAAAACTTTATTAATTTTATGAGATTTTAAAACACATCACATTGAAATGCAATGGAGTTCAAGTCCAATTTTTGCCACATCATGCAACATACATATATGCTTCTATGAATGCAGAATTTGATTACTCTTTTCAGCTGTTGAAGTATATGTAACAAATACAGCTTCAAGACAAATTATTGTCCTAACCATATGACTGGATGCATTTTTCCATGTCCTACACTCCAACCTTCTCCACTGATAGAGGTAACCCCAGGGTGAAAAAAATAAAGGTACTATCTCAATGTATGCAAGGATTGAAACATGAGCCTCTATGTTAACGACCAAGGCAAACTCCTTGAGCCAACATGCTGTTGATAAAAAAATGATACACAAAAAAGTATAGTTTTCTACAGAGTATAACTGCATAACTGAACTTGTAACATGGAAAATGAATTACCATCATTTGCAGTTATTGCAAAATGATTTGAATGAAACCAAGCAGAAGTCGTTACATTCATCAATCTAAGACAAAATACAAACAGGTTTTTTTTTCAAGCAGTAATCAATAGTGTTTTACAAGTTAATATAAATCTGAATGTTAACTGTTTGTGACAAGAGATTTACTGGGATGTCTAGCTCTAATTCCTTCTGGTCCAATATTAAAGGTACCTTGTGCCATATTCTTATCTTTTCCAATGGCAATTTTTCTCTGAACTCGACAATATTATTCATCAAGCAGATGTTAAATTCTGTATAAAATAATGAAGGATATATTGGAAACAATGTACATACATACATGTCTTTTTCATGCAACAGATGCTAAAGTCATTTTCAAGCATGCAAATGATGCATGGAAGAATGCATTGTAAAAAGGCTAGTTATGTCTCATACTCATTTATCTATGAAGAATTCCATGATGTTTTTAAACAAAAACAGTCTTTTTGCCGAAAATATAATAGTAGGCTCCACATTCCCTTTCAGAAAAGGATTTCCTTTAACTGATCACCAGCAACTCAAAGTTTCACATAAACAATCTATCATTCAAACTAATAGATACTTCTTGCAACCATCTTCTTTAATATGACTCACTGAATAGAAAAATACCACAATCGTTCAGTTTCACTTGGTTGTAGACAACTTCTTTAATCTTAGCAGGAAAAAAAAATTTTTTTAAGCACAAATTTTTCACGATTTCAATTCCCAAGAAACAATTGACATGACTTGAGTAATTCATTACATTTTTTTTTCTTTAGAAATTATGCGCGTTCATTGTAAGTTGTGTGGCTTTGTCTCTTTCGTTTCATACTTTGAGTTGTTACAAGATATGTGTTTTGAAAGATCTCCACCAGACTGCTGTTCCCATTGAACATTTTATTCACCAATGTTCACTCAAGCACCTCCTGCCACTCTTTGACTTGGTATGTCACTTGACAATTCTATAAAGAGTCTTCATGGCCTAAAGTTAGCATTCTATATAGTATGGCTTGATTAAAAAAATGTACAATTTTATTGCCTTATTTGGAGGTAGAGATGATGTGCATCAACCATAAATATGTTAAATATGCAAAATTGTGTTCTTCTTTGAGGATTACCTTTATATCATAACTAGGACAATAACTGCCTGCAGCAAAACGAAATTTTCACTTCCTGTGACCCAAGTTTTGGGATTATGTAGATGACAGCTGTATATACATGTATTTTGATCTACCTTATGACAAAAGAACTTTCTTAGAAAGAGAAATTGTAATGAGTTTAACAACCTATGATTCAGTATCATTTTGAACCAAATACTTGAAATTAACGTATCCAGGTAGAGGACAGAGTCTCGCTAACTTGCATCACCGATACCAACTTGAGATCAGCTAATAATTGTATAACTGCGATTCCACTGAGAATTGTTAAGTAAAGCTAGTTCTTTTTGTGTTTCAATTGAGTAAATTAAAAGTCAGCTTTAAGATAGATTTCAAGTGGCCCCATATAAATTGCCGAACGCAAAAAGAGGTTATTGGTTCGGCAATCTGCTCAGGGGAAACACGCGAAAGCCAGCTTTTACCATCAATGGAAACACAGTTATTTCATTCTCTCGAAACAAGATACAAAAAAAAAAATTAAAAATAAGTGCATATGGAATTTCTTTTATGGTCTGCACAATGGTCTTCACCAAATGTAAGTTCTGAGTAAGCCAGTCACATAAAGCTGACAAATTACATTCTTAAATTAAGTGCACACCCTTGGTCAATTTAATGAATTAAACCAGAATATATTGAATCATGCAATTTGGAACTATGACACAGCAAATGCTTCTTAGACCTTTCAACACATTGACTCTAGGGTATAACTGCCATTAGTGGAGATAAGGGAAACAAGAGTAATAAATTCTAGTATGAAAGTTGTAAAAATTTATGGCTCCCCTCGGATTTTCTACTGATAGATGGCCATTTAATTTATCAAAAGATAAAATTGAGTAATAAATCTCGACCATGAAATAGGAAACACTAACACTTAACAAAACTCTTAATACTTTACGATACTTGGTAATTTTAGCTTTAATATAGATCTATTCTAAATGCCATCCATTTATATTCATATCCTAGTGACCGAAGTGACCACATACTGGACATATGGCTGACCAGTACATATCCTTCAATCTAATAGACAATTAAATATTACAGCATCTTATTGGAGAGTTAATGGCTGGTTGATAGCAGTCTATAATTAGGATGTGATTGGTATTAAATGAGATACAAATGACTAAAGCCTTCTTACATCAACGTTACACGATTTTAATAACATGACATGCAATCTCTTATCGCTAGATATAATCCTATTAGAGATCTGGGGATTTGCCAGCAACACACAGATGACAGAATAGCACTTATTTCTTGAATTAGCAGTTTGTTACACAAGACAATGTTGTAAGCAAATTAAAACTCTAAAATCTTTATCCAAATTGAGCTCTAAGCAAGTCATGCACTTTTGGAATCAACAATGACACAATGATAAGTTGCAAAGAAAGCTTTTTTATCCAGAAATGTTTTTATTTATGGAAATTTCAGAAAATTAACATCCTACATTGTCAGCTGCAGAAATGGATTGAATTTCTATCATGCTTTTCAGAAAGATTTCGGGCCAAATGAAGATGAGTAATTGCTTCCAGAGTGCATTGAGGGAAATTTTACCCACCAGTACTGCATTTTAGTGATAAAAAACTTGGAAGAAGGACCATGCATGAAACCACTCTGTAACAGCAGATTTACAGAAGTTATACATGGGTACTTCCAGAAAATTGTTTTGAAAACCAAGAACCTTGTTAGCTTTCAAACAGATATTGGTAGTAATATTACACCTGACCATCTGTAATTTCTGATAATTTCTCTATTACCACGGTAACCACAGAGCTGCTGCCATCTTATCACTTGCTCCTTATCATGTTGAAACATGTTCTAATCATAACAATAACCTGTCCCCTTGATTATAATTGTTGAGAATCTCTTAACCATATATTAACTTGTTATTCAGGCCCACTTAATAAATAGTACTCATCAATTAATACAAGCCTATTTACTTAATTTGAAGATAATTTTCATCCATTTTCTGACATGCTTGACAGGGATTCTTAACAAGTGATTGGATGACTAAAGACATGCATGCCTTCACTGATGATTTAGTATGTTCTTAGGTATGCAATTAACAAGACTTCTATTCTTCTGCAATACAAACATTTAGTGCAGAATTGATAAAGATACAGATAGTATTCAAAAGACAAAAATTATTGACGACAAGAAAGTAAGAGCTTAAATTATCAATAAAGAAGAGATATTATTGTGATTTAATATATTCCAATGATTTAATAATATAGTTGAGATGTAGTTAGTATTGTTCCTGACAATGCTTCTCTTGGGAATTCCATTTCTTTAGAGTCTCTTAACATATACTTTAGATAAAGATAACATTATGATGCTAAATACATGTATGCTTTTATCAAAATTAACAGAATCTTTTGAAGACGAAACTTGCATGACGCAAAAAGAGATGTAAAAAGAACCAGACAAATTTTTAAGGCTTTAGATATTTACAGATTCTATTATTCTAGATTTCATGGTAAATTTAATTTGGTTTTAGAGTAAATTACAAACACCAGAGCAATTTTGGTCACATAATTTCTAATCAATGAAGCTAAGATTGATTTTTAACTTGCATGTAACATTAGATTAGAGTCTAGTCTGACTGGCCAGTTGGTGGTCAGTGAATCATACTGACCAATAATCAACCTCACAGTGGACACTCTCATTAACTTTCCTATAATGAAGCTGTTTTGACCCCTGATATTTTATTTTGATTAAAATAAGACAGCTCGTGTATTTAAGAAGTAATTAAAATGCATGGCACACAGTTTTGAGTTACAGTAATGGGTTGGTCAAGACAATGAAATGCATGCCAAGCCAGAAAGTTGATCTGGACAGAAAGGATGATTAATGAACCAACATGGTTACATTGATACCTTTGCTCTTTCTAAATCATTCTAAATATTACAGTCAATCGTTTCAATATAACACATTATTTGAAATCTGATCAGCCAACAATCTCCTCTATTTGCTTGATTTATATTACACTTTGTCTGCCTGGAGCAGATGCATTTAAACACAGACTTCTGCTGCGGGAGTTTTTCAAGATGGAGTCTTCTTCAGAAAATCTAAACAAAATACTTGAGATTTTACAAATGAGATGGTGTACATATCTACATGAAGGTAGTCAAAATGTAATTAGGTTGCAAGCATTGTATGTTGTGTTTTTTCATCTAGAGTTGTGTGCCAGCACCCATGTCAAGCAGATGGTATGTTTAACAATAGTAAAATGATATGTTTACAATTGTTGAAACATTTCATGACCTGATCTACAATTCCTGAGAGTGTCAGAGAAATTGATTTCCCTTGCAGATGAGAATCTTAGAATTCCAGCCTGATATCTCTTGTTGTTTTTTTTTCTTTCTTGCCTCTTGTACCAATGTTAAACACAAGGTTCATTATAATTCAGTTTAGAATAGAAGAGAAAACAGCTACTTGAATGATAATAAATTGAGTATCTAAAGTGGCCATCTTTACTTTATTTCATCATGGTATTGAATTGAAGCAGGAAAACAAGCAAGACATGATGAAGTATTACAAGACAAATATTTTCACACTGGGTGTAAACAGCAGTAATGGCGCCAAATCAGATTCCATACTCAAGTATTAATCATCTTCTTCCACTTGACTTCATTAAACATGGAATTAATATCAGGCAAGATCAATGATGACACAGCATAATTGTGATGGAGATTGATAGGATTCTTCTAGTATTTCCAGCAGCTTGGACATGACTAATACAGGTCTTGACCACTGGTCGTCTAAATGTGTCATTAGTCTGAAGTAGAGAAGCATCCCATATGCTTAACACAACAATGCAGGCAGTTTATCGACTTAAGAGGGGACTTTTCACACATTGTTAATAGAAGTAACTACTGCAGCAACATTCTGCATAGTCAGTTTGCATGAAGGCCATTCAAAAGATAAATCACATATATCTATACTAATCATTTCTACAATGAATGCCTTTAAATATGACTTTGCAGGGTGTTTATTGTTTTAAAGATAATTTTAGCTTCTACATCATTTGTAACGGTCAAAACTAGTGCAAATCAATATATTAAGACCTGCTATAATAATTGCTGACCACTGCCTACTTTTAATGACCATTAGCTCTGCATGCAGTCAGCTTTATAGTGATAACGGTAGATAGATAGGTATATTCTTACTGTAAATACTAAGCCTCATTTAGTAGGTTGTAATTTAGTATGTTTAGAGTCAAGGTAAAACTAGCTCGGTTGGTGGTAGAATCGTTTTCAATCTGTAATTAATTTATCTACCTGACAGACAATTAGTCATTGGATGGGATGAACTCAACAAATCACAAGTTAGTAAGTCAGCAGGTTACAAAGTCACTTTTTACAATTACTAAAAAGGTTCGTGTAAAATTTGGGAATGTACAAGCAACTTCTCTACCTGATAGATAATTAAGCATTTGATGAGATGAATGATTTTAGCTAATGATTCGTTTTAGGCTTCAGTCAGCCAGCAGGGTACGAAGTCACTTTTTACAATCACTAAAAAGGTTTGTGTAGAATTTGGAAATGAACAAGCAACTTCTCTACCTGATTGATAATTGGCCTTTTACGAGTTTCAGTCAGCAGGGTACAGAATCACTTTTTACAATAACTGAAATGCTTTTGGTATTATTTGGTTATTCAACAAACACATGTTAATCTTTTCTATCTCAAAGGTAACAAATCACTGCATGTGATGAACTAAACAGAGTTACTGGCTCCAGTCAGTCAGCAGGATACAAAATCACTTTTTACAATAACTGAAATGGTTATTCTTAGAATTAGTAATGAACTTCCTCTGAGCAAAACTTCAATCTGATCTCAGGCAATTTCTTTTAAGAACGGTACAAAAAAAAATGCAGCATAAGTTCTTGTCCATATAACATATTTAAAACTTATCTTGTTTTTAAGGCAGTCTATAAATCATAGATATAAAATATGGTACAAATATTCATTAAAGTTATCTGCAAATCATGAAGTTAAATTAGAGATATTGATCAAAATCATTATATCTCATTCATTTCAGTGCACTTTTCTACCTCTAATAAAAGAAACATATTGACAGGGAAGTAATATGTTGTAAAGAAGACTTCATTCATAATTACATGATGGTCAAATATATCATATTTTAGCAGGAATCAGTTTCTTTAATTATTGAATCCATATGAGTTTCTTCATTTTCAATGAATTCCTATGATTTAAACCTATTCTTAAATCAGAAACCCAGCAATTAATTTGAACATAAAGAGACATTTCACATGTTATTTACAATAAACGAACCTCAGAAGTAAGTGAATTTCTTCAAGGCCAATTTTGTAACCTCATTCTCATTTACTTGTGTAAAATATTAGCTGATGGCATCATAGGTTTAGTGCTAATGTAAGGTTTGTAGATGCACAGAGCTGCAGCATACTCAAACAGCAAACACTTATCTAGAAGGGAATGACAACACATCATATGTTTTCAAACTTGTAGCATCATCTCTATGGATTGAACATGATCATGAAAGTATTTAGTGAAGTTCATTTTGACATGAAATGCAGTAATAGGCATTTTTAGTCAAATTTCTTTACTCAAACTCCAAGCAGTGTGCAATGAAGTTTAGCCTGGAGCATTAGCATACTCAATTTCCAGTAGTCCAGGAATCTCTAACCTGCTCTGTAGCACACAGTGCCTGTGTTTATTATCCCTTACAAAAAACACACTCTTCAGGTTTTGACATTTTAACTGATACAGAGGGGAAACAACTTTTCATTAAATCAAATGCAATCAATGTGGTTCTAAAACGCCCTTTACAGAAGATAAAATATGATCAAGTTTCTTCTACTTCATCAGATCATTTGAGCCACTTAGGTTTGGTCACAACGTGAAAAGAGTATTGAATCGTCAATTAACCGTATTTTAAAGGTTACGGGTGCAACTAAATACTATTCACACATGTTTGTCACAGCCTTTTATATTTCTCTGTCAAACCAGTGATGTTTTTGACATAAAGAAACCCAATATGGTTTGAAGACAAGAAGAAAGCATTTGAAAAAGATGTAACAAGTTGGAGCTAAAGTGACAGATGTGCTGGAGAGAGTAATGAGACTAGCTAATTGCATCATTAATACAATCTAATTATACAACATCTCATCTGGAAATTCATTAGCATGATAACCACAGCTTTCATTCATTTTCACATTCACTTTGAAAAATAGGCGGTCCTCTCTATATATTTTTTACATCTTAGATATCACATTGCTAGACTAACGATCAACAAGAATTACCGCTATCATGAGTTTGGAAGAATGAAGAAGACAGAGTAAATCATGCCACACCATCCAAGGCTGTGATTCACAGCAATGTCATTGGACCTGACCAGATCTTACGAATTAACAACTACCAGTCACTACCTAGTTTGTGATAATAGCATCTTCTGGAAGCGAACATTTAACTTGTCATCTACCAACCAACCAACATATTGTAATTCTGGCAAATTCTAAGGCAAGCTTAGTTCAAGATCAAATATTAAGACGTATTTCAAAATTCTTGGCAATGGAATCCATCTTTTTTTTTTCATTCTATAATCATATATCCAGTACAGGACTGCGTATTGCAACATGCTATTCAAAAGAGCACAGAATGAAAATAAGAGAAAGAAAATGTTTCAGTTTCTGATCTAATATTTCTATATCTATATCAAATATTGGATTTGCAATTGTATTTTTAAAAATGACTGAAACATTGATTTCTTAATGAAACTTGTCCTCAAATTAGGTAAAGAGCTTAGATTGCTGGAAAGATTTGCACTCGCAGATAGAATTATTTCATTGTCTGTAACAGTGATCATTCTACAGACTAGACCTGGCATTTGTCAAACTTGACTTCAACACACTGCATGAATGCTACAAATCAAGTTATACAATTATATTTCGCACTGGTTGCACTTGTTTGGTGAAATCAATACCTTACTGTCAGGGCAAAGGTTTTAAAATCTCAAATGTTTCCTCAAGTCATTGCAATAAAAATGAACAGTTTGTAAAATTGTCTGCTTGCCAGACACAGATTTGTTTTGTTACAGATAGTAGAAAAAATATTATGCAGAAAGCTTGTATCCTAATTAATGCTGCTGGCAAGCCATCAATGACAAAAGCAAATTTGTAACACAATGCCATTGTTCTGTCATTATTACATTATTATTATGGACTTTTAAGGCATTATCCAGTTTATTTCTATGAAACTATACAATTATTTTAAACTTTCAAAAAAATCTGGCAACTCAACAAGTGTATTTCTATGAAACAATACCTTTATTTCAAGCTTAACGAAAAAAAAATCTGGCAACTCAACAAGCATCATGAAATTTTTCATTATATTGGTCGTCAATGTAAATTTCTTTATTATCTCTGGGATTTAATTTTGTATCTTACGATTCTCATTTCTGAAAGTCACTGTAGTACATATGGACTTTCATTAGTACATTTCTGACAACAAGCCCATTAGACCTTGCTTTACGTATCCATACTAATGAGTGAAATCACACCATTGCCGTAAGCCTAATGAATTGCGCTTTAAGAAATTTTGACAATAAGCTGACATGCAAAAAAAAAAAAAAATACGGCTAATCACTGCTTTTAACTTATAGTAAGATGTTTTGTGAAAAGGTTAAATTAGGACACAGTATGATATTGATATCCAATAGATTTATCCCACTTAATCCAACCTTACAGCACATAACACCATGGGTTGATCTGCTATCTTATGGGCCATTATCTCCTGTAACTCAATAATATATATGTCATTCCATTCATTTTAAAATAACATCTTGCTGTTTTCATGACAATATCATTTATATATTACTTTATTGTCATGATGGAAATATATAGCTGACATATCTATTGGAAATAAAAAGTTGACATATCAATATAGAATATAAAAATCTTTTCAAATGACTTCGCCATAACACAGCCATATTGTTCTTTTACTGTCAAATGACAAGATCTTAATTTCATTAATCAAATAATGGATATCTGAATTTCATTAAACAAGGAACCAATATCTGAATTTCATTTTTATATGCCTAAATCTGAATTTTATTTAACAAATAACCTACATCCAATTTCACTGAAGCAAATAACTAATACTTAAGTGTATCTGATTTCTGTATATCTAAGAATCAATCAAAAATTATTAATATCTGAATATCATACATCAAATAATCCTTATCTGAATTTCATATCCCAAAAAGTCAATTACCAATATCTGAATTTCTTGCAACCTAAAAGATATCTTAATTTTAAAGATACTTCATCAAAGGATACTTATCCAGTTGAAATAGAAATTTATGGTTAAGAGGAAAGATGAAATATATTTTATTGGTGCCTAGAGAATGGACTGTTAGTTGTGGAATATGAAATACCAATAACAGAAGATTATCGAGCTCTCAATGCATCCATTATAAATCTCAGGAGATTTAGAGTACACATCTATTCTCAATCAATCACCATTTTAACTACTTACAATTTCTATCTACATGGAATACATATTTGATTGCTTTATTATACAGGAGAGGCCTGCCATTAGTGAAGAACCTGCTTGGAAATTAGACAGACTTCACATTCATCTTTTTCGTCCCATCTATGTAGGAGGTATGAGACCTTTTTTTACCTATTTCCAACAATCTAAGGATCTTTAATCTATAGAAGTCGACAACTTTTGACCTATTCCAACAACAAAATGATTTTGTTCATGATTATGTGTCCAACCAGCAGAACTGACAGCGAGAATCAGACATGGAAAACTCCAAAGACTCTTGCTTTACTATAAGCACAACATCATAAACAAGCACTTAGACAAGATTATCATAAAAAAAAATACTATTTGAGGTCAAATTTGGCAAGTTCTAGTGGAGAAACTTAACTATATGACAGAACTTTCATTGAAAAAGACAAATTCTATGGCATTTCTTTGCAATGTCTAGTAAGGAATGCATCACTAAATAGGTTAAGAAGAAATTCAAAGTATCTGAAAGATCATTGAAATGGGACTTTTCTGACAATCAGTTGTGACTTTGAATCAAATCATTTCACTTAAACTAATGACTAAATAGTATAGTAATTGATATTGTTTGACCAGTGAACTCTGGGGTCTTTTATTTATTGTGTTTGTGAAATACCTAGATCAAACAGACGGCTAATCCAATATGGCGTCACGCTGGTCAATGAGAGTTGTAGTGTCAACTGTTTGACATTTAATTACTAGTTAAAATATTTTCATATGTGATTTTTGCTTTGCCTCGTATTTCAGAGTTAACATTTTGCCGTTTATTTACTTACATTTAAGTTTAATAAGAGATATATGTCAGTTTTACGTTCCTTATGCCTGCTTATGACTTTTTCGGGTTTTCTGTTCATTAAGAATGCAAACTTCAGCTGATGTAGCTAATAAAAGAGCCATTTCAGAAATATTTGAAAAAAAGGTTCTTTAAGATGTCCAACTAACCTTCCCAAAATTTCAACCACAAAAAACCCTAAAAAACATCAATCAAAGCTAAAATTAAGATTACAATTAATCAATAATGAGTTGACTTAAAGATTCTTAAATCCATAATTTTTCATTTTTTTACACCTCAAAAAAGTTCCACATCAGAATTTGAGCAAAAAAATGACAGCAAGTGATGTATGGAACTATTAAATTGACTTCATGCAAGGCAGTAGATATAGCAGGAATTGATTTATCTTGAGTATATTGCAGGGAAATGGTTTTTAAATAGCTCATTTAATTCTCTAGCACATCTAAATTATTGTAAAAATCGAATAATTTCCAGAACATCTGAGTTTGTTAAAATATATGATAGAGATCAGCTTGACAAAACAGAACTTGAAGTTTGTTCAATGTTCATAGTGAGGGGTATGTGTTCATTCTCATACTTGTATTACAAAAAGACTATCTTGAAGTTTGTTCAATGTTCATAGTGAGGGGAAAGTGTTCACTCTCATACTTGTATTACAAAACGGCTATCTTGAAGTTTGTTCAATGTTCATAGTGAGGGGAAAGTGTTCACTTTCATATTTATATTACAAAGCCGCTATTTTGAAGTTAGTTTAATGTTCATAGTGAGGTGAAAGTGTTCACTTTTTTTATTTGTTTTCTGATATTAACTTTAAGTCAATGATGTATATATCTGTGGAACTAATTCACAGAACTCAAAACACTGTTAAGATACAGAAATATAGCTCTAATGCCAAGATATGTAGAGTTATTTAGAAGAGTTTAACCCATAAAGCATCAGGATATTCACTTAATAAGTCAAAATGTTCACCAGTGATATGTTCAGCATTGATGATTATCAGTCAATTGATCCTCTTGAATATGTTCATCATTATTTCCTTTTGGTCTTCAATGACATGATCATCATTGACATGTTCGGCATTGATATGGTCATGTATATGAATTCTCATCATTAGTTAATAATTTCAGTGTTATGTTCATGATGTCCTTCATTGATATGTTCTAAAAATTGTCATAAGGTTTAAATCTATCAAGATCTCAGATCTTTAAACTTCTGTCTTAAACAAGAACTATCATGTCAAAATGATCAGATGATTATAAGGCAAAAAAAATGGAACAAACTCGATCTTAAGAAATGTCTTATCGAATTTATAGAACTGACTTATCAAGTGTTGGCTAACCAACCTTTCTTTCAGAAGCATTTGTTGACAAACCTATCAAAGCTATTGGAATTCCAACTCTAAGCTAATGGTGGCATCATGTTCTAGTCATTTTCCTATTTAGAATGTTATTGTGTAGCTACTTATCCAGCTTAATTTTTTTCCTACTTCTGATAAGTTGTAAAGATTGGAATCAGCAGATGCGATCAATTTGAATGGATAAATTCTAAAGTCAGCTCAATGAGTGAAAAGCATTTATTATTGGTGTGATCAGTGTCAATCTCTTGTGCCATTATAAACTAAAAAAAAAAATGGGTACTTAAAAACATCATCCATCACCAGCTGTGATAAGTCGATCTGATTTTTATATATGGTACTTATCTTATCAAAATCCACCTACTTGAACATGATGGAATCATTTCTTTTGTGACACTTCATTTTTTATATAACTGGTCATATAACTGTGTAGGAGTTGGATGTCATCTAACCCTTGATATTCTCTTCAGTGCCAAGTCGTGCATTCTTAGTGAATCAAGATGATATGCACTGTTTACTATAAGGTTTTGACAGATGCCAGCTGGCTATAGTAAGCAAAACACAATGCCTTATATAAGATGATTTTTTAAAATTGGAAAAATGGAAACAATCTTTCCTTTATCTTCTGCTCTCCACTTCTTAATGTCGTTCAAATCTTAATCTTCTGATGTATGCAAAATAATGATACTTTTAAAAAAAAAAGTCTTAGTGCCTAAGATCCTGATAGAAAAATCGTGAGTATAAATCGTGATAATATGATAAAATAATATCAATTCTATATATAATATAATGTATCAGGTAGTAATTTTTAATTCCCTCAGGCTGATTACCATCTCAATAATTCCTGATTCTAAGATTTCCTTTCAGAACAGAACGGTATTTATAACCCAGTATCAAATTGGAGACTTTTTGGTAGACAATTTAGACAATTTTGAAATAATCTAACTGTTTTTAGTTAGCTATGATTTTGGTATGTCACAAACTAAGAAAACACAATTTGCTAGGTCAAATGTAAGACTTCTGGCAAACAGATGATTACATTATATTACTAATTTTTTAGTTTTTCCCAGAAGCTTTTACCATTTAGCATACACTCTTTACAACATATATGTTCATTGCCTTTCTTTCACTAGAGAGTGTTTTTGCAATGTTGTCTCGACCCAAGATTTAATTGCGCATACTGTTGCATACTTGGAAAATCATCAACACATAATGTACAGAAATATACTAAAACCTTTGCTACCATCAGTTTAACGTGACTTTTCAATAAAGAGGTAACTTAAGTCACCATTATCAAGCAGTGTAATTTCACTTTAACTGGTACCCTGTTGTGTTCGCAGATCGCTACACTAAAAACAGGTATGGCTTAAATTTTGGCGAGACGTAGTTTTTTAGCGTTGACATCTAAGAACATAAATGACTTTCTGTAGTGTATGACGTGAATTTCATCCAATCACCACCAAGAGCAATGACAATAGCCCTAACCTCTTCCTTCGGTGTGAAGCTTTAGATGGAATAGAGGACTGGCTTAAATTTCTCTTTGCCATATTCCGTTCATCCAAACACTCCAGAAACTAGCAATGACCGTTGCTAAAACTTTGCAAAATAGTCACAAGAAGTCAAAGGTACCATCATTTAACTCTTGCATTGTTTCTTTCATGATTTCAAGATGCAATAATGAATTCTAAAGCCTGCTGGCCATTAGACTATTTTTGCTCAAACAGTTAAATGAGGTTTGGGCGTGGAGCAATGATTAAATGTTATAAGACCCAAGTATGTAGGTAATAGAAAAGGCTAAATGTATACATTTCCTCCTTATATATAAACAGTAGATCAAGTTTGTTTCATTTCCAACATCTGGTGTTAATACCTTGACTTATACAGGTAGAATTATTACATATCATTCTATATTCCACCTTCCCATTATCAAAGTTAAAGAATGTGTTAGAATACACATCTGAACTTCTGATGTCTGTTTGACACCTCAAACCAAGTCAAAACTTAAATTTTCAATAATTGCTCATGGAATGGGCAGCCAATATCAGTACCAGTCTTTGACAAACTGAAGCCAAATCAGGTTAGCTACAAGTTTGAATAGTGTGCTGGTTTTTACATGTGTTTGAAAGTTTGTAAGAGAGTGAAATATTTCTCTGAATGAATATTATATATGAAATTGCCTTAAAGGCAAATTTTTAAAGAGCAATGTTCTGTTTCAAACCACATTTAGAAAGTTAATTTTGGCTGAATGAAGATGATATAAAAATAATAAAGACCCAGGAAACATAATAATGACCAGTTTTACCAGGTATGTATATATGAAATGTTGGATATAAAATTTTAGTTGGCAACCTGTAGCCTGGTTCTCGCTAAGCCACTTGTAAACAATGTTAGTTTAATAGTTTCAAATTCTCGTTAACTTACTTCACGAAATCACGGGGCAACGTAAAATCATAGGGTTCATTATAAACATTGGAAATCACATATAATCGTAACATTCATTAGAAATCGACAGCATTTTTTTGGATGTTTACATAAGAGAGAGTTTTCATTTTGTATTCATTTAGAATTTTCTAGTCATTGTGTTTGAACGTGTCAGCCACCATCTTGATGTTCTAATGATTTGTTGACAATGTTAGTTAAGACTTCTGCCACGTTTTAAACTTTTGATCTAATTACATAACAGATACATCTCCAAGGACATTAATTAAGCCTCCACATCCTTCACAATTACTTGTAATGATGTCAACAATTAAGAAGCTTACTTTTTTATCCACTGTAGTAAAAAAAAAAAGTAAAAAAGTTCTGAGTTTATTATCTGCAATGAAGAACCTTTATTTAACCCAATTGTTGCACGAGAGATCTTTAGAATCGTTTATGCAGTTATGCAGTGTACAATGAGGAAAATTTTGCAACCTGTATTAGACTCTTTCTTGGGTGAGCATATTTGTGCACAATCTGCAGCACATACAGCAATTTACCACTGTGCCATCTGAACTCTGGATGCTTTCAATTCCACTGAAGGAAACAAACTGAAAAATCTGCTTGTACTATGTTAACCAACAAACACAGAAGGCACCCCCCCCCCCCGACAAGGAAGACAATATACAATTAAATGCCCATATATACACAGGGAGATATAATTACTAGTATATTTTATGAAAGTGGATTACGAATATATTAAATAAAGGACATAATCAGGATAAATAATACATTATAATGACTATATTATTACTAATAATATTCCTTTGAATATCGAATAAATAAGAAATTAATTACCATTTCTCATTAATATTTGACTAACGAGTTAGCACTGAGGAGGAGAAAGGTTATCAGAATTAAGATCAACAGTTGTTAAATGGTAAATTCATGGATGGCAAACCAAGTAAAAGTAGCTGGATTTGAATAAATTTCCTATTAGCACAGTCAACATATAAGATAACAGTACTTAAGGGAAGAAATTGTATTGAATATGCATCATTATGCAGAAAAATCAGCTATAATGATAGAATCTAAAATCCATTACAGTTTCTTCATCTTGTATATTGCTTATCTCACAGTTCTCTCACAAACATTACTGTCTGCACTGGAAATTCTAAAAAATTTCAAGTTATCCTTGATTAAGAGCATTTTAGAAAATAGTTGGTTCTCAGCAGATTTCATTAAACTTTTCAAAATGTTACTGATGAGATAGCCATTACATATTCTTGTCCATTATTAGATTTTCAAATTAATTAAAAGATTTTTTTTTGTATAATTTCTTGTGGTTAACCCAAATGAAAATATATTGGTAGACAATTTTCTAAGAAGAAACAACAGAATCTTGATCATCAAGGTCATTTAAACACTAGAGCGTTTAATAATATAACAATTCGAAAAAATCTCTCAATGGCATATAGAAGCACAGGTTATACATAATCAAAACAATTATTATAGATAGTTACTTCTAGAATATTTAATTAGATATAAGCTTCTGTTACATATACTAACAATAAGCAAGATTGTAGCATTCTGCCAACAGACTGTTTCTGTTCTATAGAAAATCTTACAGCCCAATCTGTTTTATAATAAAGTTGAGACTCAACATATGATCAGTAATCAATATGTCTTATTCTTCCCTCAAATCTAAATATTGACAAATGCTTTCCGCTATCTCATTTTTCACATGGAACAGTACTAATATAAACTAATAACGGCAGGTGGTACTGACACTAAGACTAATAACTACATACTAAATAAACAGCTAAAGCTGAAGTTATGTACCAGTTAAAAATTATATTTCTGTATTAATAGTACAAAGTAATATTTCTCAGTTAGTCAAACACCTCATTAAGACAGGTTAAAATGGTTTTACCTGTTGGTTATGATTAAAATGAACAGATAAATAAAACAAATTACTGTGTGTTATAACCATAGCTTTTATTTATCTTCTACATATACAATTCATATCTGTTGATGGTACAAATCTATTAGTACTTTGCCAGGTAATGCGATTTGTAATGCGATCTTTTGGCCAAAAGTCCTATCTCAAAGACCCACATGTTGTCAAGGTTACTAGCTTTGGAAATTAACATGATTGTATAAAAAGGTTAAGTAATAATGAACATAAATTGTGCTTTGCAGATACAACCAAACATATACCCATGGAAAAGTCTGAAAAGATGCCACAACTCTTGTAGGTTTCATGAAGACTTCTGTATGATGATAACTGCTCCTGTTATCAAGCTAGCAACAGTAATAAATTAATCAATGTCAAAAAGTCATGATTTATAATTTCAGATTTTAACATGAAAGCTTATTATCTTTATTTATATGAAAACTATCAACAAATCTTGCAGAGGTGTTAAATACTTAATCTCTAATTTACGCAGATGCCTTATCAAAATGTAAATCATACTGCTCATATGTTGAAGTGTACACCAAATCACTTGGGGTGTATTCCCTGTTCCAGTTCACCATATGTTTAATAACTATCATAAACTAACACCTTAGTGACCGTAATTCTAGTTCAACAACTTTAATCTTTCAAAATATTTCACCAGGTCAGACCTCCCACCTTGGTTACCAAAACCAATATGGTGGACTTTATCAAACTTGAAATCTGGTCCATTACTTCTGTTTTCTATTTTCATTTCAATGAACCTGATGTTAGTCATCATTACTTCAGGACAATTGTTTACTGCTTTCAGAAGGAGGAAATGCCAAAAATAATTTGCTGTTCTGAAAATAGCTTTCTGCTGACCTTGAAAATTAAATTATTCCAAAATTAACTGCACTGTTGGAATGTTGTAGATTCTTTGATGATTAGTAGACCTAGTTTCACAATTGCAATTAAATTAAATTCCTGAAAGTAAAATGTAAGGAATTTGACCTCCAAGATATGCAATAAGATTTTATGTTTGAGATAATTTGGATGCTGATTAGTAAGATAGCTTGTCAGTGGAGTTATTAAAGTATGAAGCCAGAGGGAGAAAATGTTAAATTATTCTGTGACACATGTCCATATGATAGATAACAACTTCCATCTGGTCTGTTCTGATATATTGACAACTGTTAACATTTGGTCAAGATTGGTGTGAAGAGGTCAATTTCAAGACAGAATTTTCTACTTAAGGCTCCAAATTCCTGTCAATATACAGAGCTATAAACTCCTGCAGGCTATGAAAGTGAACTAGAAATATGCAGGATTATAATTGGTAAGAGAGATATAGAATTAGCAATGAATTTTTATATCAGAATGTAGAATAATTGCAGAAAACTGCTGCACTAAGACAACCCAAGAGCATCCAGTGCTTTTATTCAGAAAAAAAAACACATGTTCAAGCCAACTACGAAAATTTGCTAAACCTTGGTAAAGGATTTCAGTTTAACCATATCTGCACGATTTCTTACAAATGAAGCATGATAAGCACAATAGCTAAGTGGCATTAGATTTTTTCAGAAACGTATGCCTAAAAGAAGTGATATTCCTGCATAATTATGTTCTGTATATATAAACGAGCTGTTTTATTAAGCTGACCCTTAACAAATATTTCTTTACACTTGAGATTTTATCAAAATCATTGACAATGAATAACATTTTGAACATAACAAGGTACCTTTTTTTCTTTGCTACTTGATGTGAATCTAAAAGGCCATTCTCTACAATAATAAGCTTAGCACCAATTTGATTGAGAATAATTTTGAACTATGATATTTTGTTTCTAGCAAGGTCAAATAATCTATCCTCAAACCATACAATAATTGAATGATTGGATTTTTCAACACAGGCAACGATTTGATAATAGTTCATTCTATTTCATGATTCAATTTGGAGATAGCATTAGAAGCAGACGACTAACAGTTAATCTAAAAGGTGGATTTGGAGCTTTGGGAGTAGAAATATTTAAGTTCCTATTATCCTGATATTTGACATTGTTAACAACACAGCTAGTAAAGATTAGTTTAACGCTGAAATTCCGATAGTTGAACCTGAAGGCTTTTTACCACACCAAATCATGGTCCTAATCAAATCTGCTATTGGAAACCTAATAGTTAGTTAGTTAGCTTCCACAACTTAAACTTTCCCCACCTTCTTCAAACACAAACAGAAATCAATCTCAATTACCTTTTTTTGTCAAATCAAATTTTCTTGGGCAATGGAAGATCTGTATTTGATCTAGTTTGTGCTTGTCAATGCCAATAAATGACATCAAAACCAAAACAAAAGTCTACACAAGAAATGTCTCAATGATAACATCACTTAACAAATGATTTTTTCCGTCTTTACAAAACATCATGTCACACATATCAATGACAATTTAACTGAAATCAAATATTTTTTTCTCAAATTTGTGTCAGAAGAAATCACAAATTCTCATTAGATATAGTTCTGCTAAAAGCATGCTATTTGTATAAGATTTTTTTTTGCACTGGTTGTTTTTATATGATGGTAAAGGAAAACATGAAGAACCAAATTGCTTTTAGGCTAATTTCATTTTGAGCAATCATGAAAACATAGTTAAGCTATTTTTAAGACCAAGTTTGAAGCAAAACAGTTTCCAGAAATAAATTCAGATATATGGCTTGTCTTCAATCAAAGTTGAATCAATACAAATATACTTTTAAATTATCATCACTTCCCGAACATTACTGAACCTGAGAAGGTCAATCAGTCCTTGGAGTTGACAACAGTTTTGTTGAATTGTATGAGAACCGAATGTCAGATCTTTATTTGGAAAAGTGACATGGATAGTGGACGGTCACTCCTTCATCCAGCACAGAAAACTATATATAAATTATATAAAGTTACCACAAATGAGCAGCAAGCTTCATGGCTTCTGCTTTTTAGTCTATGCCTCTGACAAAGTTCAGACATCATTGGTTTGGAGTTTGGAGCTAGTGTGTGTACTGTGTACTTACATACTATGGACGTTCTCTCATCTCAATCAAACAATAGTTCAAATTATATATAAAAATATAATCAATCGTTTACTTGACTTACCTAAAATGAGAAAAAAAGAATATATAAATACAAGTACATAATTCACAAATCATATGCAGAGAGTTATAAATATTTATGATGTTAATTTATGTAAAGTGCGTTAGGTATATTTATATTTGTAATTATTTTTATCAATAATTATAAGGTGTGATTGGGTGCAAGTTGTATTAATCAATTGTGATTTGTTGTGTATTGTATTTGTGATAATTTTATATTGTACAATTATTATGCAAGATGTATTAAATATTTGTATTTATATATATAAAATAATTATAATGTGTGATTGGGTGCAAGTTGTATTAATTATTTGTATTTATATATATAAAGAATTATAATGTGTGGTTGGGTGCAAGTTGTATTAATTATTGGTATTTATATATATATATAAAGAATTATAATGTGTGGTTGGGTGCAAGTTGTATTAATTATTTGCGATTATATGTAAATAATCATTAAATTTTGGATTTGGCGTGTGTTGTATTTGTGACAAGTTTGTATTATACAAATATTATAAATCATGTGTGATTTTGTAAGTGTGATATGGGTGTGTGTGTTATACATAAAGATTTCATCTTGTTGAGTTTTAATGATATTCTACTTCAGGCTGAAACAGATTTGAAATGAAATCTATTAGAAAACACCCAGTTTTACGAGGGCCAATAATGGTTTCTCAAGGTGGTCTATATTATCTAAGATATGAATTGAATTCCATTGTGTAATCTAAGAAATTATGGAATTCTTGACATTTCTAAAAGAATCTATTTTCATAAGTGACATAATCAGCTGTTAAAATAAGAATATGGTATATCCATGACCCAATCAAGCACTTAGTTCATATTCGTACTTTCAAATTATTGACGAAAGATATCTCAAAAATATTCAATTTTGTTACAGTTCTTATGTATGGTGCACTTAAAGATCCTCATTGCTTCATTTCGGATTTGCTGACAATTTGACTAGAAGGATATTTTCAAAAAAAAATTCAAAATCTTGTCAGTTTGTTTTTTCTCAAGATTGGATATCAGGTTGGTGTAAGTAGAAACTACATGTAAGTGATACACCAAAAAAATAGTTAGCCTAAAAAGCTTCTATTAAATCCCATATAAAATGTTACATAGATAAAGGTTCAAATATTAAATGAAAAGAGGAAAAAGTTCTAAGCACTATAGATAAAGAAATGTTGAAAGTCAGTAATTAAAGAATATTCATATCTGAGATATCTGAATTACACACTTACTTTAATTTCCTATATAGATCAAGTCTATTAATCAAATGAATTGAAAATCACGGAGAGAAACCTATCTATAATCTATCAAAATCATATTAAAATCGTGATTTTTCATGATTAATCAAACTGTGTATGAAAACTACCCATGTCTTAAAATATCATAAAAAAAATTTAAATATATTTCTATTAGATTATGTCTCAATTTTTCAATCACATCATTAAGTTATATAGAAGATTAGAGAATAAGCTACGATTGGTTTTCAGATGAAATAAGAGAAATATTTCATTTATTTTTTTACACTTGACGAGTCAAATGATAGATTACATCAATATATCAGTGGGAAAAAAACTTTTTATTTCACTGATTGGGAAGATTTGAGTGAGAGAAAAATATCCATTTCACGTTAGTATTTAACTGTGCTTTTTCAAGCAAAGAAAATCTGAAACATTATAGAACATGAACTGAACAAATCTAACTTGTCTTAAAGAGTGGTTCTCACTTACAAACTTTGATCCATAAAGGCATGCAAAGCAATATATGCAGTGATGAACTGTTGCAATATAAGGAGACAAAAATTGTTATGTATATAGACTTCAATAAATAGAAATCTATATCCATAATAATTGTTGCCTCTTAATTTGCTACTTCTAAATGTCTTACAAGGATTACATGTTGCTATATATTCTGAATTTCAGAATTTAGATAATATTCAATGCACGTGGGATATCTGCCTAGTGGAAAAGGAAACATCTACAAATATCATTTATCATCATATATCAAAATGCCTGATAAAAAAAATTGAAACTCATCAAGTGTTAAAGTGTAAAATAAATGCATTGTACTATTCCGGTGCTGTCTGGTGAGAAAAGTAAATACCACATCAACAATACATGCAGCATTTAAATAAAACTCTCTCTCTCTCTAAAGCAGCTGTATCTGATACACCCAAATTTGCACAATAACCTTAAAAACAACATCAACAGAAAAATCATTTTAAAACATCATCTCTAGTGAAGATCGTCTATACATTAAGGCTTTATCCAATTTCGTTCATTTTTTAAAGATATTTCTGTGGTAGAGAGAGCATGAAATATTTTCTATAAATGTGTTAGAAAGTGTCAGTTTTAGTCATAATTTCACACTTCAACTCAAGTCTGTCAAATATTTCATGACTGGACAGTTATTTATCTATCTTCAGCCGAAAATGTTAAAACTTGTATTTTGTGTTAAACACAAATTTTGTGAGTTTTGAAATTTTTAAGAAGTTGTCCTGAGTCATCTAAAATCAAAGTTGCATATCAACAAAATTAGCAGAGAAAATATAAGTTTATGCAGAGGATGTACTGATTCAGTAACAGAAGCTATGCAGAGGATGTACTGATACAGTAACAGAGGATATGCAAGATTTACAGAGAATACACAGACATGCACAGATACAGTAACAACAGAAGATAGAGTAATATGCAGAGAATACACAAATATAAAAAGGAGGCAGAGATACAACAACAGAGGATATGCAGATGATGCACAGACAGAGCAACAGAGGATATACAGAACACACAAATAAGAGAAGGATGCACAGATACAACATTAGAGGATGCACAGACATAGTAACTGAGGATGCACAGATATGTTGACACTTGATACTGCCTTTATATTCAGATATTGAGGAACTGCAAGGTCTTGTTGATTTATGTATATCAAGTGGTCTAGTTCAGTTCTTTGCTAACCTTTTTACTTGTAAGCCAATTTTCAGTAAGCAAAGTACAATTTCTTAGAAACGAACAGTAAACCCATTCATCCAATTATGTCCTTATGCACCATTGTCAAAAAACAACACACAGTAATAAATCTAATGTGGTAAACAATCTTTTCAAATACTTTCTTATCAACAAAGGCATGTACATCAAAGTGTTAACAATGCAAACCATGTCCTGGGCCATAGGTTATTTGTTTGAATGAGACAACAAGATTTATTTTTCAATTTGAGTTTCTAATTTCCTGGTATATCGTAAGGCAAAATGAGCTGTAGAAAGTTCTCTTTTGGCATCTTTTGAAATAATTAAGTGTATACATCTACATTCAAGCGTTTCTTGGAAAAGACGTGATACAATTAAAACTGTCAACTATTTCTCTCTCTTTCAGTACTCATGTCAGAGATTCCACAATGCTTGTTAAGTATTTTATTGCCTACAGGCTTGGTGGAAGAGCAGATGGTAGACAAATCATGGAATAAGCAAAAATTCAAATTAGGTACCAGTCATTTTTTTTTAGATAAGATTTACTAGCAATCACTGACCTAAATGATCTTTCAGTTTGAATTTTTTTCTGATTCCATCTATGATAGTGGCTCTTAGATTTATCTACAGAATTTCAACGATTTAGCAATTGTCTTTTTTTCTCCTTTGAAGTTCTGATGCTGATAAGCAAAGAATTTTAATGTTATGGAAACAGTTTAAAGATTTTCTTAGAGCACCAAAAGGTCTTGACTTACTTTCCGTGACCTCATCCCTTCTCAAATGAATAAATTCAAACCTTAATCATTGTAGCATAGTTTTTTCTCCTGATTTTTATTGTTATGGCTGTCCTTGAAAATCTCATTCTCCTATGTCGAAAGTACCAAAATGGTGGAAAAGTTCACGCGATTAATATATGACTCAAATGATTCTAATTTTGAAAACTTTAAAGCATTATATGTATTGAAAAGAGATTGTCTTGCAAGTGTACCAGCTTCTATATGCAAAACTCTGATTTGCCTAAAACTTAGAAAATTTTTGGGGTATTTTATTAGAATTAAGACCAATGATATACATGGAAAATCATAATGTGAATAGAAGCAATAACTTTCCTTACATACATGCATGATCTGCTTCATTTAATGCAATAGAATTTAATTGCAATCATTTGGCCCATTAAATGAATGAATTCTGCACTTTTTGCACCTATACAACTGTTATTATTGAAGTCATCAGTTCAAGTATGTTATTAGATGTTATGTTACTGAATAACCTATACCTACTGTATTGCCTGTATTGATCTAAACTACTTCAACTCTTTAATTGAAAGCTTTATATCATTCAAAACAAATACTTGCCATTCATGTCATTGTGGAGTCGGGGTAAGTGTAATTACTGCAGCTAGCCACACAACTGTGAGAAAATAGTGTGGGTGGGAAAAGAGCTATAATGGAAACTCTCTCAAGGAAAGATTTAGTCGCATAAAACACATAAATGTAATCAAATTTTCTTATTCTAATTTATATGTGATTCATATAAGCATATTGTGGCAAAATTCGTCTTTGCAGGAGACGTCCCTTGGTTAGAGCTTGATACAACTCTGCAATGAATTAAGCCTAAGGTTACCCTTCAGAGAGTCTACAAGAATATGAAATTTGATGAATTTTATTGAAGTTGGCAATAACACACATATGGACTTTAATGGGTTAAATTTGTAGACTTTCAGATTTACAGGATTAATATTTATAGAAAAATGTCTAAAAAATCAGACAAAGTTGTATAACTGATGCTATATAAAAAGATTTTCGTGTACAATAATGTTTCATACAGTAAGAATTTGATAGGATTCTTCTAGACTATTAGTTTTTTATATTTATCAGAAGAAAACATTAATATCAGCTATAAAAATCTATATATCGATTACTGCCTGGCGGATTTAACATCAATATCTATTGAAGCTTATGATTTTCACTCAAGATTTGTAAGTTTTTACTCAAGGTGCAATAACATTTCTCGTTTACGCGATGTAATCAAGCCGTTATTTTTACGATCAAATTATAAGTGTAGAGTAATCAAGCAATACATGGAACAAAAAGGTCTGGAAAATAAGGTCTCATTACTTGTTGATTGTCCAGTGAAATGAAAATGAACTATTTAAGTTTCCAAGTGACTGATACGTACAATGTTTGCTTATCATTTAAATCTAATTACATCACCCAGAGAATAATGAAGCAATGGATGGAACAAAGGTGTCTGAAAACCAAATTCTAGAAGGAAAGTTTGTTAAGTGGAATGGACAAATTTGCTTTTGTATTCCCAGCTTATAATTTAGTTTTCTCTGGCCACAAGCCATAAGTAAACAGTTTTCGCTTATTTTGAGGTTGTAACTGAACATGTGTAACAAATACAACAATTTCTAGGTAATGTTTTGAATGTTCAGTGAAATGAATATGAACAGAAGGGAGAAGATTCTTACTGCCAGTTCTCATGTTTCATGTCTTTAAAACTGGTTCTTTATCAAGCAATTTCTGGAATAAAAGGTCTGGAAAACAAGTTCTTACTAAAGTGTTGATTGTCCAGTTACATGAAAAATGCCTTGGTATTCTCCAAGTGAAGAGTAAACATGTTTCCAGTATGTTAACAATTAACAAAAGAGCATCAGACAGTATGTCAATAGTTCTATAATTAAAATCTATACAAATCAACCGGTACTTATAGATATAAAATACCTTTTAATATCTGTCTTCAATTAAGCCATAGAAAATCAACAAGAATATTTGTATTGTCCAAATTAATGTAAACTTTCATGGCCAAGTGTATGTCCTATTTTCTTCTGAACTTATATCATAACTCTTAAAAATCCTTCAATGAAAGATCAATGTAGGATGAGTAAAACTTCTGGATCCTTAAACCAGTTGCTGGTATTTGGTATACTCCACAAGGAAGACCAGCTCACTATTCCAGAATACCTGATGCAGCACTCAGTTTTGTCATTTTGTCTACTTCTTTAGCAGGTCCAAATGGCTAAAATCGTTAATTTGGTAAATTTTGCATGTATGCATTGTATTAGCTCAGTTCATCAGGACAAACAATTAATATGTAAATCCATAGGCAGGAAACAATACACTTGCCTTAATACGTAAAAGCATCTCTGATACAATATATTCAGTATGATTTTCAAAACAAATCCATACATAAAAAACTGTTGTAAAAGCAATTTACATTTTAAGCAAAATACATGACATTGTAATAAGTTTAGCACAACTCTAGAGAATTTTTATTCTGTAGTTCCAGATTATTAAGTGCCATTATCAGCAGAAAATTTTTCTAAGTATTTTCAATTTGTTCAATATTATGAAAAGTCCATGTTTGATTTTTGTTATATTTTTGTCTTTCAGAAAACAGCAGTGATGCTTAGTTTTTTGTAGTTTTCAAGGAATTGAAGCAAGACAAATTTCAAAGCCTGAGGTCTTGGTTTTTGAGAGTGGATTTGTCTTATTAACTAATCCTGAACACTTTTGTTGTACCATTTCCAGTTTAAGATTCAAAGACACTGGAATATGCCTGCCAAGAAAAATAAAGGTTTTTAAGATGGCTGCATCACAGTGGGAATGACTCTTGATTACATCAAACGAATGGTGGTTGAGGATTCTAATCTTGGTTGGGTTGTGAAATCTGGTAACCCTGCTGTAAATGGGTAAAGATAATTGGGAAAGATCAATTTGTTATCCTTGTAAAAAAAATAGTTCTTTCTTTGATCTATGTAACAGATATATCATCAATATCAATAATTTTATTCCGGAGTATTCTTACATTTGGATTGCAAATTACAGTATTCTACATTTCATAATTGGAATTGTGAAGGAAGCACAGCAGGCAAGTCTAATTCAAACCTGACAGATATTGATCTTATTGGAAAGGATTTGATGAGAGCCAAAGGCCATTATATACTTCTTTTTTCTAGCGAATAAAGAGAGAAAAAAACCTATATTAGTTTTGATTGGCAATGTTTTTCAAGAGATTGAACATGTTGAAGTAGTTGTTTTATGACCCAGTAGGGACTGATCAATCCATTTTCCGCTTTTTTCTTATCCAAATAGATTTATCGACATCTTTCTTGTTACATGTACAAGATTTAGCCAAACTGAATACTGGTTAATGAATTTGGTCTTATTTAAGACAGCAGATGGTAGCTAATGTCATCATGCCTTGTCTTAATTCTATTTGACGCCTTTCTTGTCATTGGATAATAATCCAGCATGAATTGCCATCATTGCAAGATGGATTTATTGACCATTGTTTTTCTTAAATCTCGTAAATTCTCTAGAATTGTTTCCTTGTCACTTGTATTAAGTTTTCTATTTCAAGCAATGTTATGGATGGCGCCAATCTGTCCACGAGGTCGGTAAAGAACTCTCCAGGCAATCTATAAATGATTTATAGTAAACTGATCTAGTCTATATCTTGTCCCTAAAGAGATACAAGATGTCTTAAACTAGAATACATTTTCTTTAGGTTTAACATGACATTACTTGGTGTATCTTTTCGAAGAATCTTAAGTAGGCCTATCTTCTACTTTAAAATAATCATGATTCTGATCAGACTAATATTTTAAAGAATCATGATTCTAATCTGGTATTGCTTTAAAATATCATGATTCTATAATGATCACTATGGGGATTTTTTCAGCTTTAAACATTTTCATTTTGCAAGAGATTCTTAAGAATGATGATTATATAGAAGTAATTGTCATGAAAATTTTCAAGAATGATTGTTTAAAATCAATGCAAATCCATGTCCAAATATTAGGCATTAAGGCTCCAAATCTGATATTGAATTTCAAATCCAGAAAATGTGTAGGCAGTCTTACTAGAGCTCAATATCTATCAGTTAAATGACAGATCGTTTTGGTACACTATGTACAATTGTACAGGATGTTTGTATAATGTTATTTGTAGCAGAAATATTTGTAAATAGTAATGTCTATCTAGTAATTACCATGTACACCATGTTTACATTGCCATCATGTTCTAGATTACCCTAAATAGGCTAATTTCCTTTCAAACACTTATATTACATGTATGATACAAATAGCTTTTCTGAATACTATATCATTTGATATGTAAACAGTGATATTTCTGTTGTAGTGTAACCATAGAGAGCAGAGCATCAAGGCAGGGCAAAAAATTTTAATCTTTCTAATGGAGTCACTCTTTTATTGGGCTTGTCATCTTTAAGAACGAAAGGCCAAATTTCTCAACAAGGCCCATGTACAGGTTCACTAGAAGATGTCTTCAGAAACTCAGGACATTGACTTGGACCTCTGAAAACAATTCTTTATGTAAGCTAGTAATAAATGCACAAAGTCACGTTAAACTTTCAACAGTGATTTAATATCACATTGAAAGGGAAATTTGAAAGAATCAATGAAAAATCTTTATAATTGAGTTACAATGTAAAGGTCAATAAAGTGAAATAAAGAGTGAATGAGTCAATTGGTGTGTAAATTACTCTCTAAAATAAAAGGTCAGAAATCAAGATGTCTGCCTGACAAGTTAATTATAATTGGTTAGTGTCAGTGTAAGGGGAGTGGAGGTATACATTACAATATTGTATGTGTTTAGTCATCAATACCCAATGTCTGCTTTCTTTCCCTGGACACAGAATTTCTACGTTCCCTGTCTTATGTTACAAAGTAAACATCTAAACAGTGAAGATCTGTATCATATCAACTCTTAGCATATTGAACTCGGGTGATGAATCAAGCTTCATTATTCAACTGTATCATTCAACAGTTTCTGAACCACTTAACGATTTTTTAACTGTGGTGTAAAGTTACATTGTTTTTTGGGAAAAAAAAAGCCAGCACTTTATGCGGAATGAATTGATTGTGAGGCTCAGATTTAAGGCCCACAGAAGACGTCTCTAATGAAGACAGGAATGCTTTCACAGTAACAGTGCATTTTATGTACTTGTAACTCAGATTTACCTGTCCTTTATGGACATTCGATTGCCTCATTGAAGTCCCAAAACTTTCAATGGACAATTGTGAGTTTAAAACAGCGTCTTTACGAGCTATAAAATATAAGAAAGACATCATTGTTATCAAATTTGAAATTCGGTTACAAATCTTTATCACTATTAGGTGACTGGGTTTATGAAATATTAACTCTTATCAATTCAATAAAAGACTTGTTTCACTGGCAAATTAAAAATTACCATAATATAGAGGTGAGGTGTTAAAAATTTTAATGAAAAATATGACCTTCGTTTCACAAATCAAAATAAGAATTGTACAAAATCATCAGAGGGGGCCTAACTAATATCTTACTTCTCTTGAATTATCAAATTAAATGAACTTAAAAACACGTTCAGATTTCATGGTCTCGAACTATTGTGAATAGCTTGTAAATTCAGAATAGCTCTAGTATTTAGTCAGTTGTTATTTATCGTAAAAGTCTATTAAAATCCCAAACTTACACGAAATAATAATGAAAAAGACACTTCATAAATCTAAGCACAATACAACTACAACGTTCTGCTTGAGTAGGCTTTCACAGGTCTGAATTGATCTGAACAATACACAACCTTAGTGAAAGCCTTGGCGTCATTCTGTCTGGTGCTTACAATAGCAGAATAGAGAGGATAATCAGACTTAGCATTAAGTGAGGAAAAAAAGACTTAACAATAATCAGGGGTCGCAAATTGTCAGAGACAATAACGCATCAACTGTAACGATTTTCTGTTCAACTAATACTGTGTAAAGAGATTTTTAAACACTATTCTGTTTGGAGAAAGGATTTTCTAGGACGGCTTAATCAAAGCAAGCAAGATTTGTCCTGTTTAATGTTTTATCATATTATTTATTTCCTTTACATCTCATTCAAATCATAGGATATTGAAGTGATGAGAGTGGCTTAGTTAGATGTTCTTCGTAATTGAAGGCTAGTAAAATCAGACGTTAACATTTTCACGTTTTCATTTCTCCATTTTATAAAAATCACCAGAAATCGTAAAACAGAAGATAAATTATGGACTGCATACCAGCATTTTATTATCCAAATGCATGTCTTTTCCCATTTCTGAATGTCACATGATGGTAGTTATCACAAGTTATATTCCTTAGAATCTACTCAAACTTCAGAATATTTATGACGCCATTTTAATGTCTATATTGACAAATCATTTGATAAAAGATAGTCAAGTTGAATAAGAGACATGGCCAATTTATTCTCATTTCAAACAAATTTTCAAGGTGACGTCTGATAAGCTGCATACCATCTGATGCACAAATATGTACACTTCCAAATCTATGGTGATCTTAAAGTCAAGAGTCAAGAAGCTGAAAGACAGATATCTCATACTCTGGGTTGTTGGAATAGCGAAACTAATTCAGCGCCAGACAAGGGTAATAAAATGTTGTTTAACTTCAACTAACTATTACAGTTTGACTAATTTAGAAAAATAAAACCCAAACACATTAGATCATGGCAGACGCTATAAATTCCCAGTTAAATGAAGTTTTCTTCAGTCAGTTAGATTGAGACAAATCAGAGAGTTCTCAGTGAGTATTAATAAAACAGGGCTTGAAATAAATCTTACACTCAGAATAATTGTAGCCATTTTCCTTTCCTTAAGCTTTTGTTTTAGATTAATACTTGCTTGTTCAAATCTCCGGGATATTTATTTACATAATTAGAAAATATTTCTATATCGCTCTACAATTGATGTAGTGAAAATAATTTATTGTATTGTATTTAGATCATTACATATATCTTTATTGATTTACTTAAAAGTTCATTAAGGTATATCTACATATTTAAATAAAACATTTATAAGCTTAAATTTGAGGTTTTAAAAATTTGCTTTAATCGAGGAACTGTGTAACTAATACAAGAACAAAATGGCCAGCAGACATAAAAGAAGCACTGGATATTTCAAAATGAAACTTAATTTGCGGTAAATCATTTGCATGTCTATGCTACAACACTTTTCATATGTCTGGTGAAAAAATTTCAATCAAGAGAACAAATGTCAATCAATACAAACAGTATTCCTTCAAAAGGTCTGGTAACAATAACATTCCCTTACTGATCCATAAAGTTTGTATCAAATTCATCCATAAAACCTTGAACAACAAGTATACCATGTCTACTCTCCTAAATAAAACTCTTCAACCATTTTACAATCAGTTATCGTCAGGAAACTCCAATCATGAATAAATATTGATACAACTTTTATGGACCTTGAGTCGTTTATGATCTATAGACTTATTATGGCATGAACCAGTTTACCAAAACAAATAAAAACATCAGGATTTCTTCATTCTGGTCATGAAAAGGGCGGGAAAAGATTCATTCTAGTCATGGAGAGAGCAGGAATAGAAGGCTAAAAAGGTCATTAGGAATCTTTTGATTTGACATCTGACATTTACTTGACAAAGTTAATGGCTATAAATGAAGTGTAAGTCAATGCCATGCCAAAAACCTAATTTATTTGAAAACATTATACAGATAGCAGAAATTTACCTCCAGCCATAGGGCTAACATCTGACTACCAGACTGATGCCATACCTAACCTTGGAACATTTTTTTTAATTCCACAACTTTTCCAACCAAACTATTACAGATCTTCTTGGCTTTCTTCAAGTAAATGAGTTTCCCCCCTGTCAGTGATGCAGGTAAGAGGGGCTGACATGGAAAAAGCATCTAGTCATTCGATTGGGACAATAAACCGAGGCCTCATGTGCTACAGGTTGTGCATGTTAAAGATCCCTCGACAGTTGGAAATCGCAAAAAGAGCAGGCTAATGCCGCTGCCCTCATTGCACTTTGCATGGCATTGCCTGTCTTCATTAGCCCACATGGTACAGAAAAGTAGGACGTAAAACTCCATTCATTTGTTTCAACAAACAATGCCATGAAAGTTATGTTTAAGATAATGTAAAAAAAAAAACAATAAATTGGGGCATTTGTTGCACATATGGCTTGCTCAAGGAATGAATACAATTAGACAGACAAAAAAGGGGCGTCA
>NW_008709640.1:1427262-1428069 GCF_000327385.1 Lottia gigantea | reverse complement strand
TAATGAAGTGCTGAAAGTAAGGAGACAGAACCTGCAGTTGACAATTATCATATATGCTGATATTTATTATAGATAAACTTAATGATGGTGCTATATCTAACATCTAGACTCTCTGACTAGATACATATTCAAATTGGAATTTCATTTTCTAACACGCAAATACCATGTAAATCATTTCTGTATATCAATGAAATACTAAATAATAACTTTATTTCAATGAAATACCATGTAAATTATTACTTTATTTCAATGAAATATCATGTTAATTATTACTTTATTTCAATGAAATATCATGTTAATTATTACTTTATTTCAATGAAATACCATGTAAATTATTACTTTATTTCAATGAAATACCATGTAAATTATTACTTTATTTCAATGAAATACCATGTTAATTATTACTTTATTTCAATGAAATACCATGTAAATTATTACTTTATTTCAATGAAATACCATGTTAATTATTACTTTATTTCAATGAAATACCATGTAAATTATTACTTTATTTCAATGAAATACCATGTAAATTATGACTTTATTTCAATGAAATACCATGTAAATTATTACTTTATTTCAATGAAATATCATGTAAATTATTACTTTCAAGTTTCAATTTTAGACTTAAGGAAAGGAAATCATGTTGTATTATGTATAGGATCAATAGGTATAGTCATGGTTTTCACTTAACTTACACAGGGAAAGAGAAAGAGGGAAATACATTATTATATCCTAGTCCATATAAGAACTTCTTGTGCTTTAACATTGATTAAACATATACTGACCTAAAAATAAACAAGTTGACCT
>NW_008709640.1:1354731-1355590 GCF_000327385.1 Lottia gigantea | reverse complement strand
TTAAACAAAGGTACATATCAATATAGAATTCTTATAACTAAGCACATAATCTACGCCTATCCAAATATGTTTTAACAGAGGTGTTGCTACTGAAAGTGGTCACTGCATTGACACTGAATTTTGTTTTTTAGATGTTGAAATGTCTTCCTCTCTTAAGTTGACTAACTCTGTGTATTTTTCTTTTAATTATAATTTATTGCCTTTTACCTCAATTTTATTTTCAAGTTATATTCTCTTTATAGCACGATGATATTATTAACAAAGTTGGTTTAATTTTCTAAATTATATTCTTATCCTTACCATTCCTCTAAATCCTATACAATATTAATATAATGATTATGTACAATATTAATATAATGATCATGAAAAAGGTGATTTTTGTGCATCACAACTTGGAATAAATAAGAAAAGTATATGATATAAATAATGATGACTATTCCTTGAAATCCCTTCACCCTTACCTATTATAAATTTGGAGAGAATAACCCTAAGCCAGTATGCCTGTCCTTGCCACTATCTCTGTTCTGTTCAATTGTGGGCATTAACAAATCCTGCTTCAGAATTAGTTATAGAAAAGTCTAGATTCTTGTGTTATTTCAAATAAACTAGGTTTTATTATTTCAATCGTGTGTCACATTTTAAAGATGGGTTTCCTTATTTTTTTAGTGTCAAATTTAACAATCTATTTGCAAACTATTTGATTAATTAGTGTTTCTAATGAATTACCATGTGTTATTAATCATATCATTATGCTATTAATGCATATAATTAAGAGTTTTAACCAATCATAAATCTCCAGTATCATCGTATGTTCAGTCTGGATAAACAAAAAAAGACTTTTTGACCTTTCTTGATCGAT
>NW_008709640.1:1073643-1354681 GCF_000327385.1 Lottia gigantea | reverse complement strand
AAATCACCTAGAAAGTTTTGGTAACTAAAATAAACTAATCGTAAAGTGTACTATTATCATTATATATTGTTCAAGTCATAATAAAAAGTTAAGATTTGTTGATTTTGGTGGTACTTTTATTACCATTCAAGATGGCTCCACCAATCATAAAATATAAGTATCCTTCTTATTAAGTACCACACCTAAAATATCTATCCAGTAAAATGTCATTAAATCTTGTAAAATCATGTCTTCAATTTGTTAAGCTTTTTTTGTCTTTGAAATATATATTTTTTTATTACTCAAACTTATCTATAAAAGAAATTTTCATGATTTTCAAATGCCTTTGACTGGGTGTATCAAAAATGTATCAACTGAGGTCTGCAATTGCATTTTTCATCCTTAAAGAATGATGGTTTTTCCCAGATTCATAAGCGATTTAAACAAAAAAAACTGTGTCAAATATTCTTCAACATGCATGTAAAAGATACAATAGCATAAGACAGACCTACATTCAAAGGCTTTTGTCACAATGAAACTATAGTTATCTTGATTTCTCCTTGAAGTTTAATTAAAAATCTCAAATATTGATCTTTGTAAGATATTACCAGTATCAAATACTCAAAACTACCGATTGCTTTATGAATTTCTAGTATCACCAAAGGAACTATCAAAGATCATTTAGTTATAAAATACTGAAAAACCCTTCAAATCTAAGGAATGTCTCAGATATATCATATCAGAGGAAAAGAAGTGGTTTATCCATTCTCAGTTGAAAAACTTGATGGGAATTGAGCCTGATCACATCTCTGAAGAGTTGCTAATTTGAGAAAAATTCTAGCTCTTTTTGATCTTTATCATCTTTTTTACAAAGTGTACACCTGTTTTTCCTGAGTTTCTTTGGTTTATCACCAATAAACTTAAAAACATTCACCGACTTGAGTGAATTTTAAGGTTAAAACTCTAGTTCATCACATAAAGATCAACATAAAAATCATAGCTGTAAACAACCTGTTCTAAAGCTGTAAATAATTTTTGATATTTTTATTTCTTTATTGCCTTTTGAATGTATATTGGAGATACTTATATGAAAAATACCAGTTCACTGCTTTGAATTATCAAATGAATCATTAAAACCTTCATCAATAAATACTTTAGTTTCAAGAATATTCAGAATTTTTCAGAAAGGATGCAAGCTTTGTAAGTTCAGTCAATGCTACATAAGTAATTTCACCATTTTTGGTGGATATCAGGCTTTATAATTCCCAAATATATTTGTTCAAGAGATCCATCTAAGATAGCTGCTGACTCATTCACTCAATGTTGCTTTTTTTGTTTTATGGATTTCAGCTTCATATTTTTGTCATCTTACAATACCTTGAACGATAAATTATCTTTTATCAAATTTCAACAGACAGCTGAAATGAGATTTTCAGGAACACGTTTAATTTGTTTACCATATTCCAATTTATAATAATAAAAGACATATTTGATGACTATCTGGAGATTTGTTTATATCAGAAACCCATAACTTGTATCAAGAGAAAAAAAGACAGGTATGATGAATCTGATTGCACCTGGAGATTTTATTTCAAGCCTTTTTTCTAGTTCAGGAGCCCATTAATTACCGTTGCTAGGGAATAAAAGTAGACAGGTATGATAGATCTGATTATATGTGAAGATTATAAGCCCATTCTAATCAAGTTTAATTAATTATAGTGATTATAGACAACATATGGTACTGTATGTGACACCAATAACAATGTAATGACGTCTGTATGATCAATGCATCATGTAGGCTACTTCAAATCTATACATTCATCTATTCATGATTGTAGTCATGCACATTAATAGAAATTGGTAATATACAGCAAACAGTAGTAAAGTTAATCAATATCATACTAGGTAGATACCTAGATGTACATGAACTCTCTACAGAATAGAGGAGGTGACAAGCCCAATGAAAGAGCGGCGTTAAGTGTTTTGAAAGTTTGAGCAAGATACAGGTTTTGAACTGCATTTTGTGTAAGACTTCTGAAATATTCTCAAATAAGAAGGAATTGAACAATGTTGTTGCAAAAGCCAAAGGTATAAAGCTATTGTTTTGATATTCACAACCGCATTTATATGTCTCTAAAAAAATCCAAAACCTTCTTTCATCTTACACCATTAACAAGTTTATTTTGGTCTACTATGTCTGACATATTACAGCTTTTCATCTGGGTTAATGTCAATTTAGCAATCACTAAATAGGTCAATCATTCTTAATTTCACCTATTCTAGCCACACTGGCTGTAATAAAGCAACCCTTTATTCAATTAAGTGAGAATCAAACCAAATGAGATAAAGAGGTCACTCTTAGAACTCTCAGAATGGTTTCTGGTCATCAATGACCTAAATTTCAATTATAATAACAGATGGCACCATTAAAGAAAAATGGCGCCATTCCTTCCATAACACAGGAAGTTTAACAAAAACTTGTAGACAGGCATATAAAAATATAAATATTAACTGCTACTCCATTACTTTGTTGTTTCTAAAAACTTTAAGCTGTAAGTCACCCAAGCAGACAAGCTAAAAATTAAAATTGTAGCTTTGTCAAGTCACATGGTGGATGTGGTCTCACATCTTGGTCAGAATGAGAAAATATGCAATAAATCCCCTTTCACTCATCATTCCAGTCAACTCAGCTATACATACCCATGTATTGATAATCCAGTGAAGGATAAATTCTAAGAGATATGGAAAAAAAAAACATTTGTAGACTGAATCTTCCAGAACCTAAATTGTTATATATGTAACAAATCGGTATTTCTTTTTCACTACATTATTACTTAAAAATAATATGTAAATACCACAAAGAAAAGTGTATAATTTTATTGACATTGAACAGATCTCGAATTGTAGAATGTTTCTACCATGGTATAAGTCCATAATAAAAGATGGTTATCTTATGTAAATAGAGAAGGATTAATATTATCTATTATATAGGTAACCCCATACAGAGATTTTCTAATATATACCCTACCGATATCATTATGTTAATAATATACTTTATTTCTTTCATTTCTTATGTTATTTATGAAAAGGGCATTGTTTGAAACATGTAGTGTCAAAATGTAACAGAAACATGCCTTGTCAACAAATCTAGTTAAGACACACATTTTTTGTATTAGCAAAAGAATATATATATATATATATATGTAGTGTCAGATAAAGAACACCCAAAAAGAGATGTTAATATTCAAGAAAATGGTTTTGCTGAGGGAATATTTCTTTGAAATGATTTTCACTACTGTCACTTCAAACTTGCACACTCCTTAATATTCATCATCCAATACAAATGCAGCTTGAATCCACCAAATCATTTATGGCATGCATCTCTTCTTTGCAAATAACAATCAAAACTGTATCTATTGTTTGTACACTTATTGCCCATGGTAACTTTCATAGGAAACTTGTCAAACTCCTTGAAAACAAATCTGAAGCAGAAATTCTTTTCTTTGTACCGATACCTAATAATTCTACTACCTCACTAATCCAACTGTAGTCATGGATCAAATTAAATAACTGAAAACATGATACAAAATCTGGAAGAAAAAAAAAAAAATTACCAGAAAAAAAAAAAGAGCAGAATCATTTAAGGAAAATTTTGAGCAAAATATAAGAAAGAAGTGTAACTGACCCTGACGTTGTTGATGTAATATGTCTGGTTTATATGTCAAATAATTTGTTTATATATAGGTGAACATGCTCTAATTTCTAACAATAAATCTGTCTTTTATGTAAGAAATATGTGACAATTTGCACAGTCAAAGTTTTCATCACAAAGTTCGGGGTTAATTGCTTAATATCATATGAAATGCTACATAAAGAGATTAGAATCTTTGTGTTTTGATCAGATCCTAGAGTGAGATAAAGCTCAACCCTGGGCTATTTAAATTATGAAATTTAACAAAGACTTTTAACTCAGTTTCTCCAAGACGGTGCTGAACTCTTTCTTGAGATGGTACAACACCATCAGCACAAAAAAACAAAATATTTGACGAAACTGTAGAAGTCTTCACCAAAAAAAATTGATATTTTGAAATTTTGAAATTCATTTCTTGGACTTTATTGATTTGAAACCTGACACAGATTGTTCGTTACAATCTACGCTGGTGAGTATGAACTGTTCCATGGCTTCTTTGTACATGCAATCTTATCCTGAATCAATTCAAGATTTATTCAAATATAAACAGGGAATATGAATCAGATATACGATATTTGACTACATCTGCAGTCTACAGCCATGTCTCCTGTGTGGTTGTTAAGATTTGCGTAGATTGATAAATATTTTTAATCTCCTCACGTCCACGGGATATTACAATTTTCAATACTTGAATAGAAATAATTTAGATAAGCCAATCACCAGACAGTAGGCCATAAATCAAATAGCTAACCAATCAGACTTTTGATTTAATAACATCCAGGTTTCCCCGTCTGCTCCTTCTCAGTGTTTTTTTTATCAGCACAGTCCATGAAGGCAAATTTACAGTAAAATTGACAATAGATATGATTAAATTAAATTTCAGATGACAAAAGAGGAGACCTGAAATGAAAAATATCAGGTCATTTGGCTCCAAAAGTCAGACAACTTTGTTGAAGCAGGTGAAGTCGAAAAACCACCACCATCATTGTCTGTGATCTTCTTTATCAAGATTTTTTTTCTCAGACATTTTATCGGATAATTATTTCTTTCAACCTATCCATCAAATTTTATCTCCATTTTTTCACCACCTCTATTCAATTTCAAATTCATCCCGCACCAAATTGCTGCAGAACTAGAGGTTAGAATAATCTCAATAATCAACATGCATTTGTTTATATTATACGATAAGTATGTTTAGCTTACAAGGTGCATAAAGATAAAATCTGTCTACATTAATCGGAATTAATTCAAATAAACATCAAACAACCTTTGATTAGAAATTCTTGTATGTACTCTACTTTTGTTTTATCAAAAAACACACAAGGAATGTTTATGCAAAATAGTAATTACTTAATTAGTGTTAACTCTTCTAAATTGAAAACACAAAGTTCTGGAAAAGTTCTGGAAAAGAAAACAAACTTTTGGGCTCTTCACAACAAACTTCGTGATGCACTATTCACAATTTTGTACAAGCCTAGTTGCTGAACTCGTTGTCAAGCATTTAAATTGGCATTAAAAATAAATTGCTTTTAAAGTTTTTTTTTTTTCATGACAAAATCCACCTGGCATCAATGAGATTGAGAACCACTTTTACAACCTATAAATCTGCATTCATGAAATATTTGTTGACAGGATAATTTAAAGACATAAGGCCGGTAGGATGTGAATTTTGTCCTCTAAACTTCAAATATCTGACAAAATTTACGAGTTTAAACATCAATCATTGGTTGAGTGACACAAACATGTGTTGCTTTAGTATATAGTGCACAGTTTACAAACCGCTTGCTTCAAAATAACAAATAAAATTTATTTAGGACAGGGTCAAATCCTGGCACAAAGACACTTTTCTTTTTATTTACATTGTACACTATAAATACTGGACCACTCATAACCAAGCCTACCAAGGGCTAACTCATGTTCATATGTCAATATAGACAAATTGACAACAGTCACCAACCCCTTTGACACAGGGTATTAAACAAGGCTCAGTTCTTTGACCACTTATTTTATTGCTGTTTACCAATGAACCTTAGTCCAGCTATTTAAAGGTCAAGGGTTAGGGATTTTTATTATGTTGACTTCCATCAAAGAGTTGTAGAAAGAAAAGTTAAAATGACTATTTATTTGAGCATTAATTTGTCTGAAGGCCAGAATTTTAATCAAATTTTACTTCATTTGATTGTCTTTTATTTTCCACAAATATAATCAACTGAAACTTGACTGAGACATACAAATGGTTTAGATCAAATCAGGGAAAAAAAGGTTCTAAAAGATTCAATACTATTTGACCACAGATGACATTTTCAGTTTTTTCCAATCATTCTTCCAACTTAAAAAGGACAAATATTTGGTCATAGAAGTCATAATCAAAGTATATTTAAATGAAAATAAATTCAGATTCTAGATAAATATTTAGAGCCAACTTTCAAAAAAAATCACTTAATTCCAAAATTCTGTAGCACTTATTTAAAACCTCTTCTTCCTAAAATTCCTCTCTCAGAAATTGACAAATACGAACTTCATTCCATTAGCAATTTAATTCAATTAATCGTAGAATCGCAAGGTTGAGGAGGTGCTTTTTTCATCGCCACTACAATTTATTAGGTAAATTTAAAGCCATAACCATGTTACTAGATATTGATTCCACTGAAATGTACAGTAAATTATTGGAAATGTGTTGATACAAAATGAATTAGGAGAGACCATTGTTACGCATTAGTAGTAGAAGTAATAATAGAACTAGTACATATCTACCGATGTGATAGTAAGTTGGAACTAATCAATTGTTCATTCATGATGAGAAATAAATGGTATTGACAGTAATGGCACCATTAATTCCTGAAAATCAACACATCAACTAAGGCATTAGTTAGCTTTAGGAGCTGGACATTAGAGAATGGTTCCATGGGGATTTCTAATGTAGATGCAAAGATTGAGAAAAGCTACCACCACAACACTAATGGCATATAAAACTTATATAAACCATAAAGACAAATGGGAATTTTTATGAGCATGTTCTACCCATCTTTATATTTGCAGTAGTCATATGCATGGTTTCATTCAGATATAAATTATATAGGTTTTATGAAATACATGGATATTATGCTATAAAAAAAATCTTTACTTATGGCAAAGATCCATGATGCCTTAAAACATACAGGCATGGTTAGGACAGCATTGATTACTCAGCATTTGTCCATAGTGTTCGACATTTAAAATTATTTAAATTTATACAAACCAATGCCATTACTCTAACAATGATGAGCAATAACCACAGAACAATAATTTGGTACCATCTTTAAACTGGAATCCACCCCATAAAACAGGCTAGTAAGGAAGGGACACATACCATTCACTATACCATAAAGATACGTGGTAACTTTGTAAGTACTTAAGAGATAATTAGTAAAATATACTAGTACTGAAGCCAGGCGTTTTCAATCACCACCATACTAATATTGATAATGGTACTTCATTATGTTTTCATTATTATAGTTAATTTGATGATGGCAGTAGATAAGATTAACAATGTACTCAATGGAATAGTCTGTAGAGGTTTGAATTTCAATAGCATGCCATTACTGGCAAGTCTGAAAAGCAAACACTAGACTTGCTTTTTTTTAAAAAAAACATATTGGTAATGTTATTGAAGGTCATAGTAAAATATATCAGCAATCAATAAATCTGTCGAACAAGAAAATCTTTTTCAAATCCAGAAATGCTCCTACGGCATAGATAGGGTTTAGAACTTTTTTTTGTATTTATCACAGCACAATCTTAGCAAATTGGCATGAAAAGTAACAAAGTTTGTCACAAGATCAAACATGCTTAGATATAACTTGAGTCTAGGCATAGTCATTTTCTAAAGGGTTAGTTTTAAAAATGCATATGATGCTGTAAGCTTCAATATAGCATACCAATGGGCAGAAATAAACCCAAAAAAGGAAACTCACATTAAATGTTCAGGGATTCTGAATAATTGCTACAAAATGAAAATATAGTGTGCATATTCTTTGAAATTGAAAAATTCTTTAAATTAGAAACTGGTTGATCCTATTTTTGAAATCTTACCAGCTATGTTCATTTTGTTCAAGGTCAAAGCTACCTGATATGGCTAAAGTAAAACTGAAAAGAAAAGAGAAAGAACTGGTAGTGAACAGCTGTAAAGACTAATGATAGAATCCACCTGACGGTACCAGATATTCTCAGAGTTTCAGTATAATTGTTGGCACCAGGCACTAGGTAATAATCATAAGATATGTGAGAAGAGAAGAGAGAATCTTCAGTATGATTAATTATCTACCAGTAGAGGCGAATCCAGATAGATTATTCTCTATTAGTTAGTTATGTAAAATATGGAGGGCTGTCATTGTATGATATACCTATTTTACTAATAAACACCACCACTTGTGTTTACATTATCTGTTACAAGAACTCAAGTCATGCCAAAAGTTCTGCTAGTACTTGCAGGATATTGAAAGAATCAGATACCATAGTATAAAAAAAACACCACAGCTATTCAAGGGTAACAGTTGTGCCAATGATGCAACTTTTCGGTCAGTTATGCCAAAAGTTCTGCTAGTACTTGCAGGATATTGAAAGAATTGGTTACCATAGTTTACAAAAGCAACTAAAAGCTATTAAAGGGTAACAGTTGTGCCAATGATGCAACTTTTCGGTCAGTTATGCCGAAAGTTCTGCTAGTACTAGCAGAATATCGAAAGAATTGGTTACAATAGTATATAAAAGCAACACACAGCTATCCAAAAGCTACAGTTCTGCCAATGTTGAAACTTTTAGGTCAACAGAAATATTTCAAATTTCAGTCAATTTATCTTTTTATTGGTGCCTAGTAAACTAAATTGTGCAAAATTTAAGACATTTGGCCATGCTTGTGGTAAAAATCTAAAAGATGAAAAGGTCAAGAAAAAATTTACTCTTTTTAAAGATGTTTTTATCCAATCAACAATAGATGTTATCAGAGATGGAAATCTATATCAAAAAAATTAGGCTCACATACAATAATTTCATTATATTGCCTAAAATCTGATTAAAATCTTCAATATGGCGGAACTGATTTTTATCTTATAAAAGGATGTCAGACATTTTGAAAGCCCACTAATAAAATTACACATAATACCAACAATAGATTTGTCTTTACAAGCAGAAAATGGCGTCTAAACATTTAACAAATTGCTTTACAACATTCTTATGTTGTAAGATGTTGTAATTTAGTTTGTGTCACTTGAGCAGTTTCAACGCTTGGCTGCCCAGCACGTTGTAGGCTGTGTACATGTAAGGAGGTCAGAAATGTACATGAATGAAAGTAATGAAGACGTTTTTCCACCTTGCTACATGATTTTCATCTGAATATTATTATCACATTTATGTTAAAATCTTGGATTACATGAATTTAATACTTGTCACTTCTGCTATCTTTATTCGCTATCTGACATGTAGGTTATTCTGAATATTTTAATGATATCACATGGCACGTTTCAACATAATAGCCTTGCCGAATATACTGTAACCAAGGTATTATTTGTGAACATTCTGTAATACCCTAAAAATCTTCAGATTTCAACATTGTATTTCTGTTATCAAACAAATTTCAATGTATGGGAAGTCTAGTTGACAAATTTAGTATGCCTGAATGGGAAGGCAAGTTGACAATTTGAAAAATGGAAAACTCAGTTGAGGAATGGCCTCAGGAGCGTTGCCCTACTTCATCAGCATGATAAGAGCTATCAAAATACCTCTACTGTCCACCATCAGAGTCAATGACCTACTGTTTTATAATTACATTACTGCAATAAGATTGTCACTATAGGACTTATTTTGGTTTGTTATACTTGTTCAGTGGATTGTCCCTTCATCAGACAAGAAAATTCCTTATTGTTTTGATTTACTTACATCAATAAGGTCTGAGAGTTGATGTAAAAGAGCAAAACTTCAAACAATGAAAAGAATTTCAATTAAAAAAGAAACATTTTTAAAAAATGTCCTCATTGACTTGGCAATATTATCATAAGCTACAAGCAGACACAGTACAAAACACTCTTTAATATTGGAAAACAATAATAGTACAAAGGCTTGAATCAAACAGTAGAATTTCCTTTGTGTGGTTCTTTGATTTGAAATGCATGTAATAAAAGGTGTGGGCTATTTTGAAAAATAACAACATTCATTCTATTCATCATTCATTAAAACAAAAAGAAATGGACATTAAAAAGGCAGGTTCATAAATTTATTCTAAAACATGGATGGTTGCCAGGTGTCTCCCTAAAATGGACAAAAGATGATTAGAACGAACATGATTATTATATTTTTCCTGTTTTTATGAATGATTTATCTTATCTTAGTTATATGCAGGTGTCCTGAACATGTCTATATATAGTTTGTCAACACACATAAATAAAATAAACTATGTTTGATGTCAAAAACAGCTAAGGTTCATTGTTGGTCTAAGAAGACTGGATAGAACATTCTATTGCCTACTTATCAAATTTCAAACCAACTAGCATAAGAGTCGGGAAAAATCACAAGAATAAGATAAATGGTGATGTAGGCCTACATTCACCCATCCAAAATTCAGTCAAAAAATCTCTGAATTAAATTTAGGCACTTCCCTGCATTATAATACAGTGTGTATTCAGTTTGAAATCACAATATAGGTGTCTGTTAAAGGAATACTACGTCTTAGAACGAACATAAAATTTATGAATTTTAAATTTGGCCAATAAGAGCATATATTCATCAGTAGATTTACCTGGTGTCATAAATAACATAACAGGATCCTTATATAATCCAATAAATCCCAAAAACTCAGTAATCATCCATAAATATGCAATTAACTATGAAAAACCCTTGATATTAAGATTGAGGGTTTTTCAATAATTTCTTAGTTTTATGAATTTTCCAATTTTTCCAGGGATTCTGTTGTAACTTTATGACATCAGGTAAGTTCACAGATGAATATATACTCATATTGACCATTCTTGAGAACTTAAATTTTATGTTCATTCTAAGATGTAGTATCACTTTAACAGATATATGAACTTTCATATTTCAAAAACTTTTTCAAATTTTTTAATGAACAAGTTAGATTGCCAAGTTACGTTAACTACTCTAAGTTGAGAATAGACACGACTTTAAAAATGAAACAGTTACAAATTTGTTTGGTATGTAGCCTTACGTTTTTTTCACTACAATTTAAGCTTGGTTTTTTTAAAATTCAAAATTCGTACATGTACTTTTTTGAGGCAAGACACCAAAGGTGAAGGTCAAGAATTGCTAAATAACAAATTGTGTTTTCTGTCTTAGAAAAAGCACCACTCAAATGTTATTTTGATAAAACCTATAGATTTGGTGTAAAACAGGCCTTTTGTATAATTTTCCACTTAGGATACACAAATATCTGACCTATATAACATGACAAGAGGTAAAAAAAAGTAGACATGTCCCCCAGGGTAAACACCTGACCAGACGTCAAATCTAGCAATAAGCTATTTAGATAAGTACCGAACAATAGTACCAGATATAACTCATACTAATTAAATCGTTACTATAACAATACAAGATTTAATTTATTAGTATACATATAATCATATCAGATAGTCTTCAATCCACACTGATACCTATATTATTGGATTTTGATTAATAGATAGGACTCAGGCCACCAATATTTATTGATACAAGCTTCAAGATATTTACTGGCGGGAATTAATTTGTCGTCTGATTCAATAATCTATTGTGTATTCCCAATCGGTTTTTCTTATAGTAACTTTATTCTTCCGTCCTCACGTCTCGATTATATATTATACCTACAGGAATTGAGTCCACAATTGAACCCTGATAATAATTCTATAGACACAGGGAAGACCTGCGAGATATCCAGACATGATTTATAACAAGCAATTACCATTTTCATCATGTATAGTCTTCACACACTATTAATTTCTTTCTTACACGAAAATGATATGATTTCTTCATATATCCTATTACTGTACAATAGTGCATTATTATTATATTATATAGTCACAATACAAATCTAAAAGTACAATCTTGATGAATTAACTTTAAAGAATTTTATTGTGATTTATGACTTTTGTGGTGTTGACAAATATTTTCATTTCTGCTATACTATGTTATTGTGTTAAATGAGCTAGAGGGATCTTTCCAGAATTTGTAAAAGTTTTCTTCAAAGCTATTGGATGTCTAAGACTTACAAAAATCTCTGTAGTTAAGGCAGCAGAAAATATTGTAAAGTATATCACATGTTGCCTCCAAAATTACTTTGAACCATCCTGCAGCAAACTATTTTGCACTAGAAAACCTTTTGAACTAAAACATTTCAGTGTTTCTTTTTTGAAAAGCTGATTCTCTAGTTCAAGGAGTATTGCCTTTTGGCATGGAATCAGCTACAAGGAATCCCACTCTATTTGTTTAAACTGGTTAAATAAAAGACGGTGGTAACTGTTAATGACAGTTAAATAAAGTTTACAGACTAGACGCTTTATTATCAGTTCATTTACACCGATTCTAAATTCTTTACATTAACCCTTTTATTTTCAACTTGATAAAATCGATTTAACGACCATCCACCATCGTCACAGACTTCCTACCCTTACTAGCTTGTTCAATCTTATTCAAATCAAAACCAGCCTCTAAGACTCCTGAATCGGAGATAAATAACTTATATAGATCCATGTCTACCGTCCTTTTGTCTACAAACAACTTTACTTCATTACTGGTGATGTCTTCAACACTTCAATGTAATTACACATCGCTCTTAGAAAAACATTGATTCAGTCGTAAATTGACTGACTTTTAATAATGTTCTTTGATACATACATACTATGTTCGAGTTTCAAACAGCTGTAAGTTTAAATAAACTTTCAGAAGGAACTATCTGACTTCCAGACATTAAAGTTCCATACAAAATTTCTGAACGAAACGAAAACAACATTTGAGACTTTTATTCCATGTTAAGATAACAGACATAAATATTCATCCTATGAATGCATTTGATCTTCAATATGTAAATAATAATTGATGGTTGTAAATGGAAACACAATGTATTGATTGGAATTGAATTACAGGCTTGTTATCAGATTAGATGAAATGTAAGAATCTATTTTGTATTTTATGTTCTTTTCCCCCGTGTTTTGTGAGGCAGGAACTGAAATTTTGCTCACAAAAACAATTCTTATATAAAGGTGCTGACACACAAGCGATCTTGGTCAGAGACATTTGTCGCCGATTAGAGTCTTGTCTTGAGATTAAACAACTGGTGGGGGCACACAAGGAGACAAAAATCTCCTGTTGTTCGGCTACAAAAAATCTTCAACCATGACCACTTGTGTGCCCGCACCTTCACAAAATTACCATCTTCTGATGACTTAAGAGTTGCAACTGCTTTCATATTCAACAGGTGCCAAAAATGACTTTCTTACTGGAAAGGTTTAATGGTACCAAAGCAGTTCTGATTTCTTTGTATCATCATTCTGCCCTTATCACCTAGGAAACTTTGCTCATACTAAGGACTAAACCTTGACTTAATCTTTCCTGTGTATTTTTTAAAAATATAGCACGGTCTCTGATTTCATTGAGCTCCTTCAAAACTGTAATCAATTCTTTCCCAAAGACCTCCTTTGCCTTTAAGGCCAATGGGTTTTTCATCATTTCATCTCATCTGTAATTTCTCCAGTGCCAAGGTCCAACTTTATTCATATGATTTTTTTCTTCATAAAATATGGTTGAGTGTTATATTTTTCCTTTCAAACTTTACTTAGCTGTATTAAATTACAGGATAAAATTGAAAGTAGAATTAACTTGTAATAAAGTGATGGAAGAGAAAAAATGACATTAAATATTGAATATGATGAAGTATAATAAAGCGGAGAGTGTACACACAACCAGTTAGGTCAAACAACCATTATCAGACGTCTTTTTACCTAATATTGACACATTCTATAAAGCTCTTCTTAGATAAATATTGTACTTTTCATTTTCTTCACACATACTTGTAACTCCTCAATACAATCCAGTGTCGTCTGGTGTCAGATGTGGTGATGAATAGCCGTTTGGTTCAAGATATTACCACTTATGGCTTCATTAATTCATCTCCAGCTTAATAAAATATATAAATTCAATTACTCACTAGTATAGATCTACGCAGCTTCACAACACCAGAGATAAAATTTAGAGGATTGTAATGGATTAAGTACATTTTGAGCAATGTTCCAAACTTTTTGGAAGTCTCTCAACAAAAGTCAAAGTTAAGCCTTAGCTCATAAGCTATCCACGTTGAAATTCCTACCAGCAAGACGATTCTGTCAATCAAAAATCTTGTCCAAAGAATGGCAAAATCAGGAGTAAAAGTTGTATGGTAGTGGACTCCTCCAAAGAGAAGTACCATCAGGTGTTTCGAAAAAAGTAAATATTATGTGATGTAGGTCACTTTCTTCATTTCAAGTTCAAGAATTTACCTTGATTCGGGGAAGGTGTTTGATACAGAGGGCACTTTTTAAACAAGAAGTATTTGCCAAACACAGTGGAGAACAAACTATTTACACAAATAACACTTTGGTTTGAGACTTGAAGTTTTTCGAGTGACAACCTCATAAGTGGTTTGTAGGCACACATAAAAAGGGTTACAAGCAAGTTATCATTCAAATCAGAGAGAAAATCTATCATTCTTACACATAATTACTAATACAAGCCTCACACTAGTTTCTATAAGGATGTCAGTCACCTGTCAAATCTTCAAGATGTTCTCATTGTCCCTGTGATTGTTAGTCCAATAAAAACCAACATGGCCGCTCTTGAATTATGTATGTTGTCTTGATTTCCATGTATAATTCAATGTGTAAATTAGGCTTGAATCTGTGGTAATATATAAAGAACAGAAATGTCATGAAAAAATGTCATTCTGACTTCTGGCATTCTATTTACAGATGAGGGCTTCAAGGCGAATAGGATCTAATTAAAGCACGGAAGAAACCTGGATTTTACCACGTCTATTCCGAGAGACTGCAAATCCATTTTAAACAGTCTTCAGATCATGAGGCTCCAACCATTTAAGAAAAAAATGCCATAACATGTAGCTCTAATACCCCAAGGAATCTATCAAAGAATTAATTTGCTTTTTTTCCTGAATTCATTCGAAGACTGTTTGCATCAGTTCACAACTGTTGCAGCATGCCTTGCAGCAAAGGCATCAATGAATAATGATTTAGAAATTTAATTAATCTGCTTAGTGGTACTATTAGATCTACCAGATAGGTAAAAATAGTTAAATATTGATGGTATCTCAGGATGTATCTAATTGTATCTAACGTGTTGAACGGGAGGACGGTGTTTTAAGTACTGTAGATGTCATCAACAATATTGACATTCTCGTCAACTCTATCAACTCATCAATATCTGATCGATTAATTATTTATCAACTTGATTTATCTTTGTGTATCCTCTCTTTCATCATATTGACCAGTCGTCAGTTACTTCAAATGGAAAATGAAACTAAGGTTTACTTTCTCTTAAATCTTTTTGGGCTTAAGTGCATGTAGGTGCATCATTACTTGAAGGGTGTGTTTACATTATGTCTATACTCTCAAAGTTTCATTTTTATCTTCCCTCTATCTATTAGTCATTTATATGTTTGATTTTCCAATTTTCCAATTTGACTCGTTATGGATTCTTGCATTATCTTCAACTTTTTACAAATTTCTTGCACTCAAAAAAGTAGTCCTAATGACCTCTATGCGCAAAATGCAAAGAACGGTCATATAATATTGAGTAGTTATCCTTGTATAACAGAAAATGAAGTTTTTTTTTCTTTCCTAATCATTGAACAAATAAAGCTGTCAGAAAAATTCAAAGCGAATAATCCACATGTGAATAATGAAAAGAGAAACAATCAAACAACCATAATAATAAATTGCAGTTAATCTTGTCCAATAGCTCATTCTCTCATTACCATCTCATACCTTTTTTTACCTCATTAATTTGAAACCACTGGTAATTCAAAGCGAACAACATAATTCAAATTACAACGTCTGCTACCTTATTGAAGCTTAGAAAAAAACCTGCAGTCGACAGAGAAAACCATTAATTTTGTCATCATGATAGTGTTGGAATTGGAATTCTGCAGCGAGACATTCACAGAATCTAATAAAAGCGAGAATCTAGTTGAAACCTTATCTGACAGTATTTGAATGATCTTTTCAACTGATGAAATATGTACCATTCTCTGGGGACATTAAGAGACATCTGAGTCACACCAATTTTCTTCTCCCGAAACACATAGTTGGTCCTTTGTTTCAAGTGTTGGAATGTGACATGCATGCCTTTAATTTTCATGAAACCACCAGAGCTTGGAATGACTTGACACCGGCAAACCTCGAAGCCTATTAAAAGGAGAACTGTATCGGTGTCCAATCTCGTGGACCTTCAGTCCAATGCTTGTATAATTAAATTCTGTGACTAAGAGTAATGTGATTAATCCCATAAAGAAAGTACGACTGCTGCTGCCCTTGCCAGTCCCTAGAGACTATGGACATAAATTTGATCCAATTGTTATGATTTATTTGAAAACATTGCTACGATGAAATCATCATTCAGCATCTCAAAATCACATAAATATCCTATAAATGATGATAAATATCACTTTTTATTAGTGATTTGGCGCCATCTAATCTGTCTAAAACATCATTGAAGGAGTGAGAGGAACTGTTTCTTTTCACCAACCAATTGAATTCCATGTTTTAAATGACAGCATACTGATATAAATTGCAATTTTGAGTGTTTTTTAAGTCCTGTCGTATTTCGTGGAAGATATTAATTTCCATAATCAAATTGTCTAGTAAAGACATCATATTTTTATAAGAGTAAGACGAGCCTGCTGTGATTTGAGATAGAAACCAGCATGATGGTCTCATATCTTTTAATGAAGTGCTGAAAGTAAGGAGACAGAACCTGCAGTTGACAATTATCATATATGCTGATATTTATTATAGATAAACTTAATGATGGTGCTATATCTAACATCTAGACTCTCTGACTAGATACATATTCAAATTGGAATTTCATTTTCTAACACGCAAATACCATGTAAATCATTTCTGTATATCAATGAAATACTAAATAATAACTTTATTTCAATGAAATACCATGTAAATTATTACTTTATTTCAATGAAATATCATGTTAATTATTACTTTATTTCAATGAAATATCATGTTAATTATTACTTTATTTCAATGAAATACCATGTAAATTATTACTTTATTTCAATGAAATACCATGTAAATTATTACTTTATTTCAATGAAATACCATGTTAATTATTACTTTATTTCAATGAAATACCATGTAAATTATTACTTTATTTCAATGAAATACCATGTTAATTATTACTTTATTTCAATGAAATACCATGTAAATTATTACTTTATTTCAATGAAATACCATGTAAATTATGACTTTATTTCAATGAAATACCATGTAAATTATTACTTTATTTCAATGAAATATCATGTAAATTATTACTTTCAAGTTTCAATTTTAGACTTAAGGAAAGGAAATCATGTTGTATTATGTATAGGATCAATAGGTATAGTCATGGTTTTCACTTAACTTACACAGGGAAAGAGAAAGAGGGAAATACATTATTATATCCTAGTCCATATAAGAACTTCTTGTGCTTTAACATTGATTAAACATATACTGACCTAAAAATAAACAAGTTGACCTTGTGACCTTTAATGTACCATCAGCTCAACATGAAATATCCAGTTAAAGATGGATAATAATGATTCAGTAATAATTAAAGGGTATTAGTACAAAGCCCTTAGGGTTATAACTTGTTTTGTATTAATATGTAGGTCTTCTTCATCTTAACAGTACATTATCATATGGATAAAGTAGTGGCAGAAGATAGATGCTCATGGAAGAGGGCATCTCTACTTTTCTAGAATACTTGATACCAGTCTAAGAGGAAAATATTCACATTTATTTAATAACCTAGGCTTAATTTACATCTGGAGATTTTCCATTCTAAGCCTCAAAATTATGTTTTACCATTACTGGTCAAGTTCCATTTCGTGTTTATTCTCTTGGATAAAACAAATTAAATGGCAAATTAAACGTTGGTTGATATATATGATCAATAATTTTGTTGCATCATAGCACACCAGGGAAGGGCATGGAAGGGCATGATGAACCTTCCAAATAAAACATCTGTTGCTGTGATGATGTGCACACTATCAATCATGCATGATTTATACATCCATTTTATCATACATCAATAGATTACACATCAAAATTTTAAAATATTTGGAAAATTGGACAGGGATGAGTGGCTTTGAAAGAAAAAGAAGCTATTTCAGGTATTCAGATGGTTATAAAAGATAATTGGAAATAGGTAATTTAAATTAATTAATCATACAAAGTTAGAACTCTGGTAAAAACAACAGAATGTATGTTAACACATTTTCTGTTCTTTTTCTTTATACTGTTGTTTTAAGACACCTTGATCACAAATTGTTCTTGACACCTGCATTTTAGAAAGTAGATCAAACTGACAACCTAACACTGTCTTTAATGACTTGTAAAAAATATAACACCTAGTATTAAAAGCTGTTAATTTTGTGCATTAATGGACTATACACTATTTTGATAGATTTTAAAGGTAGGCCTACTAATTGGTTAAATCTACAGCCATATAAAAGAATTGTGTTTCATTTTTGCATGAATCTCTGAAAAGGCCATTTTTCGTGCAATCTGACTACTTTCCCAACTACAAAAGTTACATTTCATTCCAAGAACATAAACAAGATAAGTGCCAGTAAAGTGCAAATGCAACAAAACAAGTGGTGTTCAATACCAGCAACATTCGACCTCTACATAGGCCTTTACAAAGGCCCTACAAGCAATTTATCACTTGATTTCTAATAAACATTATCACAGCGACAAATTCAATAACACCATTTACAAATCTATAGAAAACTAACAGCTTTTTACAATAATTCTTTAGCAATTATCATCTTTGATTCTCTTTGATGTAGGTTTTATGTTATCAATCCTACAGATTATGACAATATAACTGTAGCAGGCAGAAGTAATCCAGCGTACAACTGGCGCCAGATACTGAATTTTTCATGTATTTATTCCATTCAATAGATAAAAATAATAAACAGTTCTTAGTATTGACCAGTTTTTAATGTCTTAATAGATTAAATCAATCTCCTATTCTAGAGAGTAATTATCCTCTAAACAAAAACTATAATGTAAAAAATACTCTCCAAACTATACAAATGTTTCTCAAATTATTTTCAACTTTAATGATTATTGATCCTTTCCCAGATGACACGCAAGAAACGCAACTCTAAAGGGACTTAAACGGTCCGAACAACAGAATTTATTGACAGTTCTGCCAACAGAAGTATCAAAGCAGACAATATAATAATATTGAGTACCAATATAAATTGTCACAGATGGACTTGTTATAAGATATTTGAGAATGTCAAAGTAGTTATTAATGAACTTTCATGAACACCATTTTCATATTAAGACTAGATCAATTTTCATATAGAATTAAATTCAATTTAAAAGACTCTTAAATTTCATTCTTTTGCATATTTCAACTTATGAATTATAAATTTTTCAACAATAAAATGTTCATTTACATTAAATCAATTATCAAAGTGCAGTATACTGTATCAGCAGATTTTCTCATTAATATCAGAAAATGTAGTAAATCTCGCCTAAAAATCGCTGACTTGACCTGAAGGCCTACATCAATATCTAAGATTCAACAAATACAAACATGGTTTGGTTTCTTTCATTTCTGCCATAGAACACCAAGCGAAAGCATTAACTATGGAAGGAAAATTTCAGCACTGAATGTGATTGGGTTAAAATTTTCAAGAATGAATTATGGTGCTTCCAACTTCTGTTTCTGTAATTAAATTTATGTTATGCACTGTGAATTATCAGTACGGTACGGTACAAATTAATACTTCTTTACTGAATTCATTTCAACATTCTTCAAATTGCTTTCAGTATATCAGTTACTTTTCAATATGACTTATTAATAATTTATAAGCTGTAATATTCAAAGAATATTTTCTTGAAATCTGCCACTCACATGCCGAACTTTATGCCAACCTCATCTCACGGCTTAACCCTACAGAGAATAATCTTATAACAGAATTAAGGCTTTCCCGATATGATGTCCTTTTTTCTAATTACAAGCACACAGTTATTCGGTATATTTCTTTCATATTTATATTGAATAAGAACAAAATTTTTTTAAAAATTGTGATCTTTATTCTGTGCCCAAATATGACTCTTCTCTGTGTTTGGTGTTCCCTTCAATTTTTCTGATACAGATTGAAAACGAAAACCAAATCTGTTATGTTTATTCAAATTTTGTCGTGAGTTTTCTAATTCTGTCTGAAAAATTAATCAAAATCTAGTTAAGTCTGATACAAGTAATTTTTCTAGTTCTGACACAGATTGAAAACTAAACCAAACTGTAGTTAGAGACTTAAATCTAATCTTGGGTTATGTTTTAACTACATAATAATAGCATGCCTACACTAGGATCTGGGATTCTCATTTTAAAGCTAAAATAATAAACTAACACCAGAATAGAGTTGACTGGCAGTAGATCTGCAAATATTTTCTCCTCTAGTCTTGTTGATTCAAGAATTGTATTGCCTCTATCTAAACACAAAAACTTGAAAAAAAATCAAAAGTGTTTCACCTAAATATCATCTAACAACTGACATCAGAGAAGCCATGTTACTTTCCGCAGATCAAAAAATGCACACAAATTATAACAATTTTTTACTTTTGACACAGATAAATAGAAACATTTTTCAGAAACATTGAAACATATTCCTATTAAACACTATTTTCGATTTTTTTTCTAAAAGAGCCAGTTTTGACACAAAAAAACCCACACATTTTTAAAACCATATTTATTTTTTCTTCACTCCTTATAAGACATAAATAAAAAAAATATACCCAAAGTGATCATTTTGTAACAAATAACATTGCAAAAGAAAATGAGTTATAATATATGCAAATGTGTTTAGGAGGTATTTAAACTGGATAATGCATAAGTTTTAAATATTAACTTTGTTTTACTGTGTATATGCATTGGTTAAATATCTTACATATTCAGATGTTTCATTTTGTCAGAGTAAAATACACAATTTTCAAAATTCAATGTATAAAATCTAATAAGTAAGCTTATATTCCAAATGGTTTATGGTAGATTTACTTGAATATAGTCTAATATTAACAAATAACTGTGAATGATTATGTAGTATTTTGATAGTTATTATACTTCATAATGCCCTGTATTATTACCCCATAAATCTTTCTTTCACCAGAACTTTTGATAATATCTGCAAAACATGTTAATTTTTTAAACAAAATCTGAACGTTGTAGCCCGACCTACTATTTCATGTATAATGCTTTCTAAAGAAGTCAAAGTTAAAATCTGTGACCGGGATTAGAAAGAACAATGGGGTTATAACATAGCGGTTTTTGAGAACGTTATAACTTTTATAACGGTGAAATGTTACTCTGTATACACCTATTCCTTGTTGAATTTATAAGTATGTTAAATATAAGTGGATATACAATGTATTTTTAAAATTGTCTTTGAAACTGGTAACTTTTTAACAACTATAATGGCGAGTTTGAAAGTATAAAAAACTTGAGCTTACCTCCTATAACTGTGAATAAACCAAGAAGACACAAGCATCGGACAACGTATAGTCCGTTTCGCTTCTTTTTTCTAACTAATCCAACTTCCATATTGGAAAAAATCACTTGCCCTCCGACCAATTAGTCCTATATTTCCTTACAAGCCACATAGATGCACTTTTCAATTTAGAAATCCAAAGATAAACACAAAAACTTAGTGAGAAAATGAACGTACTGTGTTATACATGCACGCCATTGATTGTATAGTTGAGACTATGGAGAATGAAAACGAGGTATAGGGTCAGAAGGTCATTTGCCATATTTGGAAACAGCTCATTTACATAAAGTAAACAATCACTAGATGGCGTTGTAGCAAGTCATGTGACACGCTTAAAATAGAAACCATGTGGTATTCAAACGAAGCAATTGGTATACTAATTTCCTTCAATACTGTTCAGCGATGCTTTTCAGCACGAGAAAAGGCCATTTATCATTAAATATAAGTAACTTTATTGAAAATTATACCTTCTAGGAAATTACGTCAAATTTAATATGTCAAAGTATTAATCATAGCAAAAAACGAACATCAACTAGATTTTCTTATAATATTTAAATTTTGATTCATGGAAATGGATGAATGAAAATACAATTTTACTAAGCATGAATTGCACACGACACATATATTTGATCGCAATTCACCAACGAAGAAGTGGTCAATATGTGAAGCTACAGAGTGGTTTAAAATTATTAATGCGGCGAGGGCAGTAATTAGCCTAATAAATGTCACACATCGGTTAAAATATTAATGCTGCGCTACGTACTGGCACTTGCAGCTGACATATCCATAACCATTACTTCCACATGGCTATACCAAGATCTAGCCTTCGGGTATAAACCGGAACGTTGAAGGAAGACATGAATGGAATGCTGAAAAGGCTAAACGTGTTAATATGAAAAAATCAATAATTTAAATGTTAATGAAATTCGTAGCTTGACCACACAAATTCTTGACATTAAAAAGTGTATATGAGTAGGGGGGTGGGGGGGATTTCTTGCAACACAAGGATCTCATAATCTTTTGCATGTACACCCTGCATTGCATTTGTGGTATTCTCTGAGATGAGATTATTCCTAATCAAACCAATAACTTATATAAAATTAGAATTTTCCAACACAATAAAAAAAAAACTATCATACATAAATATTTAAAAAATTCAGATAATGTGTGAATTGAAACGTTTGAGCATAGTTAAGCAAAATGGGATGGATTGAAAGGTAAAGGGGAGTGGTTGTATCTGGATGACTGGCCATTACAAAAGGCGTTTGAGGTGCTATGAATGGCAAGGTGACTAATGTAAGATTTGATCTTGTCAACATTAATAGATGTCTTAATCAGTGAATGGATTATAAATATCCACAAATCAATCATCGTTCAGACTAGCCGATACGTTATTTTCAAGTTTCTGAAATATGTCGTCATGCTAGAACTGAAAACAAAAGTTATATTGTTTCCCAGAGTTGTATTAAGTCCAAATGTACCGTGATTTACATAAAGTGTCTTCATAAAAGGGTAAGAAATTTCTGGATTTGACTTTCAGATAGAAATGAGATCCTTGCCAAATTACCCTCTTAATTATAAACCTCTCGAATCCCAAACGTCGGTTGAACGTCGCCAAATGTCAAAAGAGGGAGATGAAAAGAGACAGTATGTTCCAGACTATCATTAGATAAGCATGTTATTTTACTCTATAATAACCTTGATTAACCCCTCTAGCCTAAAATCTATTTTACTAATTATCCCATTACTAAGGACTTAGTAGGCAAGTCTAGTCCGTTTCAACAACGGGATCTCCCACGGTTAAAGATTTTTGACATACATGTGAAAATCTTGTCTGTTGTTAAAATCCTAGGATTAAAATTATAGATTTAAGTAGGTACGTCGTAAGACATCTTAAATCTGGCGGCATTACTGTAAGATGACAGACTGCTGTTTTACAAAGAGACTCACCCCTTTCCGTCCTAAATCACCGCTAGTATCACTTTACGTGTCTTTACACAAGGATAAAAACTTTAGTAATGTATTGGTTCATGGTAGATTAGAACCCCTTTCATCAACTCCCTGAAACAATTGCATTGGAATTTGAGTTGAATATATTTTTTCTTGTAATCTCTCTAGAAGTAATCTTCAGTAAAACATATTCTGTTTGAATTGAAATAGTTTTCATATTGAAATCCATAGTCTCTACTTGTGACCTAGGCCAGTGCTTCTATAGGAGAGTATCTTCTATAACACCTATAACAAGGCTAAAATATTCTAAATATTCGAAATATAGCTGCTTGAATATTATATTACACAATGAGAATTCATAATTGAGAATCATGCAAGATCCGCAAAAGGGACCCTCTAAGTCAGATTCAAAAGGAAACGACGCATAAATTAAATGGATTGAAATGAGATGAATCGGATATTTGTTTTACTTACTCCATAATATACGTATCACATCGCCGTGGTATGGATGTGTCAAGAAAAGTGGATTCAAATTTCGAACATCTAAATTAAATTTTGTCTAGCATGGAGAGCCATGCACGAACTGATATAAAACTCCGGGTTCTTCAGAAAGCATCATCAGCTCTAAACATTGATTGTTCTTTATTAACTTGTGCAGTTGATTGTCCAATAATTGCCTTATTTATTTGATTCTTCAACATCATCTTGTTCAGTTGATTGTTATTTCTTCAAACTGTCCTTTTAAATGACTTGACCTATTGTGTCTTAATGGATCCCATGTCACATTGATTGTAATGGAATTTAGTTTTATGGAGATGTAACCATCTGTGACCAAAGACATGACTGTCACAATTCCATGGAAGTCATAAATCAGGAAGTCTCGGAATGCCATGTACAGAAAAGATTGCACCGATAAGACCTTAATGAGCAGATTAATACATGCAAGTTCCAGCTGGTAATTCTGCAGTTTTAGAGCAATCTTGATTCCCTGACATGAAAAAGTTTAATCTGTCAGATGTTATTTTATGCCATTATTTCCATTACTAAGTGACCATTTTCGACAGAATTATCTTTAAACGGGGGTTCGAGATGTCCTTTTACTGCTCCATATCCAAGCCGTTTCTATCATATATTTGGATATTTGTACCCAAGTAAAAGAAATGTAATGAATGGAGTTTTACGTCCAACTTTTCTGCACCGGGAAACGCCATGCAGGGTGCGACATGAGAAATTTTGCCAGGACAGCGGCCTTAGCCTGCTCTTTTTCGATTTCAATCTGTCCAGAGATCGAGGCTTCGGTTTATTGTCCCATTCAAACGACATGACGCTTTTTCCATGTCAGACTCTGTTACCTGCACGACGGGGCCGAATTGAAAAGGAGAAAAGGTATAATAAGTAAAAAGGAGAAATCATGAACTTTTATCTTGTGATTGGCACTAAGAAAGCATAGTATACCATTTGGCAGATTCCTTGACTTCCGCACCTGTTACGTCCGATCAACAGTGGTGGTTAACAGTACAACAGTTGGTGGACCATCTCATATCGGTATTTTACATTAACATTGTGCACATTTTTGCATTGAAATTTATGGGCTAGTTAGTTCACGAACGCCATAAAAGCCATGCATTTAAAGGGAAAACGTCACTCTGAAAACATTTGGTAATGAAATTTTCAGTTGTTACATTTAAATATTGCAATTCTTGTGTAATATTCATTTATGCAGGATCTGCAGAAAATCTTCTGAATAAAATAGACAAAAAATTCTTATTTTTTTCTTTGCATCACATTGTTGCAAATTTTTTTCCCACATCATAAGCGTTTCTGTCATTGTATGTGTAATTTTCTTGGCTTTTACAAATTTTGGAGTACTACCAAATGAATTCAAGAGTTTTTTTTGAACAGCTTCCATTCGCTATCTTCCTTTTTCCAGTTTTGCCAGGGATCTTTGAATTTGGGAAAAGCTTTACCATCACAGTCGTAAATACTTTCAAGAGCCAAAATGTGCCGTGGTTTCTCTAGAATTACAGGAGCTACAGATATCAAATTGGAAATAAAGTTAAATGTGTAATTCTCTTGTTGAGACATATTATGTACTTAAGGATTCAAATGATTCATAAGTAAGAAAGGGAAAGTTCACCTGTTACCAACTGAAGGTCAAAAGTTATTGCAGTCAAAGTATTTGTTGTTAAATATTTCTTCATCTGTAATGAGGTGTTACTAAGGAGATGATTTTAATCATTTTATCATCAATAACACCATCACTACTAACTTGTACAGTTCATCTGCACATTATAGACACATAGTTAACATGATGCCCTGAAGCAATGACGTGTCTGAATGATAATCTGGCCTATCTGATTTTCTTGATAACGACTAATTTTAGGATTTGCCAGTTTGATATGAATTTAATGCAGAAGATTTAAGGTTTTATGACAGATCATTCTGATGCAAATTAGTTTTTTAATGGTTGTTACTTGTGGATACACATTCCAGACAGAATGTTTCTGTTACCAGTAATATCGATAGGAAGGGTGACCAAGCGAATGTGCATCAGTGTCTCCTGTGTGTGCGTCGAAGTCCGCGCTTCCGTTCATACGTGACTTTACTCTGCAAAAGATTTTCATTCAAGCATATCTTTATTCTGAAAATACTAACTGAACTAAATTTAACAACACTTAGAAATATATAGTTCTAACTTCATGACCTAGGCCCTGCTTTTTATGGAAATTCTGATGTCACCCTAACACCATCGCTTAATCCCTTGTTTAGTAGACAGAGAACATGTTTTATTGAGACTGCTGAAGCACTCTTAATGATGTCACATCTGGATTAAGGATGACGCCTGACGTAACATGATAGCGTGATGACAGTAGTTATAAATCTATAATATACTTTATTAGTAACCAATAAATATATCAGATAGATAATAACTACTTTATATTATCATAGTAGGATGTAATTAACTTTTTAATTATGGATTATAAACAGGAATATCTCGTGTTGAAAGCAATCATTATACACCTCGATATCATTAGATAATAAAAACATTTATTTGACCTGAGTATATTGTGCTGAAACCAATTAATGTAATAATGCATACTATGATGCACGACAAATAATCGGGTATCCTTTATAAAGCACTATATGATATTAAATTCTGTATATTAACCAGTTATCATCTCCTGTTTTAACATTATGACTGCAAATTATCTTCAAGAAATCGATTAAATTTTTCAATGTAATGTCCAATCTACCAAATCAAACAGAATACCGCACAGAGGTTTTGGTATCTTTCAGACCCCTGTTGATAACTGAATATAAAAGGCAACAAGTATTTCAGATTGCCTCTCCTGATTTTCAACCCAGTTTCTCTCTATCCCCAGGAAATACGCAAGATGTATATTACAGATAAACTTTCGTTAACTCTCCCTCATTGTCAATAGCCCAAAAGAAGAATACAAACGAGCCACACATTTTTTTAAACCATGAAATCCATAAAAAAAAATTTAATTTAATAATAATTACTACTATTTAAATGAATTTAATTAAACTTATCTGATAATGAATATTATAATCTTTATGACACGTTCTAAGTAATTAGACATTATGGACTTCTAATGAGCATCTTTAAAGGATTATCTTTTAAATACATCCTGGATTGGATCAAAGCTAAGACCGATTTTCTGTGGCAAAAAAAGATGAGGATGACGTCGTAAATCTCAGAAATGCCTTTTTTGGAGAGTACAGTTCACGGAGATAAGAGCGCTTATCCTTTCCGTCGACGCCCTGATTTGTCATTCAAAACCATATTCCAGAATATCCATTGGATTCTGTTTTCATTGATTCCGTCAGATTGAATATGTGTATCATTTCGGGTTATTTGTAAAACTATGACAGTATCGTTGTTTCCCTACAAAACCATTAACTCTTTCTGACTCTAATTCTAGTGATACGTAGATTAGGAGAAAATCACACAAAGACTATCTACATACAGTTTATCAGTTTGGGTGGTCAAAGCATGGGTCATCTTCAAAAAGGATTTAAATTGGCCTTTTCAAGATAATCCCCCATATTTCTAGTTGGACAGAATTTTGATGACCCTTTTGAGCCAAATATTTTCCATGTCCACACCCACATTCAATAGTTTCAATTCTTATCCTAAGGTTTCAAAGAGTCATCATTAATGAGTGAAATGATTCTTTTCAATGAATCACAAAGCCTGTCCATTATCTTTTTGAATTGAGTTGTTTGGAAGACTTCAGACCCCCATTAATTACATGTTTGAATAAACATTGATTTTGTTTAAGATGCTGATCTAAAGACGAAAATTTTCAAACGACAACTTCAAAGAACTGAAAACGTTATAAAGAAAATGGAATTGGGTCGAGGGGATTATTACCAATGTCATATTTGTAGAATATATTTTTGTTCTATCTTAAATCGTCAGAATAGAAAAGGATCAAGTAGCTAGTTAGTAAAACTATGAAGGACCATTGAGACCACTTATAGGTATTACGTTTCATTGATTTACGCCGTCAACGACTTTTCCCATCGTTGTTCCTCCAATATCCATAAAGAACCGACCCCTCAGGTTGCACGATTCAATTAAGATTGAAACAAATTCTTTCTTTGCACTCAATTACGTTCACTGTCTTCATTTAAGTCGTGAAAAATGTGCAGGTGGCCAATTTCTTTCCAATAGAAACTCATTAACTGCTGTGTAATACGTCATCAATTTATGAGGAGATGTAATATGACGTAACATCCTCAATGCACACCGAGATTTTAACTATCAATGTAATTGATAGTATATTTCTACCATTCCCCACTGATTCTGACAGTTAATCAAAATAAATATATACGTAATTAAGAAGGAATTCAATGTTATTATTAAGTAGATCTCAATCACATCTGGGTTTCACTTATTTACTGGCGCTTGGGACAAGATACTGTGCAGAAAAGTAGGATGTAAAACTCCATTCAATTAATTTAATTTCATTTGGAACAAGATACATTCAACAGATTTAATTTCTTTCATAAATCAGGTCTTGAAGCAAACTCTGAGCTTGGTTTTCAATCTCAACCAAACAATATTATATACTTCTCCAGATCTACAAAGGCAATGCTTTAGAGTAGGATCACCCTGCCTACCAACTTGTCTGGGGGTAAAACCAATATGCATGGACTTTTCCGTATATATTGGGAGCTTAGATCGTCTTAAGTATTGAGGAAAATGGCTTATTCAAGGCCATAACACTTTAGCACTCCTGTTAACATTCAGTTGTAAATGCGTTGTCACCACTGTTGTGCTCCATTACAACAATAAGAATATGCTAATCGTTCTTCTTATCCCAGCCCATGGAATTCGAACTGAGAGAAACCTGCTTTGATTAGGATCATTAAAACCAGGCAACCAAAGTACCATGATATAATGCCGTGGTGTTGTTTTGACGTGTGTCAAACATTAGTAACGAGTACACCATCTGAAATCACACTTCAAGAAAGCTTGGTATACAAACCAATACAGGTCTGCTAATCACAATCGTCTGTAGAAATAATATAAATTAATGTTATGCGTTGGTTAATGATGTCCAAAATGACTAACGAACAATTGGCAAATTCATAAGACAAGGGAACAAAATCAACCAGAGAGAGCAAAAGAATTAAACTCTTTGGGGTAATGACCAAGACACAGAATGATTGTCCATGACAGAAACATATTAAATTAACAGTAATGACTGTTTGAAAGGGGTGCCAAGTCGACAGACCAGGTCGCAGTGGTTGGATGTCATGTGTTCCAAAAGGAGGGTGATAATGGCCTGGAGGTAAATTAGTATAACATTAATACCGTGAATTCAGAGCATTAAGCGAAATTGCATAATATATGAACATTGGTATTTAGTTTGGCAAAAGTAATAGAACAGGACTCACTGATATGTCAGAGGATGACGATACGTTGCGAAAAACATGACCCAGAATAAGCTTCAGGACTAATTATCTACCTATTACTCAATTGCCAAGAAGGGCTGTTAAGATTCCATCGGATCGGTCCGAATCTCTAGTATTGTGTGCTCTTGATGGTTCATTTGCACAATATTTCATACAAAATTTGAACGTATACATAGTAAATCGTTCATGAAGCCAAAATCAAAGAATTGTTTATGATACATTCCATTCTTCAATCTGAAAACCACAGATGACGAATAAATAGGTTCTGTGGTTGATTTTGAATTCAACATTAAATCAAGCAACAAGACGGTGTAATTAAAATGACATGTTGGAAATGGAAATGACAAGATACTGTCACTTTCATGAAAACAGAGGCATCATTACGCCACCTTCATTATCAATCCATATAAATCTCATATTACTCACTCCATATTGAATTTTTTTACAGGGAATATTAACAACTTGTTGATTTTGTCTGTCCTAACCGCCTGCAGTTTTTTTAACAGCCGACACGTATTTGTATTGACAGATTCCATTATTATTCAAGGATTTCCCCTTCCAAGCCAATTTATAAGCCTCCATCAGAATGCTTTTTAATGCTAAGCTCTGATTAATGTTCTAATTGGCACAGTGGGCCTAAGGTCAACACAAATTTTACCAAACACTGTTTCCAGTATTAAAGCTGACTGATTCATCTAATGGGTACAGAATGACAAATTTATTCGAAAGACAACATAATCTTGTTTGGCCCATTAACTTAAAACCATAGAATGCTTTCTCCTTGAAGGATTTGGAACGAATAATGTGGACTGTTTCAATATTATGATGAAAGATAGGGTGTTGTTCCAGACATAAACGCCCGATTATGGCTAAAAGTTACTTTTCTATCTTTCTGTTTTACAGTGTGGATTTTCAACCAGAGATGGATTTTTCCCTTGGTATCAACGACATCTGTTGTTTGAGTGCGTTAGGTCATTTGTCCATAAATCAAGCGATAATCAAGCGAGCTGACGTGACCTGGACTAAAACACGTGCCCAAAATCCAATCAGGATATTAAAGTCATGAATGTTATTACCTGGAATGACCAGTAATTATAGTCACTATATACAGGATTCATACTGATTATAAGCAATACGCCAGTATGACAAAACTAAACCAAGCCTTGATGAAATCAAATGCCATATGCAATGGATATGGATTGTCTTAAAAGGAAAAACTTCTACAATATATCAATTTTAAAATCTAACTCTGGCCACGTCGTGGTAACCACTTTTAAGATTCTCATTTTGAATATTTACCATTGGTGCTTTAATCTCAGGTGTTGTGATCTACCATAAGATTTATAGTTCCACTCTTTACCAATTATACCTTATTTCTTTTAATAAACCATTATAGAGAATCGATGTTCTAAGCTTAGTCACGTTAACATTCTAATATTAGTAACAGTAGGGGGCAGACGACAAAGAGTTGATCACGTGATTGATTAAAGTATATCATATTATTTTCAATGTCTATCATTATTTCAATCGATTTTTTCTATGATAAATGGCAAAAATAAGCCTTGACAGAATGTCCCATTGTTAAACTAATAGATATTATGTTTTTTCTAGAATATCAGTGTGGTTCACAAAGAGAATTCCTAATGTGGCATTATTTGGTATTAAGAAACAAAATGTGGTATTAGTTATAAATTAACATCTTTCAGATTGTCATTAACTTGTAGACTCTCGTACAGGAAATGTCATTGATCACGAACATGAATTTCTACAATTTATATCCAAGTTTTTTTGCACCTTACTAACACAAGTACATAATCATGACCATTGCTGCTTGAGTCGGAGTATGACTTCACGAGGACTTACTGCTTGAGTCGGAGTAGGACTTTAGGAGGATTACAATGCTTAGGTCTTATTAATCGTGCTATTCTCCTAAATACCATGGGACTAAATGCGTTATTATTCCGACATCAACATCACGGGCGACGTGTTGGACACAGTTTTCCATCACGGTTAACTTGACTGTTTCGATTCCAAAGCTGAAAGCGTGATAGCTGAAGAGGGTCAAAAAGGCTATCCATAATGTCTTTATGGCGTGCTATCAAAATGGTGTGTAATTGTCCTGTTGATGAGCACTTTTATATGAATGACCAGAAACCCGACCTCCTGATGGCTATCTCATTTTACAACCACCAACTAAGTGACCGCTATGATTCATCGATATTCTCCAGCAAAGGGATATGTTGCACGAAACGAAACGATTGGTTGCAGTATCATCAAGAACTTAACTTTTGGTATGTTCTTTGTTGATCCTGTTATTAGAATATAACATAATTATGGACATTGTGTCATAAACAAAATTTATGAATGAGCCAGTAATCCAACTGGACAAAAAAATGCTCCAAAGATTGGACTTTTATCATTTTGCTATATAAATTTTATCAACCAAATACGAACTAATGATGGATTACGAGTAACTAAGTCTTTAATGCGCATCACAAAATACATGTTTGTTTCTCCATCTGAACACAATTAGATCCTCATCACCAAATGAACACACCGCGGGCAATGTAGAGTTTTTTCTTGTAAAGCTCATTAGAGGTCATTATTACTACAATTCTCCTTCATGCAGGAACGGTCTGGAAATATCTTAGGTTTGAAGAATATCCACCACAGCCTCTGGCGAGCACGTTTCTTTCAACAAGATCCCTTTGTACCGTGAAGGTCCATTCATAAAATCAAACAAATTTGTTTTTAGTTTGAACTGCGATTGCTTGACCAAAATTACCTTAATTGGCTTTCATCTTGAAAAACTGTTGGTTCGGAATGGACTCTTTATACAGCATTCCCAGGGCGTGATTCATCACGGATGTTCTTAGAAATTGCTTTTTTGATGTTAAAAACTTGATGTATCAATTCATGAATACAAGGTCACAAGAAGCTGCCTAAAAGGATAAAATGTTAAATACAAGCCTTTTAGCAATGTTATTTCCTTGTAATCGGTACATTCTCCATTATCCAATCGCAAGAAAACTGCTGTTCCCATAACAGGGAATCGTAGACAAAGTGAAAAAATGAATTGTTTGCATGGATGGATCGACTGCATGAAGGAACAGCGATACTATTACCATTACTTTGACTGCTGCAATTACCATTACACTGTAAAGCTTTAGAAATTTGCACTAATTCCATAATCATTTTGCCATCAAGCAAGTTTGGCCATATGAAAAAGCAGATATATTCCACAACGGGGTGTAGACCAGAGGGTGATCCTTTGCTGAACATTTGGTTAATATAAATCATCGGATATTGAAAAAAAAAAAGGTCTGTACCAGCTATTTAATCGTAATTATGATTTATCCTTTCATGTACGAAAGTAATCCGAGGAGAGTAAGAGAGGTTTATTGGTTAGGTAACGAACATTTCATATCTCTCTAGAGATTAATTAATATTTAAACAACTATCGGAGATTTATTTTAGTAAGAATTACGTGAATCAGGGGAACAGTTTTACTCAGAAAGGCTGCAGTCTATCAAAATATAGCCTTATTGACTTTTATAACACATTGTCTCTCAGAGGGAGTATTACACAGACTTATTTTAAAATACCAGCTTTAATTAATCAAGTTATGTTTAGTCGTAAACCATCTTTATTTATTTTTGATTCTCCGTGATAGCTTTAATATTGAGTCATTGTACAATTCTAATTTGATTTTGTTTGTTTGAACATAAGAATGTCAAAAGTGTAACGAGCTTTGTTACAGCGGAGAAAATGAACTTTATGCTTAGTTAAGAATAATCTTATACTGAGACTGAAGGCAATAAAGATAAAATATTGTCTATCAGTGAAGGCGCCATATAGTATATGTATTAAAGGGACATATGCGCCATTTTTGCGAAATGGGGAATTTCTTAGCTAAACAGATCAGTAATAGTGTTCACAGCTCATAGAATTTGAGCTTTCTAATTCATATGGGTCCAGAATTATCGCGATTGAAAGCTTAAAAGACGAGTCGTCTTTTCTTGAGACTCTGCCATATATAGAAAAGACATTTAAAGAGATAAGAAATTCCTAGTATGAGATATTTTTGAAGGAATCACTGAAATCAATCCTCCAAAATGGCACATTTTTTCATTGCCATAAGAGCCATAAGGCACGGTTCTTGAAAAGTCTCCCTTTTGTTTTAAAATCCAATTTTGTGACGTCATTAATCTCAAATTAAGGTAACCTATGTATAATTTCAGAAACCCATCCATCAGTATAAGCAATTGATGTCAAATATTTGTAGATGTTAAAACTGGTTTGTGAAGGTTACCCTTTTCGGAAGATTGAAAGGCAATCTATGCTCTTATTGAAACATCTCAATAACATGATAAAAGACAAGGTTAAAATCTATTCATCAATAAAATGAAAAGGTCACCGTTTACGTGTAAATAGATATCAAGTTATTCTTTAATTAATTAAACATCCCCACCCTTAAGACCTCGCCTGATTCATCCTTATATAAGAGATTTCGCTCAAGTTGATGGACAGGACAAATTTGGAGCAGCCGATTTCTCTCATCTTGTCGCTATCTAGGGACGGAAGGTGACTAAGTATTGAAATATGATCCAGTCTTAACTTAATTAAGGTCGGGAGCTAATTTGTTTTTCAACAATACGCCTCACCAGGCTGTTGAAACTTAATTTCATTTTTTCTTCCACTCATTAGTCATACTTCGAAATCTTTGCCACAAGAGTCTCTTATTTCTCTTGCACGTGCTACAGACATGACCCGACCCTAAATTCAATATTTGCTTTATTGATCTTTCGTCATCGATACGTCCATCGCACGTGCGTAAAAGACGTAAAATATTGCTTAATTTGTGTAGTTATTCAGCATATTTGTCCTCATATCAATAGATTTAATTTGGTTTTTAAACAGCTCCTATTGCTTAAGATGAAAACAACTAAGGTTTCAGTCCAAACAAGAAAGGAATCGTTAACTGCTGGGGTCACGTCCAATGAAGCCGGTTTGATAAAAAGGGCCAGATTGGTTTGAGATATAAAAGACGACCGTTTAAGAACTGAGACAATAAAACGTCTTAGCATTCAGAGAAAACCACTTGATGCAATCAAAGAATATATTTTTTTAACAGAAGAATTCCGTTTCAAATAGTCGTAAACGTCACTCGATTAAAAGACTGGTATCGAAGTCAATTTTATCACCTTTGAGAAGTTTGACAATCAGAGGGGAAGTTGGAATTAAAATCTAATTCACAGACCAGAAAATGGTCAAAACTTGGCGAGTTTCGTCATCTTAGTAGTGAGTCACTAAATTGGATATTGAAAACCGGCGTATAATTGGCATTTGAAGTCTGTTTGAGGTAACAGTCACGGGAATTAAAGCTAAATAAAATAGTGTAATTTATGGCTAACCAAAACTAATGTCTTATTACTAAATTACATTACTCTGAACTTTTGTTGGTAAAAATAAAAACAGGAATAATATCATGGTCTGTAACATGACTTATATTCTCTAGAGAATGGACATAACAATTCCATAAACATGAAGATTTATGTGTTTCCTGGTTTACAATGCAGGTGTTTAACCCATTACGTTGCCCTAACATCATATGTAAACAATAAATAAATCTATTATATCTTCGTTTTGTTTGTAAAAACTCGGTTCTTTCAAATTGTTTAGATGCTTAAAAAATCACGGTTTACTTATATGTATCACCAATTTCGAAGGTTTTATTTCGTCATTAATTACTCTTTATTTTCTCAACCATTTTTTTAACTTAAACGGTAACTAAATTGCTCGTTGTAAATAACTCACATCTACACCGAATATTCGTTGTTTTTGTTTTGTTCTCGAAGATGCTATATTGCTCATGTGTATTGACAGACGCTTTGATTTGAAATAGCAAATTTGCAAATTTCCAACCAAAAATCCGACATTCTAGCTTTAATCGCTGCAAATAAGCAAGATACAATCATTTTACCACGTTGGCTAAAAGACAATGTGGTGGCGAGTTTGTTTGAAAGTGGATTTTACGTCCTTATCAATTCCTATGATCATAGATGATTAAACAACGGAATCCAGCATAATTAGTGCAAATAACACAGGAAAATCATGGCTCAAGTGCAATCAATTAAAGTAGATAACAATTTTGTTTGGTTATTTTTGTTTCCTGTCTCCATTGTTGATCGAACCGAAAAAAAAATTAACGAAACAAAATTTTACTCTAATTCTAATCAGAATAAAGTGAAATGTTCTTGGACGAACTATTACTGCGGATGGAGAAAGTACTTAGTCATATGTTATATGTGCAAGAAGGTTATCATCTATCCGAGATTCGATCTACAAAATCTATGCATCTATAGTATCATAATATTTACACGTCTCATACATAGGACAAGTTCCCTATTGATCAATTATTTTTCAAAGCATTCATTTCCGAATAAGAAACCTGAATATTAAAAACAACACATACCTGGGCGTCTAATTATATTAATTAAAATGATATTTTGTTACATTCAAACTTATTAATTATTTAACCTTCGACAAGCAGACAAATTTACACGCGACAACAAAGACGCATGTAACGAGTAGTTGTTTTAATGATGGAGTCCCTCGGTGCAAACGGCACTAAAATATTACAGGAATTTTTAGTCTCATCAATAGTTAAAAGAAGATTGCCAGACAGAAGATAATAGTGAAAGTCATCCAACTTCGAACTTCTCATTCCTTTTCCCGGGGCACCCAGAAAAACTTACTTCAGAATCTTATAAAGAATCCGGATGGAAAATCGCATACGAAACTAACGTATGGTTCTAACATGGAAGTAAAACACACGAACGTAGTTCACAACCATTTTGAATTTCGTCCTCGATATAAATAGTCGAATTTTAAAAGGCTAATATTTAACAAGCTTTCAAATCATATTTAAAGGCTGAAAAATGGCTTTGATTGTGATTTGAAGGCTTTGTTATAACATTAAGCCTTTTTTAAAAATTCGACTTATTAACTCGAGGTACAGATTGAAAATGATTGTGAACTACGTTCGTGTGTGTTATTTCTATGTACGAACCATACGTATAGGAAATTTGTCAGCCAGTATTCCACCTGAAATACAAATCATTCAATTTGTTGAAGCTAATCGCCGGGGGAATCAACCTTGAATCATGAAATTTACTGAAGCAATGTTGTCTATTATACGTGTCTTTCAAAAACACATTTCAAGTTTTTCTTTTATTTTATAAATATTATTTCTCCTTTAACTGTTTCTCTATTCTAAGTGGGTCGGGCGAAAAATCAATAAGGGCAATCAAGTACGAGTTCCTTAGAAAATAAAACATGCATTAAGCACCAGTTCTCCTCTATTCAACTCATTGTTTCTTTCAGTTATTAAACTATCTCTAGGTTTTTAGTGCCGCTATGAACCACCTTTTGTTTACTTAGCTGATGTGCAAACAGCTGTACGATGGTGCAATAGATTACTGCAATATTCATGAGTTATGAAACCGATAAAATTGTACAATATAACAGTAAGCTCTTTTTGACATCCAATCATATTTTTTCTTAGAACAAAATAGAATTGCAGATAGTATGTCAGGCACCATGGCACCGTGTTTCATTGTTAATATGTTTATAGAAGCGATATTAATGAGAAAATTGACTTTGGTTTTGTTTGATATGAGCGATATTTATTACTAGAGGCAAAAACACGTCAATATTATGACAGATTCCATACAGGGTATTATTATATAATTTACTAGGTCATTATCTCTCATTGTAAGGAATGAGTGCAATGGGAATGAACATATCTCTCTTAATCCCTGCATTCACAAATCAGTTCATTCTTCAGAGTTGGTGTTGGTCTAATTCCGTAAGTAAATTCCGACTTCAAAGTGTTTCCTTTGTAAAGAAAGACATGTTTTGTAAAGTTTTTGGATCAATACATTTATAAATGAAACAATCCCCGAAATGGTGTCTTTGACATCAAAGAATTCACAATCTGTTAAAATAATTCAAACTTTGCATTATGGAGATATTTATAGTCCATCAGTGATTGGTTTGGAGCTAAGAGAACTTCTAGACGACAACATTATACACACATTGTGCACACATGCACATAGTGATCTGGTAGAAGCATAGACTTGCATACTCGCATATAGTGACCAAATAGGAAAATACTGTAACTGCTAGACGTAATTAAGGCAGAAGGCTGAAACTTGTAGAACTAAATGAGCCCAGTATCTGCATAAGCGTCAATTTATTTCAATAGACCGAAATGTATGATTCTGGAGATAGTTATTAACATGTTTTGTCCATTTGGAGGCAAGTATGAATTAATGAACAACATTGCTCTCACTCCATCTGGATCAGTATGCATAGCCTCTTGTATTTAAACAAAACAGGTGTGGTTTAAATCATATTGATTTCTACATGATATACATGTTATATAATACAAAAATATCGTTGATTAGCTTAATGCTTATTTTTGTATCTATATACAAAATTATAGCAGCAACTCGGAATTTTAATATTCGAAATGCACTGTGGGATTTGGTCTAAATACACGCATGGAATATGCACGTGTTTTTTCTATATTCTGCTAAATATTGATAGCCTATTGATAATTGCAGATCCAATCATTAGAAGAGAGAAATTGCTAGGAATCGATGAAATTTTATGAGATAGTATCTTGTATCTGATAATTGACTAATTGAAGTTTTTTATGAATCAATATATATTATTAACAGATGTTTGATTTCTATAACATCAAAGTCGAAAATTATTACATTTTTATATTATGCCATAACTGATGTAATCTGAAATTTCCTTCTATTGTTGTATTCATACACAATAAGGCAGCTTTTTATCTCATTTTATTGACTTGATACTGACTGTTCATCCTCTTCCAATCAAAAGAATCAGCAATGCAGATACTAATGAAAAGGTTAAAAGCTGTGTTTGATAAAAATCCGTACACGCAAAACAATTTCAAAATCTCTTCCAAAGCATGGCAAGTCTGTGTGGTCAAATACTTTTCGATATACGAAAATTGCCGTGTAGCAAGAAAAATCAAATGACAAAACTTCAAACTCCAATGCAGATACTTCGGATACTTGGCCTGTATAATTTAAGCTGTCAGAAAGTCGCAACACCAATTCAGATACTAATGAAAACGATAGAAGCTATGTCAAATACTACATTTACTGAAAGGGCCAAATATATCAGCATACAGAACGAACATTGATGGAGAATAATAACGTGATTGAAGTTTCAAATTCAAATTCACTTGACATAGCCTTTACTGTTTTTGCCTTAATGTAAGGTTTTACTGATCGAGCGTTGGAATAGTTCGTAGTCTCATCCAATTCAGCTGTTCGGCTGCAAAAAGATAATGATATCATAAGAAATGCCACTGCCTGATATATTGACTTTTAACTTAATGCCAAAGAGGAGACGTTATGACATCGAACCTACGCTATTTTTATCAGAAGTCATTGAAGTGTCGTTCTTTCATTTCTTATCACCTGAAAAAGACGAAACTTAATTTTCAAATTAACATTTGACCCAATAGTTCATTGATTCCATATCATGAAACAAACCTTTTGTTGGAGACAAAGGAATGAATGGAGCAGAATAAAAGAATAACATCAAAAGAATATCTCCTGCTGGTTCTGTCAGAAATTTTATAATTCTCCTGAATATAACCGATTGATCTTTAATGCATATTGTCTAAGGCTTTTGGTGCCATAAACCATTCTTGATAAATTTCTTGATAGAAGTAACAAAGGCACCATGTTGTTACTTTTAGCTTTGCTTACAATGCCATAATTCCGGCAAATAACTAAAGCGACGGTAACAAAGAATGATAGTTTTTGCGACAGAGTGCTAAAACATGGTCGATTAATGGTAAAACAATAGTTTTAATCAAGCCTGAGTGACCGCACATGATAAACTCTAATTATGAAGCTAGAAATCTATAGAAACCTTTAAGTGAGTCATGACTTGAAAATAATTATTAGGATTTCAGGAATGGTTCCTTTCTGTAACATTCCGAATCTAAGACTACATTGTAATTGTTTGAAAATAAAGACCATTGTCGCAATGGTCCATTTATTTACAATGTTGCTCACTCATTTAATTTAAAAAGTCGATGCTGTCTTTTAATTTTCATTTATTTGTTAGTGTCGAAAATGTAAGAATCATACGTTGTTTCGTATATCTTCAAATGGTGTTATATCTGTATGAGACTCTAAACCGAGGTCCTGCATACAACATTAATGATCTGAAAACTGAAAAAAAAATTCGGTTAATATCGCTCTGCTGACATAAGTTTAACCTTCTGTAGTTTGAGGCATTATATATAGAAGGCTGAAATTCGGAAGAGGTTTTACTTAAGTATAGATGTACTTAATTTCATTATTTTTTCTGAAGATACGTTCCATGGTGTTTTGGTTCAGTCCCAATAATATACATGTACCAGTATATCTCACAGTGATACTCGTTTTCCATTAATTTTACGAAAGACGTCTGCAACTATATGTTGTTAAAACTTATTAATTATTAAGTAAAATGTTCTTGTATCGGAAAATCCGTATTCTGAAACTATTTTCTTAGGCGTAGATTTTGTGCAATACACAGTGTGTTGGGTTTATATTAACTGCAGTGAAGACAATACTACGAATGAACGGCACCGTGTGCCTCGAAGACATGAAAGAAAAGTGTTTATTTTGTCACCACGACCTGCATTGTAATTGTCAAAACAAAGGCTGGCACTTCCTTTTTTGTCTGTCGACAATGTCAGGAACTTTGAAATGGGTCAAATTATTGCATGGAAACACTCTACACAATAGAAAAATAAAATGTAGGAAAACGAGCTTTATTAATCTTTTTTACTTTGCTTCATTTCTCAACACAAAAAACGAACATCATTATAAGATCAACAGCTGATTGTTTCTTGATCTAAACTTTTGGTAGATGAATTTACATTTGACATTTTGATTTTGTTTAAAATAAGAAAGTTATCAATATATACTTAGTTATTCTCTAAGTATTCACTTCGAGTACCTCTTAAGATTTTGATTATGGGGTTAATATCATTACGATTTAAATATAACATCATAGATGAAAAGGTACATCTGAGGCCGACTGTAAAAACACAGGTAGTGATGCTTAAAAGAATAGCAAACTTGAGGGATTATTACAATGCTGCGGGGATTGTAATTAAGTACAATGCTATCTCTTCTGGCCCAGGACCAACTATTAAACTGCAACATCGAAAATCAATCGCACTATTAGTAAATATCTGTTATTTTTTATTAACTCAACTCATAATAGTTAAATGGAGTTGTATGTTCACTTAAACCGTTATCTTTAAAACTAATAAATAAATTGAAAAAACAAAGAACTATTCATTTTTGTCGGTCCTTTTTAGAAATTATAAGCCGCACTTAATTCCTTACGTTACTTAATCCTGAAAGAACATACAGTTATCAAACAAAGACATTATATAAAAGAGTTTACTTAAAGGATGGTTTATTTTGATACATTTAAGTAGAAAACAAACTGACCAACATCAATTAAGCGAAGTCGGCCACTTACGTACATGTAGCGATAATATACTTCAAGTGAGGAGGGGGCAAAACTGAAAATATGTTCCTCTTGTTTTGGATGGTGTCTGAAATTGTTTGCAACACGAAATCCACATATTAAGAGATGCAGTAATCAAATTGGATAATAAAACTGATGATAAATTCGATTCGACCAATCAGGTGACTGAATAATTAAAGTCATCTTTAAATTAGATATAATAATTGCAATTTATAATTGACGAATCACCTTTGATCAGGTAGGATTTCGATTTTTACCAAGAATAATAAAATCATACTTGTGATGATTACGATTAATCTTTTTACAGACTTTCACAGGATCAAGTCAGAAATTCAACGAAATTTTACGTCAAAACCAAACAAGCTAAGACGTGCAATAACTTTAGAGCGACGGTGTGCATCTTTAACCATCATCTTTGACTTATTAAGTCTGTTGACTTATTATGATATAAGATATGTAAACAAGTCATTAACTAAGTAACAATGACTCTTACAACACATTATTAACCTAGTGCCTGACTTATCTTATTATTACTCGTGTTATCTCTAAGACATTAACAGTACCACATCTGTCCAACAAACCTCAGCCCACGAAGGTGATTGTTACATGGTGATTAGGTACCCCGAGGTAACAAATAATTCTTGAGCCTTTCTTTAGAAATCTGCTATAATTCTTCCAAATCCCTATTGGAAGTACTTGTAAAGAGGAAACATTGTTCTTATTAGAAACATTCAAATTTAATTCAATTTTGTCAGTAAAACGGTCGATTTCTATTGCCATTTTGGGGCAAATATTAGTGTCTATGACTTTTATGACTTCCTTTGATCTTCATCATGTACTAACACATATATTATAGGACATATGGATGGAGGGTATAACTTATGACTCGTTAAGGGTCAGAACAAAACAGTTTTAATATTTATTTCTTTGATCGATTCTGGAAATGTATTTTGGAAATGTAATAAAATGTGCACGAATTTTACTAGCAAAGGATTAATAGCCTTACTAGTACTCCAATTTAAATTTTAGACTTTTTCCTAAATTTGTTAAATATTATTCCTGTTTAACGTTTGTTTAATTTCTTCCCCTTTTTCTATTATCAATTTTGTCATGAGTTAATTCAAATAGAAGCTTTTTTATTCAAGTTCCCATACTTTTGAATTCTGTTTTATCTGATAAAACCTGCATAACCTTTCACAGGGCTCGCATTCAAGCATCCTTGATCAAATAACAATAACATTATCATCAACTGAGAACAAAGAACATCAGGAATACTTTTTGTTATACCGTGAGAATAAATTATGTAACTTTTAATGAAAATTTGAAGCCGCGATTCCTAAATGAAAATCGATCTTATTAGATTAATATCTTATTAAACGCGTCCATTAAAGACATTAAATAAGAGGGATTCGGACCAGGGAAGTTCTTTGTTTTGACGAGCACGACAGAAGATGACTAGTTAAAATCCCATCATTTTTAGAGAAGATGTTCAAGTAATGGTGACAGGTTCTCCGATTAAATTAAAGGGGGACAATCTCTAGGGATTCGCTCTGTGTCTCATTTTAACAAAAATCACTTCCACGCTTTGTCACTTTTTTAAGGATTTTACACCACAGCCCTTTATTTAGTAATTCAATTAGCTCGAATGTCATTTATTCGCCAGTTTTTATATAACTTTATTACATTTTCCTGTTGATTTTGTCCTGAAAAGTGACACCCGTTTTCAATGGAATAGGATATCTTAACATTGTTAATGCATTTACTAAATTAATGTAGAAATGAAAGAAATTAGGAATGACACAAGCAGTTGGTCAAAATGTCGTAGATTTCAATCCACTGAATGCAAATTCGTTTTCATTAGAACATGACCATTTTAAATCGAATATACCTCCACATCGGTCGCAATTTAACCGAGATGACAATCAGTCCTCTACCAAACTTAATATGGTGTTTCAGTTCATAATGGTAAAGCCGGACAAATTTGGCTCTATAAGTCCCTGCTACATATATCACGTCCAGGAAATGGGTAGATCCAGTAACAGGGATATACATTTTGGATAAATGGACACATTGCAACAACCATTTCTTATCGCCGATTTATCACAGAAAAAGGAAAAAATGAACACGATTTATTTAGAAATGATATTCGTTGACAGAATAACTGATTTCTACAAACGTGTTAGTTCACCAAGAGATGTTCCAGAGACGATCATCTGGAGCCAGTCTTAAAATAAACTCTGACTGATGACATGACTTTGTAACGTTTAATAGTTGGAAAACGTTTTTTGCTTTTCTGTTTATTAGAATCGAGGCGCCGAATTTTTTCATTAGCTCCCAATATAGAAGATGTTCATTATTGTTGGTCATTTACGTTTGATGGATTGAGGATTGTTTCTTTGAAGTCTGTCTCCATTTGAAATTCCGAAATCAGCAGATAATTCGCCTAAGTAACGAAAGTGAAATATGATTCAGAGAAGAAAAGTGTTGTAAAATCATCATGCACCAATTCTGACCACAGATAAATGTCATATCTTATTCCACTCACTGCAGTCTAAATGGACTCAATAATTTATCACAAAACGTTTGCAATTCTGTACGTATTCATTCTAACCACAGAAAACTGTCATTGCATATTATGCGATACACTGTTGGCCAATTGAACTCAGTAGTTTTGCTTGATATAAATATAGTAAAAAAAAATGGGACACCTAAACAGTAAACTCGACAGAACATCTCTAAAGATTTCAGTCATAGATTGATCATATCTTTACAAACCAAACAATCATTGAGTCAAGACAATTTCAATGGTATTTTTTATCCAAACGTTTAGAATGAATCACGTTCATCATTTAATAAAGCAATTATAAGATAAATTCATCAGAATTAATGGTTTGACTAACGTGATCAAAATCATTTTTTTTTGTCTCCCGTACCATCTTTTTATATTAGTAATCAATGGTAATATAATATTCTAACATTTGTTAATATCTTTACTTGTTGAATCAGAACACATTCCAACACATCGCTGTTGGATCCTATTAAAGCTCAATTGTGCCATTACAGCGAGACAATATTTTATGCCGAAACAAAATTAAAATCCAACAACATAAAATGTACAGATATTTTACGATAATATTTGCATCAATATATGTGATAATTTTCAAGCCAGCAACTGGCATAAGTTGTTATTTTATCCGAAGGTTGTAATTCCAGAAATTATTTTATAACTCTTCGAAATGATAATCATTAAAGACGTGTTGATTTGATCTCAGTAGAGCTTTTTTTGGATGACTTTATATCAAACTGCATAACATACTTATGCTTTACTCATACACATGGTAACATGACGAAATTTTAATGTTTACTACTCAGGATAACGCTATGCTAGGTCACGGAAACCAATTGTGGGTATTTGGGTTGACGCAACTCTCAATATTGACGCAGCTTACAAAGTACATTTCGGATTTTTAACATTCAACATTTTTCAGCGTTATGACAACCAACCTTAAACATTAACTTTAAACATTGTTTAGGGCGATGCGAGATCCCATTATACTGTCATCCCCAATTTCATTAAGTGAAAACTGGCACATAGTTGTTTTAAGAATAAATCGTCGTATTGACGAGTCGTTTCGTCATCATTATTGGCATTTTCTTTCACTTGTAAATATTATAAGGTCTCTGAAGGGGCAGTCTTTAAAACCACCTCGGCTATCTGAGATCAGTTTACCAAACGATGTTAAAACCCCAAGCAAATATAAAGCCTTCAAGACCTCTTCATTAACTGGCATGTGTTTTACGCGTGCTGGGTAATGGTCTTCCTGTAAAGTTTTCCGGATATCTTTTTTATAGAGCTGTTTTCCGAGTTTGAGAGGACTGACATGTGAATAATCTGCGGGGTTTGATGAAGGATTGAGTAGGGGTTTATATTAAGCTTTGATCTCAGATTTGATTTCAAGGTTGGTAATCCAGGGCGTTTTGTATGCAGTGGGTATCTGAAATGTACACCATATTACATTTCCAGATACTATGACATCTTATTATATTTTTCACAGACTAACAGCCCCCTTTTCTTCACAGACTACGATATTTATCAAGTTTATATCAAAGGGGCGTCAGAAAAATCTTTCTGAATTTTAAATTAAAACATGGATGGATATGAATCACTTAAAATTATTTCGACAGGAAAAGATTTGCAACAATGTATTTTTAATATATATGCTTATTAGAGCATGTTGCCGCCACGTGTCGTATTTAGCATGAGAGACTGTCTTTAAGATCTCGTGAGATATCAAATTAATCGGCGCATGGCAAAAAACGTGTGAAAATTCATTTCTATTTTGAATAGAATCAATTTTAACTTGATTATCCCTTTAATCAAATACACGTGCAATTTCTCTTTTATTTTGCTGGGATCAAATAATTTCCAATTTTCTAGAAAGTAGAGCCTTGATCATTAAAATATTAAAATTGATATAAAAGTTGTTATCGTTGCAGAGTTAACTATGAAACGAAATGAAATATGGACATTTATGGGGGTGGAGTGGACAAACTTTGATAAATTTTAATGATTTTCTCTTCACGGCATTGAATACAAGTTAATCAAATTTACCTTTGTACATTTTATGGGAAAGATAAATAGGAGGCACAAGATTAAACAAGTTTTCCCTTTCACTTTAGACCTATTTAAAGTCAGACCAGACGTCAAGATGGCGCCACTATCAACTGGGTAATTTGCAGCAAATAAAAACTAATTATTGATTGGTCGATAAACTGATCAGCTAATAATTAAACGACTTTCTTTCTACCGGATATGAATTGTGAATTCTAAGCACGGTTACTTTAATTCGATATCCTGTTTAGTACTTGATTTTATGGAGAAGATAGGGTTAATGCTTGATATGACGAACGAACTGGTAGATCTAATAGTTAGCTCGAGATTGACAAGTAATAAATACCTCATAAAAGTAGAATATTGTTTACTCTCTTTACTACCGATCAAATTCCAATTTACTGGAAAGCTACTTGAATTAAAAGTGTACTTTCGTGAACACCTTCAGTAATAAATGAATAGGAGTATTGCGTCTACCTATTTCGCTTATATTGCGATTCGTGTTTATGTGGCTGAGAATTTGAAATACAACAAGAGAGATGACACATCACAAGTGACTCCATTCTCGAACCTTGATTTCTTTATCACTGATATCGTTTTGAATATTACTGATAGTGAGCATTATTGCTAGTGCCGTGATGTTTAATGACTAAAAACTCCAAACCCACCGTTATCAGCTATATATTACGTTTTTCGTTCCGAATGGACGTTTGGACCCTAAACCGAATCAACCGCTCAGATATGCATGGCAGACATGTTCGTTGACGATGGTAAGATGGTGAAGTTCATTTTTATCTTAAAAGAACGTTAAGGAATACTTATTTGTAGAATAGGTGAATAAATCCACAAAAAATATCTGTCATCGGTTGTATTATATTGGAACGCGTTTGCGTCATCTCTGATTGTCTCTGATCCCTATTTGTTTTATTTTTATGTATCCCTGTTATTTGTTCCACCTCTTGATATAATACTGATCAGGTAATTTTGTTACTTCTTGATGTATAAAACAATTGAAGCAGAAGATGTAGAAACCATCTCAGGAAATCACTTTCTGTTTTTGTTTCTCTCTAAATACTATGTGTGGTCAATAATATTCGCTAGTAATTAAGATAGCACCAGACTGTTTGGCGCCAAGTCTGTCAGAATTCATGGATAGAAACGATTTCGTTCAATTTAGCAGAAGAAAGCGGAATAATGGTGTCTTCTCAAGTCAAGCTATCAATTTGATCGGAGATTGATATTTGACACATCTTGAAAATTTATCTTACTGACAAATAAAAGTAAACTCTTCGAAATAAAATGTAAGGAAATACATATTTATGTCTTTGGTCAATGACATGCAATGTACAATGCGGAACATTTGGTAAGGACTGAGGCACCACCTATTGTTCGGAAGCAGGTGGCATCTGTATTTGTCAAATCTTAACGATTTGATGCTTCGCCTTGACCTTCGGCACAACTACATTCAAATTTTGCGATCAGCAAGTGAATGCTACAAATAGTTTATAAATGAGATACATTAAAATAATATATGTGAAAAACAAATCGAATCAAAAGGCAAATAAACCCTAAGTTTCCAGACACACGCCTGAAACATTTTTAACTAGTATAAGAAAATGTCCATTTGTACCTAGCATAATCACATATATCTACTGTATGTTCGATCTAAAAGTATAGCATTATTTTATGTGATACGAAAAGCGACACCATCGTGAAAATGCATTGCAAGGGAGATAAATTGTATATTGACAATTCAATAAGACCAATCTTACTAAATTGGAAATCGTAACCGCTTTATCCAATTGTAAACATTTATGATGTCAAACATCGGAACAAAAGAATAACAAAATAATAATTTCAATATAATTGATAAGTGTATTTCAACTCTAAAATAAAAATCAAAATATTAAATATATTAAAGGGGTATGTGATGAATGGAGAAGCGTAAAGCTAGCTAACCATAATTGAGAGTACTTCTGAGACTTTTGGCATTCACCCACCTAATACCTAATTGACTTGGCCTTTTGTAACACTTTGAAGTCACTCAAAAAAAGTGTTTAAGCCCCTGTTTTATTCTTTTTCCCACCAATTCGTGTTGAGAAGATGCGCAACGAAGTCCTCTTTCATTTCATATGCGGAAACCATATCTTGGAACAAGCTTTAACCCTTTCCAGAGCTAACCCTAATTGATTTTTCAAAAACTAGGGTTAACCCCAGCTTAACCCTAGGGTTAACCCCAGCTTAACCCCAGGTCTCGGTGGCTTGGCGGTTTGCGCACTTGCCTGGCAACTTTGAGGTCCCGTGTTCGAGCCCCAGTTGAAGCTTTTTCAAAAATTATTTTTTTGCGAAGTCAAACCGTCTCTTCTATCATTTTAAGTATACAAAAGGGGTCCCTGACATCCAGAATGGCCTAACCATAGGCCGAACCAAATCGTCCACATTAACCCCTTTGGCACCACTGGGGTATAAATTGTTTCGGGCCCATTTAAACCCCTGTGTTATTCTTTTTTCCGGACCATTTTGTGTTGAGAGGATGCGCAACGAAGTGCTCTTTCATTTCATATGCGGAAACCATATCTTGAAACAAGCCTTGACCCTTTCCTGAGCTAACCCTAATCGGTTTTTCAAAACTAGGGTTAACCCCAGCTTAACCCTAGGATTAACCTCGCTAACCCCAGGACTCGGTGGCCTGGCAGTTTGCGCACTTGCCTGGCAACTATGAGGTCCCGGGTTCGAATCCCAGTTGAAGCTTTTTTAAAAATTCTTATTAAGAATGTAGTAAGTGCAATTTTAGAATGTAGTCCGTCCTATTTTTAAAAATTCCCTTTTGGGGATTTTGCATGCCTATTTTTTTGTCTAGACTTGGGATTTGATGTCTAAAATTGCATTTTTAAGCGGATGTTGATAAAATGTAGTGGTCTACTTTCAGATTGGCTAGTTGAAGATTTTCATGGTCATCATATATTGAATTTTTGTCCAGAAACTAAGCAAAAGGGAGAGAGCAAGAAGATTTCTAAAAATAGCCTAGACTACATTTGTATACAACCATTTGCATAAAAACTGTTTTAGTGCCAGTATACAGTTCTATGGTGGAGTAAGTCTTTAAAACTGCTATGAATTATCTCCCTTTGGACACAAATAGTAAACTATTTCCTTTAACAATATGGTTTTATTCAATTGCAAAGAAAGAGTCGCAAATAATATCTTTGGAATTCACAATTAATATGGAACTTTCAAGTTCTAAATATATGAAATGCTATCTCTGTATAATGATGGATGACATTAACATGATATAATATGCACAAATTCATAAGTAATTAAATGCAAAAACTAAAAAACAACTAACATACTTGAGTATATAAACTGTAAATAATATAAAATTATATAAAAAAAATCTATATAGATCAACATTTGGATCAACTAGCAAATAGACATATATTTATGCTATAATAAAGTTTATCATAGGTTATATGTGTTAATATTCATTTCATCAAGAAACACTTTTGATTTTGGTTCACATTTGGAAAAATTGCTATTAAGGTTCTCATTTGAAAATATTGCAATCATTATAGGTAATTTGATTATAGGTTACATCAATTTTTTATGCCCTTCTGTCAACCTAGCTTTTTTTCATGCATTTTACATTGTACACAAAATACAAGCATATATACTAAAACCCGTAGAAAATTATGGCACATACAATAAATATAAAAGTACAAAGCAATTATGAACCATTAAAAAATATAAGCTTAGATTGGCCTACACACTGTTTTGAAATTAAGAAATATTCCTGGTATTTGTCTCATATCTAGCCTCTGGTACCCATTCTTTTACTGATGCCTAGCTTGGGTCAGGAAAATAAGCCACAACTAAAAAAATTTAACGAATTTAAATGTTCTGTCAGATATGACATTGAAATTATACTTCTCCATACAAAAGTGAAACAAATAACTGGCATTGTGGATCTATCAAAGGCAAGGTAATAGTCATAAAATTTCAAAGAGTGTAATACAAAGGCAGTCCCATAGCAATCCATCTTAAAATCCTCTCTGAAAGGATTTCAGCATCAGCCATTTCGTTGTAACCTTTAAAAGTTTCATAAAACCTAATTGAACAAATTCTTGTCACAGAACTGAATTAAAGCATTCCAATAATTGCTACAGTTAAATACCATTCAAAAGTAACTGATTATCTACTGAACTTACACAATTCTTAAAGCCCACAGGAAGAAAATGTTACCAACAACCAGTGCATAATGTAAGAGATCAACTCTTGGAATCCCAGCATAAAATCCATCAACTCCAATTTGTGTTCCAGCAAAAATATAAATGCATGCTGCTACAACTCCATATACATTCCAGGATTGTAGAGAGGCAAGAATTACAGTAAGCATTGCCAGCCCACTACAGGCTTGAGTTGCTAATACAGACTGTGAATGTTCTAGAAACTGTCCAACTATCAAAACTACCACAAAAAACATGAAGTTCAAATTCATTAAGAAGGGTAATGAATCCCGACAAAACCCACTAGCAATTAATGACATTCCTGCAACTGTCGCTATCCATGACATAAATTTATGCGCCTTGACGACTTTAGACAGAGGAAAAGTCTGTGAGAATCTGTAGACTCCAACTGAAGCTGCTGCTCCCTGTAGTAGTAGTCCAACGGCAGCAAAAAAATTAAACCATATTGTATAATAAACCACATAAAATACTGTTAAAGCTAGAACCAGGTCCGAAACTGCAGTACTAACTTGTCGAGCCATTCTCTGTAATACAAAACAATATTTATTAGTCACCTAATATTTTACAAATTACACATTTTACAAGCTCATTTTAAAACCTTATAGGGCCTATCATGCACATCTATTGTCCAGGCATGATACACTTAAAAACCAGAGTTAGTTGCACAAGTTATGCATGCTACATTATTCCAGAGATAAAAGTGAACTTAATATGACAATTATACTACATGATAAACCATAATTAAAGCCTGCCTTCCAATACCATTAATATCATGCCATTATGGTGCCATGTGTCACATAGAATAGATAATGAATTATTCATATGCATACAACAAATGGAAGGAGATTGATGATCTATTAGACCAATATTTTTTAAATATATTGCCAATTTCTTTTTCTTTGTAAGCTGCAAAGTTTGGATTCATGATTAATGACTATGAAATTCAGTGTCATCTGCAGGGGTCAACTTATGAATGTAACCAAATAAGTTAACGCCCTGTTACTAGGCCTAGTCTAATAATTTTCATAAAGAAAGATCACTCGTGTAAAAATATCATACCTTTATTATTTCTGCCCTGTTTACATTCAATTCTAAATTCTATACAAACTGCAATAAGCACGGGTTTTAAAGCCAAAAGTCGCAAGCCTTGTTTAAGGTAAAGGATGTTAATGTGATATTTTGAACCGGAACAAATAAAGTGTAAACCTCTTGAATTGGATTGGAAATATTGAATATTTATTGGCTGCTGCCAAGAAATTCATCTGAAACCGGTTTCAGTTTTGGGGGAATACCTCAACCTAGACGGCGCTTCATACGATTAGCGAATGACGCTGTGAGAAGAAAGGAAATTTCACAGAACTTGTGTTGTTGTGTATGGAGCCGGTGATCACTGCCACTGGATGTAACAGATATTTTGGAAATAAAAGGATTTATCGGCAACCACTGTAAGGTTTCTTTCTATATCTGAAATTAAATTTACGTGACAATAAGAATTTGGTACGATCGTAAAAAATTGCAGAGTGTCAACAACTACAAGTAATTTGAGCAACAACAGCTGCGATTCTCGATCTCTCACTCACTCACTGACTCAGTCGGCAAGTGTCATGTGAGCCACTTTGTTAGTGTTAGATATATGCAGAGTCTGTCTATGAAGCTTTGAATTACTTTCAGTGTATACTATTAAACTAGGCTGAGCTATGGCTATTTAAATCAAGATCACAAAAGTAAATTTTTGTTTCTCTATTAGATCTAGCCTATTTTGATTTAATTAGATCTAGTTATTTTCGCAGTAGCCTACAGAAGGCCGAATTGCCTATAGGGCCTACTTGCTGCTGATAAAGTACCAAGAATTTCACACATTTTCAAATTTATATTAGAATCTTGGTGAATTGCATGTGTATCAATATATTTTCAGGAACAGAAATAGAATCAGGCCTAGTGCAAAAAGGGGTGTGAATTATTTGTGTTGTCAAAAAGGAAGATGGATATTTATCTAATTTGATGTGAAAAGGATTAATTATTCAACATATTTATTTATTGTTGTTTGTGTTGACAACTGTTAAAAATGTCTACGAAGGTCACAAGACTAGTATGCTATCTTTTATTTAGGATTTTGTTACCTATAACACTTTTAACAGGTAGGCCTAACTTTTATAACATTTTTTCTTCGGAGAGCATTGAAAAAATTGTTATCATTTACTTTGCATTACTATCATTATCTTTCTTGAAAAAAACATGACATCTGTTCATCATGCAGAGGCAATGAAACTGGAAACAAGTTCATCCCAATGCAGAACACACCTGCCATCATTTTTTTATGACTGAAATTAAAGTACTAGATAACGTATTTTATTATACATTACCTTCTTTGTCTTACTGTGCTGGTAAGTCTACATTGATTGAAAAAATAATAACTGATTATTCTGATTTTCAGCTGCTGTCGTCCGCTTTAATGGATTATCGTTTTTATATGCTGTGTTTCTTCTGATTAGTCCTCTGCTCAGTGTTCCTAATGTCTCGACTATCAGGGGTAAGTCAATCATTTGGGATTTTTTGAAGGGATTGGGATTTATCAAGATGTATTGAATTTATATTTACTTCCCCTGCTGATAGAGCTCCATCTCGGTTTCATTTTTCAAAATTTACATTTGGAGGGATTCAAACACCTGTACTCTGTATCATTTTTCAAAATTCATATTTGTCGTCTGGTTATCTTGAAATTCAACAAAAGGATAAATTGGAATTTAAGAGTGTTGTAAATTCCAAGTGTTTTTTATATACACATATTACTGATATTACATAATTGATCATAACTGCTAGTAAGTACATCATTTATAAAGAACTTCCAGGTGATTGTCTGGAACATCCAGGCATGGTGTCTTTTTTGGAATCACTACAGATCCCTTAATTCAACTCTATAAGCTTGTTAAGCAACTATATATATAACAGATCCCAATAGGTTATTATGCTTTGGTTGAAAAATAGGTAGGTAGGTAGAAGACGAGTTAACGTTCGCTTCCAGCGGATGCTGATATCGCAAACTAGGTAGTTGTTGGTAGTCGTAGTAGTTGGAAGGTTGAAAAATAGAATCAAGACGGGTAATATGCTATTGATAAGGAAATGTCCTTCTCCCATTGTTTGTGTATTGATTTATTAAACAGAAGTGTGTGGTCATTAATTAGATTAATATTATTGTTGACACTTGACCTTGTTATAAGACCTTTATTAGGTGTAAAGTATACAGTAGCCTATCACAGCTCCTATAAAAGCACTGGCCAAGTTCAATTATATAAGAGATAGTGCCCTGAAAAACAATTTTAGTTTTTCTTGAAATAAGAATTAGATGAAAAACTATTATTAATTTATCTAAAGTTATGTAAATCAACCAGTTATTAATAAGTAGGTTAATATCAAGGAATAGCTGTGAAATATAGGTTTGTAAACAAAAAGCCAGTATGATATTTTAAAGATAAACCACTGAGATAATGGAGACTACAAGTGAGGCTTTGGGCACTGATATCAAGATTTTCATTGCATGTTGATTATAATTTATTATTGTAAACTCCAATTTCAATTCTATGTCACATTCTGCTTAAATTATCCTTTTAACTTGAAATCATTTGCATTACAAATGGAATTGTTGTGTTAAAGACGATGTAAGATATGTACAGTGGCATAATTACATCATTGCCCCAAGGGTCAATGTAAGACCCTAAGAGATGGTATAAATTTTCCTTTAAGGCAGAGATAAAGGGTATTTTGGTTCAAGATAGAATTTCACCCATTGATTTAAATATTGATAATAAAATCATTAAGTTATTGAATGAAAACAGCAGATGTTACCTTACACCCTGGTGCTCTTGCTCACACCCCTACCCACACAATTTATTCTTACATTAACCTTTCACTCACAGCTTAACTCATATTTCACTACACTTCAAATAAACATTCCATGAACATTTCAAATATCCTAGTGTCAAATTACAAATGGTGAACATCTGTGTCCATAATGTTATTGAGGACATTTAATTTAATCATCACAGGCAAGTTTATGAAAAATTCATCCCCAAGAATAAATTATCTGAGTTTCGATTGTCATGGTGGTGAATTCTGAAATCATGGTAACTATTAATGATGAAAATTAGAAGTTCAGATCTCAAATAAAAGTGTTGAGCCCAAAAAAGAGCACCACTTACCAAATCCTGCATTTGAATTTTCCTTTTTATGAAAGTAAAATATTATCCATTGATATGAAATTAAGCTTATTCTATGGAGAAAAAATGAAAGAAAATGTTTGGATGTGAAGCAGTTGTTTAAGATTAAAATTTGGAATCTTTGTGGATGCTGGTTTTCTCAAAGGAATAATTCCAGCCAAAGTTGGATTGATTAAGTTAAGATTGATTTTTCAGTTCACTACAAAAATATTTGTGTTAAAAGAATATTTATTGAATTTTTAACTATATTTTTATTTAAGAATTTTTTTGCCTCAAGAAATGTTTAATGTTTAATCATCATTTTTCTCTTCAGTGTTGTAAAACACTTGTTAATTATTAAAATAACAGACTGGGCCATCTGGTAGTTTCTTTAAAACAATTTTTTAAGTTTTAACATTTCAAGAAACATAAATTATTCTTTGCCATAAATAAGTTTGAGGATTTCAGTTTCAGTTTTGTATGTTAGTTAATTTCCTTTTATGAGATATTTTGTCACTGGTAACATGTGGTTTTTTAAAATGTTCTCCTTTCAAATTTCTTTTTTATTATTGACACTTCTGTTTGTGTTCAATTCTGAATTGTGACCGTTAAAATTTATGGTGCAGAAAGAAATGTTGGTCAAATGAGAATTGATCTTTTCTATACAGAAGTCAAAATAAATATGGAAGATGAGATACTTATTTTCTAATTTCCTATGCAGTGTCATTTCGGAGAGCTCATAAAATCTAATGAGGCATATAGTTGGGGATAACAAGCATATTGTTTCATTTCAAATCTTATCCTCCAACTTTTCTTTCACATCAGTTCCCCATTGATTTGGTCAAAAGGTGGAAAGTAGAGTGGGTTCGAATTGGTTTGAACTCTGAGACAAAGTTCTTTGTAGTTAGGTCTCATTATACAGTGTGAACAATTATAATCGTCACCTGTCACTTTATATTATATTAAATACAATAGTTTGATTCTCTTCCTTCCAACAGTGGATGGCAAATCCTAAGCTAGTTAGATTTTATTGTTTCGAGTTTGGATCTCACTTAAAATAATTGGTAAATTTTTATAAATTCGATAAAAACAACAAATTATTTTAGTAAATTAAAAAATTTTTAAAGATTTTTCTACAAGCATTTTTTTTAGTTTTATATTATAGTTGTATATTGTTCATAAGAAATATAATATGGAAATATATAATATTATACTTAATTTAAACAAACGGTAGCCCCTATCTTTAGCCTAAAAATCCAATTTTTCAACACAAAAACAGATAGGGTAATTGTACTGCTTCAGGAATTCTGAAGCTCCAAGTTTTTTCAATTTAAAGACATCCTCTCTTGATTTTTTTTACTTGATAAAAGTTGGTTGTCCAGAAATGTTTAAAACATGTAGGAGTATGTTGTGGGCTGAACTGTCAAACATTGTGAACTTTGAACCTAGATGTAAAAAATATTGTTTACTCACAAGATGTTGATAAATGCTAGTTGTCAAGTTTTTTTTATACATTTTTTAACCAGATTGATTTGACTATGTGAAAAATGCTGACTGATCACAGAATATAATCGAGTTACCAACTTTCATTATTTTAACACATTTGGACATTGGGTGAGAAAGAGATGGCCTATTGTTTCTGTATTGTGGCGAATTACCTTATTGCACACTTCATGTAGAGTATTACATAGAGCTCACCTTTTGATGAATACCACCATCAATTTCAATTCCTAATAGTTAATATTGGACAAAATTAGTATTGAATCTTTTTATGAACTAATTTTAGTTTGATTTTTCCCATAGTTTTAAAAAACACCTTGCTTAAATTGACCGTAAGAAATTGAACATTAGTCAGATTTAAAAATGACAAATAGAAAAGTTGTGTCATAAGTAAGTGATGTGTTGTCTGGAATTGAAAGTTTATTGATTCATTTTCAGGTAAAAATAACTTCCTTTATGTGCCAGTCTCACTCAATATATTGATTTTATTATAGGTGAAATTCTGTTGATAACTTGTCTTGTCTTTTCAACCAGAATAGCCTATTGTTTTTTTATAGTTTGTACTGAATTTTATAGAACAAAGAGATTACTTCTAAACCAGATGCTGTCAGTAGTTTTTGATGCACAAAGAAATTTACTTTCCTTCAGGGCTGTTGATCTGATTTGATTTACCAGTCATATCAAAATAAGATTAAAAGTGATTGCTGTTTTCTGAGTGCCTAGATACTGTCTTTAGTTAATTGTCTCTCAATTTGTTTGCTTTCCTTCAGGGCTGGTTTCTTTACCTAAGGGCTCTTGATATAACCAGTCATGTTGAGCTAAACTAGTAAAATGTTTTTTGGTTTGAGAAGACTTCTGTCAGTAGTCTTATAGGCACAGTTTGACTTTTATTCAGTTGTTTATTTGTGTACACTATTTGGGTTTCCAACCATGTCAGAATTCTGCTTAATGATGTACGGTAGTTAATGTTTTTATGGTTTGACTAAATCCTCACAATGTCTGATTAGTTATATTAGTGATTAATGAAGAGCAACATTATTTGTCAGATAACACATGTGAAGGACTTCTTTTTACAACAATGAAACACTTCCTGATGCTATTAAACCTACTTCAATAAAAACTGAAGAGTTGATTATCTCTTGTTTCAAATATCATGTGGTAAATGTAGCTCAAGGCCGAGCTGTAAAATATGCTGCCTGATAGTATTCTACTGACTTATTGAAATAACAATGCCAGAGAACCTGGTTTAATTCGAGTGGTATTTGAAGGTAAACTTCACATCTGCATCTCTTGGTTAAAGATGGCGCCTGCTCTAGTATGGTAGTTTTGAATTCTCTGAATAACTCTGAATGTTATCAATATGTTTGTAAAGCATTCTGTTGGAACTTCACATTATTTGTCTATTTGACATAACAAACATATAATAATGCAACATTTGAAAGTATTTCATATAGATTAAACAGGATCCTCTGTAGTTGCTACATTACCTAAGACCAATGATCGAAACTGAAAAAGGACCTACTTTTTCTTTTCTTTTGATTTATTTTCATTTAAGAAATTTTTAAATTAAAGTTTTTGCATAACTAGATATTAATAATTTGGAGGTATTGTTTAACATTTATCATTGGAAGATGCAGATTCAATAGATTTTTGGAAAATTTTATACCAGTTTTCTACTGTGATTTCCATTTCAATTTCCATTTGAAAAATGATCATGATTTCGTACATCAATCTCTATGACTACATTTGATCATTTCATGATTCATTAATACATAAAAGTCATTAACAACAGTGCTATCATTGTATTAGTTTACAAAATTGTTTCAATTTTATCAGATCACCTGCTGTTTTCATTTCAGTGTGGATTATCTTTTCATTTATCATTTATTAACTACCAATTCCACTTAATGAGTAGCATTTATATTATAGCTTATAACATTTCCTTGAAAAAAAGAAACAATTGTTTGATTTATTTTGCTTATCAATTGTGCTGCTACCAGTACCTTATAGAGCTGGGCTTAATAAGACTCTAACATACAAATTTTCATGAAATTTATTTAGGTATAGATCGATGAAATAATAGCTTTAAGTTGGTCAATAATGGACATTGGTGAATGATTAAAGAAGATTTGGCAATATGGACATGTTTGAGGACAGACTGACCGTTACACTGTTGAATGACATTATTTAATAATAATAAACTCTTTATTTTACATGGGTCAGAATTTGGCCCAATAAACAAGAACATGGTCCTGTCTAACATTCAGCCCATTGGGACAATATAATGAATGATCAAATGATTGCTTGGTTATTTCAAATCAATTGTAGTTGTGGGTTTTCTTTTCGGATGGCAAGTTCAAATGAAATAAGCCATCTTTCAGCATTGGATCAATGGACTAAGCTGTTAGGGGGTCCATGAATAATCCAGGAAAGATCAATGCCAAAAGGTTTGGCCGAGGACCAGCTGGTAGATAGGTTATTATCCTGGTAAAAAAACATGGTAGAATTTGTGACATGATAGTTCTTGTATTGTCCAAAGTCAAATTTGATGCTTCTCAGACCAAATTTCTAAAATTAGGCAGTATGAAAGGCTTTAAATCTGAAATGAATAATGGTGATAATATTTATTTAGAAAGTAAACCAGATTTTAATTATTTGAAAAGTGAAATATTGGAATATTGAATGTTGAATGTAGGCACCATCTGTGACCAGCTAGATTGATATATTAGATAAATATTGTGCTAAATACTTTAACAAATATTATGTTATATATATACTTATAGTGATAATATCACAGGTAGAAATGTGGCACTTGGATAAAATGATGTGTTTATTGTTAAAAATTCACAGACAGGGTGGAAAATTGAGATCACCACACTACTCAGTTTGAGTTTGAGCTCAAGTCTAATTCCCAAAAATGTTCTTGAAATAAGTTTCCCAGTCACCTTGATGCCACTCTGTTACTGAGTCTGTCAACTCTGTCATGCCCTGCTTTGTACTGCAGAATATTCTCGTTGCTGATGTCTGTCTCCTGTTCAATGAGAGTGGGTTGATAGTCAAAAGTTGGAAATACAATCCTCTTTTTTCAAATATTAGTCACACTAAATGAGTTGGTTGTCAATAATCAAAGTCTATGTAAATTAACAAAGTTGCCGTAGTGATACTGGTATGCCAATATAAGATATGCTTTCAATTCTATGCAGCCATTAGTGAGTAATTAATAGCATTGTCGATTAATGATTTTATAAACAGTGTGAATAACTTATCTTGATGTTTCAGAAGGGTTATCATGCTCTACAGCTTGGCACAAACTTCCGCTTTCTAATTACTCTACAAAGCTAATAATACTACTACTAATTTGGTTTTGTGTTTGTCTATTTGAATAATAGACAAAGTACTGGTAATCTCAGTAACTTAAGTAATCATAGTACAGCATAGTACAAGCTTTTAATTTAGTATCACTCTGCATAGCTAATAATAGTTAGTCCAATTATTACAAATACTGTTGCAGACGCCAAAGAATAAGAAAGATGTATTATTCATGGTCTTGTGTGTGTCCTAAATATTTGAGTATAATGTGTTTATATTAGTACTAAGACCACCTGTGGCTAGTATGTAGAATATTTGAGATAGAAAATATGATAGACATTACTAAATGGCTAATCTACTAAAAAAAACAACAATAACTTATTGACGTATAATAGTTGAATTAATACTTTGATCACTATTTGATTTAACAGAGTCAAGAAAAATCTATAGTCAGTAGTAAAATGTCATGGTTGATGACAGGAAATGACCAGCCAGTTATGAATATTTTATTTCAAATAAGGTCATAAACCATTAGTTCTGGAAATAATAAGATTTTTACCAAACAATACTGGTTGAAAATATCATTCAGACTTTTGTCTAAAGATCAATAAAAACATATTGTTGATAAGATATCTACTATCATTTGAAATTGGATGTTGAAATCTTAAGATGATAAGGAGAGTTTTTAGTTTTATTGATAATATTTCTGAATATTTTGTTAAAATTTTGCCAGCTTATTTAGGGCATTGTAAAGAGATTTTTAAAATTTGCATGTGTATCGCAGACACTGATAGCATCTATTTGCGCCATTTCAATTTTCAATCAGTCAGTGGTTCCTGCAATTCCACTAAAACTAGACTCCACCATCACAATACAGATTTTGTGACGTCATCAAACGCTTTGTTTGAGTGGAATTGCAGGAACCACAGACAATTGATTGAAAATTGAAATCTATATTGTATGAGAACTGTGTAGATATATATCATACTACTGTGAGAACTTATCTTTAAGAGTCAAGTAGACACCAGATAGTTCTATCTCTAGGAAATAATAGAAATGTTAAAAATATCACCAACTGCTATAATAGACTGTACAATCTACAATTATTCCTATATTAATATACTTATTGATTACATTTGACATTTAATAAGTAACAGATATCAGATAGGTATTTAATATAGTTCCAACACTTTCTCTTTCTATTTACTATGTACTACAACTTCCTACCTTCAAAGGGGGGAAGATCATATTTTAACATCTTACTTTTCTAAAGATACTGTCTATCAGCTGATCTTTAGCAAAATCTCCAGGCATTGATCTTTCACAGAATAACCCTACCCAGGGTTAAGTCACCAGATGTTCACATACTTACTGACCATTTGTTTCCATAAGTCCTTTCTAGTGCTGTTACTTGTTGATAACCTTGAGAGTAAAATTTTCTCTCTTATTTATATAAGGTCTTCTTGTTTCTGTGCAGAAAGGATAATTTCATTTTTGAAATTCCTTGATGAGTTCCTAAAGGGATCATAAAGAGGTTTTCTACACTTAATTGTTTTACACCATTCCAATTTTTAACCAGACGTCTGTGGATGGCAATTCCACTAAAACTTATAGTTTAATGATGTAGCTATTGCAAAGAAAGAGAAACCTCAGTGATACTGATGTCATAAAAACAATTAAGCATATGTGTAATTACAGGAACCACAGACATCCGATGGGAAATAAGAATGATGCAAATAGAAGTCATAAATAACCATTATACAATTAAAAGGCTAGAAATGTCTGTACAACCACTCATAGTTTTCATAGTTCTAAAATATTGAAGAGTTGCCTCAGTATATTGAAACAGTTGTGTACTAATTGCATATATCTCTATTCATTTCAGGTTTAACTGGTATCTATTTAAAAGTTCTATTGGCATTGAGTGCTGCTGCTACTTTAACACAAATCATATTCCATGTCACATTGGTTGCTATAGCTACAGATACAGAACCTTATGGCTCTATGTTCCCTAATTGTAAGTATGAAATTTACTCTTAAAGGAATGACTCCCATTACTTGTTTTAATGGGATAAACTACTGCCCCGTTTTACAGGCTGTACACATTAAAGATTCTTCAGCAGTTGGAATTCAAAAAAGAGAATAGGCTAAGGCCACTGTCCATGCAAATTTGTCCTCATTGCATACTGCAGGGCATTGCGATTGTATTATAGAATGCAGCGATTTGATTAGATTGCACACTCAGATAAAGCAAATCAGAGCCCTCGACAGAAAGATTGTATACAGATTATTGCTTATTGTTCGAGCCCTCTGATTGGCTGTATTTACTAGCATACAATCCAACTAAATCACTGCATTTGCAAACTTTTGTAAAAAAGAAAGGTGGCTATTGCAGTTAAGGTAGAAGACAAAGTTCTTAATGGAGTGGCATTGTAAAGATGGTGTAACATGTACATTATTAATACCTGTTATAATTTGATAAAATTACATGTCAACCTATAGTCATTTATATATGTCTTTTGTATATATGCTATATATCACATTATGTAAGATTAAAATGTGCATGAAATGTGTTATTTAATGAGGGGTGTGGTACCCTATGTACACACTTCAACAGAGGGCTAATATTTCACTACTACTACTTTCACTGCAGCCTAAAGATTGCCAGATAATCTATACCAGACCCCTTACCATTTATTGACTTTGTATAGTTTCACTTTGCACAACATGCAATAATTGTTCACCAATAGTGAGATATCAAAAATAGATAAGCTTACTACGAAACTAGTATACACACTATACTTTTGACATTCTGGCAATGCCCTTCTTGTTGTTAACTAAGATATACTTGCATATCTAAAACTACATCAGAAATTAAATGAATGGAGTTTTACGTCCTAATTTTCTGCACCATGTGGGCTTATAAAGACGGGCAACACCATGTAGGGTGCAATGAGGGAAATTTTGCCTGCTCTTTTTCGATTTCCAAGGCATTCATTTATTGTCCCATCCGAGTGACTAGACGCTTTTTCCATGTCAGCCCATCTCACCTACATTACTGACAGGGAAAACCGGGTTGAAAAATCTGAAGGTGTTATCTTGACCTATGCCGGGATTGAACCCTGGAGCTTCAGGTTAGCACACTATAACTACATCAGAGATTACATGTTAAAGACATACAATAACTGGGCAATAAGGCTGCACAATACTCACACCTGGCTAGCTTTCAAGAAATATTTCTACAGATAATATGTTTAAAATCAAGATACTGTATAAAATTCGCTAAATAAGCAATATTTTGGGGATATTTTAGTATGTGTTTTAAATTGTTGGATCTAAGCCCAGATACATACAGATATATATCATTGTTATAGAGAGATAATTAGAAAATAGTGAAATGTTCAATATTAGCTAACTACTTACACATGCTGCATGTTTTAATAAAACAGAACCAAGGAATTTTACAATGCACTACATGACCTTTGATATTTAAACTATTTCTATACATTTATTTCTATTTTTAAAAACAATGTCTACAATTCAGGTCAACTCAAATATGCTTGATGTGACATATTTTTTTGGAAAATGCTGAAAAAAATTCAAAAATAACGTTGACCAATTTAATCTATCCTGATCACTTTTCAGAATGAAAATTCATTGTCATGTTCTTCTGCAATTAATTAAGACCTACAGTACTTTATGATGAATGGAATTGACATTATCACATTGTAAATAATTCTGCTATTGTGATATCATCAATCTAATCTTCTTAATAGCCTCACTGCATTTCATTTCCGAAGAGTGTTAACTGGTGTCAAGTTCTGTTAGCTTGTGAAACAATATTTAAGATTTCTTGTAATTATGATATTTTAAATTTGACCTTTTTCAGGTTCAGGTGATGAAAGTATTGCTCGTCAAATAGCAGTTCAAAGGTAGATAATATTACATTATCTTACAAGTCTATTCATTCTATTTTGAAAACCTTTTTTATCATCATTACCAATGTAGAAGCCATGGCAGAAAAGGTACATGCTGGTCTGCTTATTTGGATTTAACGTTAAGTTAAAAAAGTTTTCTTGCTCTTGCACAATGGACTTGTTGATTCACAGTAAGTTTGTGTTTTATATTTTACAGATTAGACCAAGCCTCAGCAGTTCATATCACCAGACTAGCTGTAACAGATCTAATAGTTTTTATAGTCACTTTGGTTACGTTTTTAATCTGTTATTTCTTGCTCAAAAGAGATGAAAATCAAACACCATCAGATTTACCTGTCATAGCTTCTAGATCCAGAAGGAGAAGGGGTAGACCATTTTTTGACTTTGTTGGCGAATTTATCTTGAATGTTTTGATTGGTGCTAGTGGTATTATCTTGCCGTCTGTATTGTCTGCCGTTTATTTTGTATCGTTTTTAACGATAGCGACATTATGGGCTCTCTATTATTCCATGGGAAGAAAGTTTGCATTCTATCGAGGATTTCTGCTGATATTTTCTGGTCTACATATCCTTACACTTCATCTGTACCAGTTCCAGTTTTTCCAAGATGGCGTCCCCCATGACAGCTTGGTTGCTAGGTAAGTAGTTCTATTTGATCAATTTTATTTGAACTTCTCTTAAATAATTCACAATATTTCAATATGTTTACAAAACATATGACGAGTTGCATATTTGCTTTCAAAAAAGAGACCATAGCTTGTGTTTTTCATGTTTCGAAAATTCATTATTTTGTATAATAATATTTTATGTCATAGTTATATATCTGTATAATCTTGAATAGCAAGCTGTTACATACAGAATTACTGACAGTATTCATAACAATTGTATAAAATAAAGTAAAGATCGGAGTTTGCTTTTATGATCAATATGAAAAAAAAAATTATGAATGATATTGAATACAAAAATTTCTTAAAATTTTATTCAATTTCATGTTCAAATTTTCTATTCAATAAATTTTTCTTTCAAATATTGCATTGTGACATTATTTCAATGGCAGAATACTGTATGATGTATTCATGCATGACTTGCACTACCACCTGATGATTTCATTTCATAGAATGATCAAAGCTATTTAAAACAAGTTTCCTTTGAAGTAACTCTTTTATAGCCTTTGTTTCAAACTGGAAAGTGTTCTGTTCTGGCATATATTGATTTACTATCTGATAATTTTATAATAGAACTTGAATTATTGAAACTTGTCATTCCAAAATGCATTAAGGGTTTCGATATTTTTAGCCTTTTATCATTTATTGATTGTAAATCCAAATTATTTTAAATTTCATCGTTAGGATATCAGATATATTCAACTGACATATTTTGGTTTTTTTCAACCATAATATTAAGGAAAATCAGCAAAAATATACTTTTTATCCTAAATTCTGCATTTGATTGTGAAAGTCAAAATGCACTAGCCTGTCATAGGTTTTGTTCAAATTCAAATTTTGAACCAACTAAAGCCAATGAAAATAAGCAAAAATATATTTTTTGTTCTAAGTTTTGCATTTGATTATGAAAGTCAAAATGTCCCAGCCTGTCATAACCTTTGTTCTGAAACAACCTCAAGTTAACACAATTAAATAACAATTAATGTCCCAGTTGTTGGAATCAATAAATGTTATTTAAAACAATGAATATGCATTAATCTCTTTGTTCTCTGTTTAATGTTAAAAGATGAGAGTGGGAATTTGATTTAGTGGTTAATATGTTAATTATTCTCATTATATCAGGCTTAATTAGTTTAATATTTCTTTGTGTGATTGTCTCCCGATAGTTTAATATCAGCCATTTGTAGCATTGTGTCAGCATTAATACATGAATAAATAATGATAGACCACAGTTCCAAACAATATCTCATAGGAATCCGTTGATTTTCATTGCTTGACACTTTATGTACATTCATGAAAATATATTTGACATGTATAAAAAAAAAATTCTTTACCTCCCCTCTATCTGGCTTGTTTATTAAACATGTTTAAAGAAGTCCCTTCAAAGTACCTTTAGGAGAGGTTAACAACATATATGCAATATCAATTGAATGTCAGATTTGGTTAATTTTAAGATATCTATGGAAAATAATAAGGTATCAAATGTTATACATAATGTTTATAGTAACATTGTTCAGCAAATAAAACCAGAGAAAAATTATCCCCCTCCCCTCCATACAGCATTGTTTATCAAACATGTTCAATAATGTCCCTAAAAGTGTCCTTAGACAAGGTTTACATCATTTATGGAAAGTTCAATGAAGGCCAGATTTTGTGATATATCTATGGAATAAATAATATTCACTGTCTAGGTCAAATGTTATAATATAATTATACAATGTACCAGTAAGGTTATTACTCTCTGTCTTCAATGTTTACTGACCCAAATTTTGCTCATCATTTTTGCATAAATTGATATATCAGCTAAAAAATACTACAGAGAGTATTAAATTGTCTTTGAGTAGATGAAAATGCAAACCACTGGAAAAATTATCATATGTAATATGATCTGACAGAGGGTAATTTTAAGACCGAAAAGTGGGTATTTTTGTATTTTCTGGGAAGGAAGTGTATTATTTCAAATGCTAAACACTGAACCTTAATCCATGGACCCAAAGACTTTCTAAGACAAATTTTATTTTGAATATTTATGATATGAGAGAAAAAATTCAAATCTGCTCATGGTGGACTGAGAGTAAGAACTCACTTGTTTGTATTTGATAATATTTTGAAACTAATGAATATGTATATCAATATAATTTTAGATTGCTTGGTTTAACTGGTATTATAAAAACAGATTGTAATAAACCATGGATACTCAGTATTCATTCTGATGTTAAATGGGAATATTATGTCAACCCTGGAATATTACTATTATTATACTGGGTACTAGCATTCGAAACCAGACATTATTGTCATAGAAAGGTTTGTATTAACATCTAGTCCTAGCTTTATTTTGATAAAATCTGAAATATGGAAAATGTCATTATGTTTCTGGGGTTCGGATCTCAATTTGAAAAAGAAGACTATGTTTTTCATGATTTACTTTAACTGCCAGAGTTCTGTCTTTCATTGCTAAACTATAATTTGCATGTATTGTGTTCAGATCATTGGCATTAAAGAATTTGATGGACACACACAAAACCCAGTTACCACAAAAGCCCTTCTGCAATTTTGCACAGCTTTTATAAGCCATTTCTAAGAAATTAATTGTGCCTCATGTAGATAAGACAATTGCCTTCTTGAAGCAATAATGTAGAAGAAATGTAAAAGAAATTATATCAATCTAAAGAATGTCTAATCCAGGCCCAGCTTTTAGATCACAGTCGTAAAGATTTCTTTCAGAGATGAACTAATTCTATCTTCTTTCTTCAGAATGAACCGTTTGTTGAAACAGATATCGTGAAGGATAAGAAACGGAAAAAGAAACGACAACCCTCTAGTCTTGAACGCCAGGTATTCATACAACCTCAGCAGGATAAGGTTTGAAGGAATATATTTTTAAGGCTGCTGTCTTGATTATTGTGATCCTAGTTTGGCTGTAGTCTTGATTATTTTGTCACTGGCTGTTGTTGTGGTATACTATTAACTATTATTAAAACACTTACTCTATTGAGTTTTAAAACAAAATGGAAATTCTATGATTCTTGATCAGACACAATTTAGTCAATACCATGGAAACAAAATTCTTCAAAATATTCATTTCACTTTCAATGAGCAATACTGAAAACTGAAAATATGAAAAACAAAATATAAGCCTGATAATGCACTTTAGATTTTAACAGTTAATGCTTATTTTCTAATGCTTATATTTCTTTTGCAAACAATTTCTTGGTTGAAAGGATCGCCTGTCCACGTACAAAAGTATTAAAAGATTTTCATTACATTTGGCTCAAAAATTTACTATCATTTCCATTTGAATTGAATCAGCTATAATATATTTTAATTAGTTAATGATTGCATGCACTCTTAAAAAACCAATATGCAAAGTGTGATGCATGGCTTTAAAGTAGATATTTTTGTAATGTGTATATGTAGCGTGATATGTTGTAGTTTAGTTTTATTTTTCTTATCTCCTCGTCATTCATTCATTCATTCATTCATCCTTTTTATTCATTTCATCAAGTTTCATAAGTATCATTATGTCTTCATAAAGGGTGAAATTCTGATATGGACAATTTTCAAATGGATGTGAACTGCCAGATTTCTGTGTCCCTAACTGAGGCTTTCCATTTCCATCAACTGGCCTTAGATTAATCTTATCTAGGATGTTTCCTAGATCATCAATACCCAATTTACTAGTTGCTCGGCAGAATAAATAATAAAGCTGACTTATTCAAGATTACAGTCTCATTCTATCACAATCAGAACTCTTGACCATCATCAAAAACCATCCATGCTTTGACAGTTTAAACCATAGCTTCCCCCATTTTCAGTTACTTCTATTCTTCATATAAGAAAAATGTTTAAACACCTATGATAATTAGTATGGTTTATTTGGGATAAAGTTTTAAACAAATTTTTGTTAAGGTTCCAATATGAAGAGGCATCCATAGGCTTCATTTGTGAATGATGGTCAGTTGTCCTTCTGTAACTTGAACCTCTCTTCCCATCTTATTTCTGTGTGTTAAGGAAAATGGTGGCAATTGGTTTGTTGTTCCGGTCAGTTATGTATGGCAATAACTTTTGCAGGAATGTAAAAAATCTTGTTATATCTGGACCTGTTACACAGGTCGCGAATAGATTAGGTCTGAAGCGTTGTTCAGTGCTGTATAAATGATGGAGTAGAAAATAGAAAAGTGGACAAGCTACCAACGAGTTTTGCTTTCTTTGTTTTCTACTGTTTCGATAATCCATTACCGAACAATACACCAACATTCAAACTTGTTTATTTGCACCTCAAATCTATGTTCCTTTTTGTTATAGCAAGTCAGATGTCTTCTTTCCAAAAAATCCAAAATTTTTGCAAAAAATTTCTCCCCTTCTATTCTTTGCTTTAGGTAGAAATGCTTACAGAGCAATCTAGATGAGAGTATAGCACCGATTTGTCCTTCATAGCCTTTTTTTGTGTGATAGAATTTTCACTAGAATTAGAGATTTTAAAGTAGAAATAATAATTGATGTTGTGAAATTTTTTAATAACTCTTAACTAACAATAATTAACAGTTTTCTAGTTTTTTTGCTCAGTTTTTTATTCTAGTTCTTTTTTATGTGTAAAACTTCCTAAATCTATTTAAAAAAAAGATTAAATTTTTTTCCACCAAGATTTAATATTCTTCAGTAGCTTAATAGAAAAATAACAAATAGAAAAATCTCTCAATAACAAAAGGTGTAGGTTCATTCATAACTGCATGGTAGTCAAATTGTAGTATAATGATGCTTAAGCCATATAATTAAATAGTGGCGCTGAAAATTTGATATATTCCTTTCAAACTTCATTCTTTAAAGGGAAACTACCTCTTAGAATGGACATAAAAGTTTCAAACTTGGTAAATTAGAGTCTAAATTCATCAGCGGACTTACCTGGTGTCATAATTATACAACAGAATCTCTCTATATGACAATGAATCCATTAAGATATGAAGCATTTTTCCATAATTGCCTAGTTTTATGGATAATTACTTAGTTTTATGGATTTATCAGGTTAAAGAGGGATTCTGTTGTTTAGTTATGACACCAAGTAAGTCCACTGATGAATATATAGACTCATTTTGACTAAGTTTAAAATGTTCAATTTTTGGTCATTCTAAGATGTATGCCTTGAAGAAAGGTTTTATTAAAAGATAAGCCCAACAAAGTAATTAATGATGTAAAAAGGAAGAATATTTTATTAATTAGTAATTTTCTCCCAATCAGACAGGCAGTATTATGTTTTCCGACTCGGCCTATGGGGATCCAGATGCATTAGAAGAGGAGGTATGTTATGTATATTGTTATTGAATATATTGTTAGATTGCTGTTTGTAATGATTCATGTTTATTAGCTTGTACTATTATAAGACTTTTTACTGAAAATTCCACATGCACCATTTCAATACATAAACTTTTAATGCATATCATTCATCCATTCAATCATTGTTATTCAATCGTTACATTCATTTCATGCATTCATTCATTCAATTCATACGTTCATTGAATAGATATTTCAACTATTTTACTGCAAAGCTACAAAAATAAATTATTCATTCATTTCATGAATTCATTCAATTCATGCATTAATTAAATGAATATTTCAGCTATTTTCATGCAAAGCTACAAAAAATAATTCATTCATTCATTTTATGGTTACATTCATTTAATGCATTCATTCATTCATTCAATTCATTCATTAAACATTTCAACTACATGCTGAAAACAAATTTCATTCCTCATTCATTCAATTCATACATTTATTCATTCAATTCATTCATTAAATATTTCAGCTATTTTGCTGCTACCACAGATTTTGATAATTCATTCATTCATTCATTCAATTATTATATTCATTTCATTCATTTATTCCATATTAATTAATTCTTTCACATATTCATTCATTCATTCACTATGCATTACTCAGAGTTACCAAGATATATTAAAGGGGCATTTGTTAATGCTTCTGGGCTATATTTAATGCAGGGAAAGGGCTATATAAATGATATTTTTTTTTCTGTTTGAAACATCTTGCTACTTTAAAGCCATGCACAATTTTACATATATTCACATTTTGATTTTAGCAAAATAGTCAAGAGATAGAAGTGGTAAAAACAACTTATTTAATATAGTTCATGTAGTTATAGACACAATACAGCTTTTAATGTCTCAACACAAACACTTTTTTGGCACTTAAATATGCGGATGCATTTGTGACAAATATTGACTATATGTGTACATATCTCTAGTCAAACTTCAAGATTGAAAAATATTTACATACACTTTGTCGATTTTTGACACTCTCAATGGTATGTCTTGTATTGCTATGAATATATATTTTGTCAAGCCTTATATCCTGCGTGTTTCAGTTGTTAGTGGGTGGTACTTTGTATTTGTGATATTGTACATCTAATTACAATATTTATTTATATATTGAACTGTACAATTTGTACATAAAGCTGACATTTTACCTTAAATATTTATTTAGATTTGTTACTTTAATATATTTTACTTCTCTTTTTATACGAAAATAATCAGAAAATCTTCTTTTTTGATTGGGGAATAATTATTTGCATTTTTATTTAGAATATATATTTTTTTTAATTAATACCAGTATATATTTATACGCCCACATGAAATTGGCATATATTGTCGACACCCATGTTATCATTTGATTGTTATTATATTGCCAAATATTTTTATTCAAAATCAAAGCTGCCAGTGGACATATATTACCTTGCCTGGCAAGCTATCTTATAGAGTCATAGACATTTATTCCAGTAGAGAATCATTTTTTATACTTTTTACCTATTTGAAAACCCATGTCCAATGAGATATAAAAAAAAAAGTGATTCATGCCTACCATTCATAATCACTGAAATGTTTGAGCAAAGTTTTTTCAATGCACACTTTTTTTTTGTAATTACAAAATTGATATCATGCAAAAAAGAAGATTTTTGTTATGCAAATTTTTGTTTTCATTTGAGTGATATTTTGATAGTGAATTTTAATTTTCGGTTTGTTAATTAAAGCATTTGGTAGATGATGGTGAGAACCAGAATTATAGCTCAATAGAAGCTACTAATAAAGATGAACCAACAGGAGCTACACCAAGATCTAATGATGAAACAGATGAAGAAGATGTCTCTGGGTCTAGGAAAAGAGAAAGATCCAATATCAAACGCTCTCCTTTCATTTCTATATTTGTATATATTATGAAACAGAGTTATGTTCTCTTGTTGATAGCTATGATGGTAGGTGATCATGTTTCTTAGCAACTTCCATTTCAGTCAGATGCTTTTCTCAGCAACATGTAATTCTTAATTTTCCTTGTGTTATTATTATATTTAACAGTAGAAATCACTGCCTGGAAAAACTTTCATGTCATGCCCAAAACATTTCCATGGGAGTTGAAATTCCCCCCATCTGTCTTCCTGCCTCAAACACTCTGGTGTCCATTTCAGCTTCGTTAAAGAAAATCAGTTTCTGAGAAACAGTTATATATTTGAGCTAGCAAATGCAATGGACCTTAAACAAAAATGTTCACGAATTGGACTTGAATTAAGAATTAGCAGTAAAATATATTTAATCTTGGAATAATGTAATATGTTTTAATTGTAGGCATGGAGTATCACTTTCCACAGTTGGTTAACATTTGTGTTGTTATTAGGAGCCTGTATATTATGGATGCTTCCTGATTCCCGCAGAGCCTGTTTGATTATCTCCCCCTTGATTACCATCTACGGTGTGTGTCTGCTCATTGCACAGTTTATATTCAGCTTGAATCTAACAGAAGATGAGTTACCAAGACAAACTGGAGATTTAAGATATCGTGAAATAGGTCTGATGGATTTGGAATGTTATGAATTGGCACTACAGGTAATTTAATTGTTATTATCCAGATCCCTAACTACCTCTCTTTTGATCCAGTAGCCTAATTCCCCAAAACTTATCTTAAAGTGAATTAGTGTTACAGTCATCTATCAGTCACTATGTTTTATCAGATTGCTGAATTTTATCTTATGATTTGTATAACAAGACCACAAAACTACCAAATTGGGTTAATTTTAGATGCCTGTATGATTATAAGATCTTGAGTTTGGTTAACCCATATGGTTAAAAGTTAAAAATAAGTAAGACTCTTAAGAAGAATGTAGGATTTTTTATTTACACATTCAAAATGGTAGGAGACACTGGCCTGAAAGAAATGGCCATAGCATCCGACTTTTTCTCAGTGCAAAAGTCACTCTATCCCATAGAACCTTATCTCCTAGCAGGTGACAGTGTGTCACCATTCGGAAATCTTTACGTATCATGTAGAAACTTTAGAACATTGTAAACAACTTTTTCCAGGTGTTCTTTGTACTGTTTTTCTGGTTGACAATGAGGCAATATATGAGAGAAAGACAAACAACACAAAATACTCAGCAAGGATTACAGTTACATCATGTTCAAAGACAAACTAGTACACTATCAGACTTTATTAGTATGTACCTATCTTATTACTTTTATTTCTTTTACTCTCAAACAAGCATAGTCGCTCTATGATGTTGATGCACTTCTACAATCGATTCCAAATATCAATCGTTTTGAAATGCAGATAATTTCCTAGGTTTTTTTTGTGTGGTCTTCAATAGCTATCCATGATCTGATACAATTGCAATGCAAGACATGTTCTAAGTTGTTGAAATATTCAACCTATCAAAAACTCTGTTCAATCAAAGTTTGCAAAGAACATGTGAGAAGGTCCTTTTGTATTATTTCCATTCCATTTTTGAATCATCAGTAGATGTGCATTTATATCATTGATTAACTATGCTTTTGACAATATTTTCAATTAAAAGCTTTCGTTGTTAGATATTTTAGAAATTTTCTGCAGAATAGTTTTTGTGCTGAATATTCTGATGTTTTAAGAGCAGTTGTTTTATTTCTACTAAATTATATGTCTTTGTTCAATATTAGAACTTATAAATTGTTATTTAGTGTGATTTCATGGTTTTCATTAAAAATTTGGAAGCCATTTTGAAAAATTAGAATTACTCTCATAGATACTCCCTACATGAGATTTTAAACACATCCTAGTCATGAAGCCTGTTTTCAGAAATTCCAATTTTGTGGCCTTTCATAGAAATAGAATTGATGACATAGAATATACATTTCCAGCATCATTTGGTTGGAATTTTTTCACAAAATAGCCATGGATTAGAAATTTTCAAGATGTCAAACCTGACTGAAACATTAGCATGTGAAATTCAAATAAAAGATTATGATTAAAACCAGTATCATATAGAATAATAGAATACCAAACCACTGAAACCCTTGAAGCAGTCTTCTGTGAAGGGTGGTATCGAATAATTTAATGTAAAACCATGAAGTTTGCTTGTTGTGATATCTTTTTACTCTCTAATATGTATATGCTATTTAGCATGTTATATTCTGTATCCCCCGTTATTTAGCTGGAGGACCAATAGATTCCGATACTGTTGATGGTTATGATAGTAATACTATGAAAACAGTGGGTACGTATCCTCCTTCTCTATATTATGCCTTCATTTCCATGGAGATGTAAAACTTCATTTCATTTCCTATAATCTCTTTACAAATTAACTTCTTATGACAGTAACTTATGCTAATTTTTTTAATCATTTTCTTTTGGATTTTCTTATTACTTTCAAGATGGTCTCAAATGATCAGGTTGAGGGATAAGGCATGAAATATTCTATTTATATACATAAAACTACTTTATAACTTTATCTCCCATATATATATACTTCTATTACTGATTATATTTAACGGTGCCGTCACACCATAATGATTAACAGTTGTGTATGGTCGCTAGTAATGAAAGTGGTTACAAGTACCAAACTCAGTTGCATGATAGGTGCTGTGCAAACTTATGACTTTTATTCAATATTATCAACCATACGCATCTGGTAATCACTATGGTATGAGGGACTAAGCTTTTGCAATATTGAATAATAATCTATTTTTTCTTAGTTGCTGTTGTGAATAAATCTTCGCTTCATTTTACTCAGCTTTGACCATCAGCAAATCCTTTTCAGAGCTGGCTTAAAGCAAATAGCTTTTTTTATCAAATTCTCTTAAATGTAGTTGTAGTTTATGTATATGCTATATTTGTTAGAAGGTGTAGTAAAACGTAATATTTACTCTATTTCATACTTTTCTTCTGTATATTTCTTGGTTGGCAACTTCGAACATTACACTACTAAAATTGTATTGTAAATTATATTAATGCAAATTATGTAAGGTCACGAGTTAAACTGTTACCCTATGGCGGTATATCAAGACAAAAGTTGGCTGGAAAATTGAATAAATGCATGTTTATGATAAATTTTTCACAACTTTCCATGGTAAAAGGGTAACTGTTTATTGCTAATGTTTATGTTTTCAAGATATATGAATTTTAATACTAAGAATATAGTATGAATTTAGGTAGGGCTTATTTTTATATTGCTACGTGTGCAACTTCCGACATGATTGTTTACATTGGTGACGAGGCAATGGCGTTTATTGGGATATGAATACCACATATTAGTCCAATGGAAAAAGATATACCTGATTAAAATATTTTGTTATATTTTGACTATTTATTACAGCTCGATATGTTTGGTTGATACTGTGTAAATATTGGATATTTGTTTGTGTTGGAATGCTGTTGTTGATCTCAATACAAGATGTCGTGGTCTATAGAATTATCTACATGTTTCTATTCCTCTACTTTATACTCGCCTTCCAGGTACAAAATTTCTCTCATTGCAAACTGCATGGCAATGCCCAATTAGGACGTAAAACTCCAATCATTTCATTTAAATGTTAGAAATAAGATAGGCTTCTGTCAATTGGATTGTAATTTTCATCGGCTTTATGTTGGAAAGCATATCAAAACTAGAACTGTGAACAGCACAGAGCGTGGCATGAGACTGTATCCCATGGCTTTGTGAAATGATGTTTTTGTAACAGTTTTAGCTTATGTTATATTTATATAACAATTTCAAATAAAATGTTACTATTATATTTCAGTTCTCCTATGTAGTATGGAGAAAGACAATGTTTTTATTTTGGTGGGTTGTAATAATATATTCTATGGCTGTATTAATTATGATCTATACCTACCAATTTGATGCTTTCCCTCAATACTGGAGTGATGGTACTGGATTTACTAATGCTACGTAAGTTTGTCATAATACATTGTTTGTCAGTTGCAGACGTCAAATATATACTCTGAAGAATGATACAAATAGCTTGAATTGAACTGTATCAGCTAATAGAGCAAATAATTAATTGAATTTATCATAAAGGTTTAGCATAAAGGAAATCTACATTTAAAACAAGAAGTTGGTTCTGAAAGATGTTTTCAACTAAGAATAAAACTGTAAAGCTTTCTTGTTCTTGTTGCTTGCCTTTGCTTATTGAAATCTTACCAAAACATCACAGTGAGGTGATTTTACTCATACTGGTAAATACCGGTTTAACAACAAGATACAAAATCTGAACTTTTGTGGTGAAACTTTTGGACTGTGTCTTTACGTCTCCTGTTGTATTTTGTAGATTAAGTGATATTGGACTGGAGAGATATGATACTGCTGGATTATTTATGAAATTATTGACACCTACAGCTTTCTTGATAATAGTTATTCTACAGATACATTACTTCCATAAACCATTCTTAGCTTATAGTTCACTCACTAGATACAAGTAAGTACATTTTCTTTTCTTAAACAGCATCCAAAGTTTTATCAAAACTGCAATTTAAATGATTTATAACTAATGATAGAATCAATTTTAGTGATATATAACTAATGATAGAATCAATTTTAGTGATATATAACTAATGATAGAATCAATTTTAGTGATATATAACTAATGATAGAATCAATTTTAGTGATATATAACTAATGATAGAATCAATTTTAGTGATATATAACTAATGATAGAATCAATTTTAGTGATATATAACTAATGATAGAATCAATTTTAGTGATATATAACTAATGATAGAATCAATTTTAGTGATATATAACTAATGATAGAATCAATTTTAGTGATTGACTCATCAGACAATCAAATGCTAAAATTGATTGAAAATTTGAACAAATTCAATTCTGAATTTTGTCTTTTTTGAGTCACTTTGAGGTAAAATCTTTGACAGTAACAATATTCCTTGAAATAAACAATAACAAGGAGGAGCCCTTACTGAAGAATTTTCTTTTGTTAATTTTTTTAATTTTTGTGTCATTACAGGAAAGATGAACCAGTGGCTGACCCCAATGTAACAGATTATACTACTGATGAAACAGGCAATACTACAACTGATTCTGAACATCATCTTAACAGACGCACAAAACGTAAGTACAAACTGTCACAAACTGACCTATTTCAGCCCTCACTGTAGTTTGACAAGTAGGAATTTTTGGGAAAAAAAATATACTAGTTATTGTACATGTTCAATGTAATATTTTTACAGGATGGAAGAAAAGAATGTCTTATTGGTTCCGAAAACTGTGGACATTTTGCAGTAAAACCTGGGCAGTTGTTTCTGCTTTCCTCTGGCGTCTGTCTGAAGTACATTTCTTCAAGATAGTTGTATTAATAATAATGTTGGTGTCTGTTACAGAAGTAAGTCTAATTTATATATGCCGTATAATTGTGAATCTGGAAATATCTTTGTCACTGACGACCAAATCATAAAGTTGGCACATGCTGACACTGATAGGGAATGGTTTCTTTCTCATTTTAGGCATAATTCACTTTGACCTAATGAATATTTTTATGTGAAGATCCCTAGACAGTTGGAAATCAAAAAAGAGTAGGCTAATGCCGCTATCCTGGCAAAATTTCCCTCATTGGACCCTGCATGGCGTTGCCGGTCTTCATTAGCCCACATAGTGCAGATAAGTAGGACGTAAAACTGTCATTTCATTTCATTTCATTTGATGGAGCTTTACCTTCTATCATTGTTATTTTTTAGGTATCAGCTATAAGTGCTATATATGTATTACTAATGGCAGTATTTATACCATTATCAAAATGTCATATAGTACTATCACATATAGTACAATTCTGGACATCATTAGTACTACTAGCTAAAATGTTATACCAACTTAGACTTGTCAAGAAAGACTATTGGATTACTAACTGTACAGTAAGTTAACTTTTTGAACTGATTGAGATATTCTGAAATTTAAAACTGTTGTCCTTTTTTTCGCGCAATATTTTGGGATTATTTAGGCACCACCATCCAAAAGTTTAAGACTAAGACTAAGTATTCAAGCAACAAATCCCAAAATAAAGAGTTAATAAGGCTTGTTTTGTGGGCATTAATCTTTATACATATAAATTAAATAAAAATTTTGTCAAATTGGTTTTGTTACTTATTAATAGTCAAATCTTAATGATCTTAAGAAAGAGTGTCTCTGTTGTTTTTCTAAATCCAGTGTTTTCTGAAAACCTCATAATTTTCTTTTAAGTTTGGCATTATGAATGTTGATATCTTCATATTGATGTGAATATTGATAATTATTATGTTGATATGAAAAGAATATTATGTAGTTATATTGTTATTATTATATTTGTAGAGCCCAATGGATGTAGGTAATACATCTCTATCAAGTATGTTACAAAATGGTACAGAAGTAGATAATGCTCTGTGGGTTGGTCTAGCTAAAATATCTAAACTAGATGTGACCATCTCTTATTATATCAGTGTAAGTATTGATCATGCATTATAAAGAAACTTTTATATTTAAAAGATGAAAATATAGGGGTTTTTCAAAATATAGTCATCATAAGTTACTGATTTCTGATACTTAAATACTTATTTTTTTAAGTTCAATTGAGTTGAGTCCTGCTGCAAGAAAGGTCATGGGGCCTGAAGAAATCACTCAGCCAGCAGCAAAAACAATGCCACAGTAGCGTATTTTGGGGAAGGGACATTAATAGGTCTCATGTTGTGAAATTTAAGCCCTCTAAATTCATCTCAGGCCATCTGAAATCTGTTGGCATCAGGGGGGCCACTAGCAGCACCGAGACTTCTCCCTGGTCTCAAAGGGCTTTTACTCTTCTGAGAGACACCCCTCATTGTTTGCTAGATACTCCTCTGCATGGCCAATCAGGGATAAAATGTGATGTGTATAATACTTGACTATTCTTCAATGATCTATATTTATGTTTTCAGAATTATCTACTGATATTATTGTTAGTAGCTTTTGAAAGCATAGTTCGATATCATCAGATACAGAGGTACCGACATGAACAAATAGTCAAACCTAAAACTGGTATCGTGTTCCCAGAAATCAAACGAGAAGATGCTGATAAAGGCCTGAAAAATTGTATCATGTACTTTTTCAATTATGGCTTTTATAAATTTGGATTAGAGGTAGGTCACTGTTGAACCGAAATCTCTAGATAGAAATTCTTCCACCTGCTATTTCAAGCAGAACTGCCAAATTTATACAATATAGTATAATGTCATTTGATTAGATTCTAAAGAATTCACTCTTCTGCTATATTTGAAATAATATGAAAAGTTAAGACACCAATCATAAAATAATGATCTTTTCAGACCTGTTGAACTACATTGAACTATCAAGTTTCTCATTTTTTCTTATTGCGTATGAAGGGGTACTATGAGATAGTGTAGATAATCTTCTCGAATTTCCCAAAAGCTGAATTTTTTTTGACTGAATTGGACTTCATTGTTTTTTATCTTTTCAGATCTGTTATATAACTACAGCAGCAACTATTTCTATCAGAGCTGATGCCTATGCTGTATTATATGCTATATTTCTGGGTATATTGTTATTATTGAGTCGCCGTGGTAACAGTAGGATCTGGCCGTTATATACCATTGTATTAGCTATTTTATTGCCCCTACAATACCTGTCCTGTGTTGGCTTCCCTCTTGGATTATGTCTCAGTAAGTTCTTAAATATTTCTTACACTAGTTTCTTCGCGGACAGTCCGAGCTGCTAGATTTGTATTTGAAAACAAAATATCACTGGTGCATCACCAATACTTAATCTTATGATGTCAACAGACAAAGGACAATAAAAAGTTTGCAACACATTTTCTTACCATAAAGGGAACATATACCTGCTGCTCCAAATCACCTAGCAGACGTCAATCCAACTTACAAACTGATCACTTTATCTTGGACCAAGGCACAGATGGAAAAGCAATATTTTCCACTTCTTTATGAGTGTGTTAAGTATAATCTTACTTTCAGAATATCCATGGAAACATGAAACAACCTTAGACCAGAATTTAGAACAGTGGTTATTTTTACCAGATTATGCCTACCCACCTCATCCTTTTAAATTGCTTGGTATGTTTGTTTATCTAATAGTTCTGTATCAATTAATTGTGCTCTTTTGGGTGTCATTTAACTAGTGAGTTCTGCACATTCAGGTTTTATGGAATCAACAGAATGTTCAATAAAAAAAGATAAAGAGTGCACACAGAATTCAAAATGGCGGAGGAGGAAAGAGATGGGACAATTTTGAATTTGACATGCTGCTTTCATACTGTTCGATTGCGGGAACAGACGGAACCTGTTCAGAACTCTCCAATGGAAACCACCTTGTTCAACTGAGTGGAATCTTGAGATCTTTAGTTCCAGCCTAACATAGTTTGTCATCTTCAGCAGAGCAATTCAGCTAACATTAATGCCTCTTTGCCTTTACAACATCAATGATCGGTGTGTTACAATTTGAAAAAGAGAAGACTGGATTTGTTGTTATAGCAAAATATCTCTTTATTGGCTTTGAATTGCCTGTCTTTAGAAAAGACAAGATGGGTGAAAACAGATGATGTTCCAATGATTAGTTTAATTTTCCTATATTTCAGCTGATTTTATCCAACTATTATTTGTATGTCTACAATGGCGTGTATTTAGAATAGAAAATAGACAGGAAGTACAGGATGAAGGGGGAGATAATCAAGATATTTTACCAGAAGTAGAAGCTAATACACCAATACCAGCTCTCTATAATGATTTTACTGCTTCAACTTTGTAAGTTACTTCATCAATTTCAATCTGAAAAGTAGATTGGATGATCTGCCATGGATCTAAATGTGTTTCCAAAATATTGTTTTCTAATTTTAAATGATTGAAATCTTACCTTGACAATTGCAATCTTCATAATGTCAAGGTATTACAAACTACGCATAATACCTTGACATCACAAGGCACTTTTTTGTATCACAGAAATTTCATATGCAGCAATTTGATTTTAGTGAATACAACCCGATTGAACATACAGCTGAATTGTTGAGTGCACTGATTGGCTGTATTCGCTAGGGAACAAACCAATCAAATACTGCATATAGAAACTTCAATGATACATGAAAAATGTCTTATGATGTCAAGGTATAAGACTTAGCATTGGGCATTTGTATGATTATACATTTATTTCAATATCATCAACATTATAGTAGAACAACTCGAATGCTGAATCTTTGGTTTTGAGTTCATTCTTTTTGCAATATAGAATTGACTGTGATATTATTTCTATTATATTATAGGTCTTACCTAGATGTAATCAAGTATTTTGTATTTGGGTACATGTTTTGGGTAACATTAGCTATAGTATTTCTAACTGGTTTAACCAGAATCAATCTGTTCAGTATGGGCTATGTTATTGCTGTCTTCTGCTTTATGTGGTATGGCCAAGAATTTCTGTTAAAACCGTTAAGGAAATTACTCAGAGGGTATGTTAGATTTTTGATATAGAAAAACAGAGAAATTAGAATTGTGTGCAAAAAATCTGTTTTTGACTGCTTATAATTGTGTGGTATCTTGTGATTATCTTGTGATTTATTTAGACAGAATTTCCCAAATTATTGTTAGGGAGTGAAAGCTGACACTAGGTCGCCTCTCAGAAACACTGGCTCAGATTTAAGAATTTTTCTAACATTCAGGAGGATTCAACCCCTCAGCTTCTTATTGCCTATCAGACGACAGCCCAACCTCGCTACCAACTGAACTATCTTATTGGTAAAAAAATGATAAATCAAGTGTTGGCCATTACAAGAAGTCTGCTTTTATTACCAGCTCCCCCATTCAAGACAATATAATTTACAAAAGGTCCTGATATAGTTTCAATACAATCAAAAATGATATATGCCTTATTAATATCTATTACAGATGGAATATACTATTAGGTTATACATTCTGTGTTTTATTTGCTAAAGCTGCTTTACAGGTAATTATATTTTTGTTAAACTTATATCAGATGTAATGACCTATTGTAACTGCCAATAATCTGAACTTGGAAATTGTAAGGAGTTTCTGTTTACATCTCTAGTAACATTGTTCAACATTAACCAATGTTTTTTTTTTGATTACAGCTGGTAGGATGTGTGTATATTAAACATCTATATGAAAATCAATGTTGGTTAATACAGTTATTGGGTATTAATTGTTTAATGTCAGATATATCTATCAATCCACGTAAGTTTTACTTGCTCTATATTTAACAGTTTCACATATATTAAACAAATATATAATATACTAAGCATTGAATACAGACCTTGAATAGAACAAAAGATATTAGGGTAAGAATTTGTATATCACAAAAAATGATGCAATGTGCAATATCAAGAGCTTCTTTGCCAATCTTTCCTATTGAATAAGGCTTGCATAGGCACTAACAGGGCATAGTCTCATAATGACATAAACCGGACATAGGCCATTTTGGCCATACAAGTTTTAAAGTAAAACATATTAAATGCCTATTTCTGCAGTTAAAATTGCTCTTAAAATTTTATTTTTTGTTACTGTAGACAGGGTTGAAATTTTTGACATAATATTTTGTTATTTTTAGCTATCCATGTAAAATGTGTAATAGAAGAAGATAATACAGGTCTAGCATGGGATGTGGTGTGTTTTGTATTCCTACTCTTACAACGACGTATCTACAGTTCACATAATTTTAGACATGTTGTAGATGAAATAGAGGCTCAACATAGACTTGCATCACGGTATGTTTTTAATTTTTTTTAACAAAAATACAAAGACATTTATGAACTTCATGTGAAGGACTTTAATTCAGACCAGACCTTTTTCGATGATTTCCATGCAATTAAGTTGTTGTGTTTTGTGTTACATGGACTTAGTCACTTTTCTTTCAACTGAGCCCTTAAGATTTTAGTTTTTAGTCAACAGTATTGATGTTTTTGGTAAACGAGAAAGCCATGTGGATAGCCATTTTGGAGTATTTCATATTTGTTTGCGTGTTTTGTTTTGTAGAGGAGCTCAGTATATCCATAGAATTAATATACGAGAGGTGAACAGACAAAAAGCTGCAGAAGAAGAAATTCTATTAAACATAAAGAAGAAAATGAAGTCACTGAAAGAGAAACAGGGAAGACTTAAGAAAAATTACGTTGAGCCTGAAGAACATTATCAAGGTATGTTTCGATTTTGTTGTTATAATTACAGCAGACAATGAAAAATCTAAGCAGACGCCAATGATTTATTGTTACTTGTATTTGGCTTTAATTTGCTTTAGTTTTATCTTTGGTGTCTGTCTTAGTGTCAATCTGCTTTTACAGCCTTTTCAGAAGCAGATGCCAAGTATTTTTAGAATGTGTGTTGCCTATGTTTGATAAATCAGCTTTAGTTTTATCATTGGTTCCCGTTTAGTGCTAATATGTTTATTTTGCTTTAGCTAAAATGTTTTAAAGTTGATTTATTATGAGAAGCTAACAAAACAATCTAATTTTGGCCATTTTAATATTCATCATGTATCATTGGTGTGTTGTAACCTGCATGATTGTAATTCATTTTCACCAAGTTTGTAATTCATTTTTATCATTTTGTAATTCATTATGATTGTTGAATTTTGTCATTAATAACACTAATATTATTTTCAGCTGTTACACAACGTATGTAAATAACAATATAACATGAATAATGTTTTGATATAAAATAGTTCCCTACCCTTTAGTATAAGAAATGACAATGAAGACCCAAACAGTGTGGATTATAATACATGTAGTTAAACAGTTTCATATAGCAAACTAGTGCAAGTTATTAGATCATGTCCAATATTTTGAAGGCAAATTATGAACACCCATGTATGCATGCATCATGATATTAACAAAGTTTAACTATAGACGTAAAATGAATTCGTATACGCAGCAGAGATGAGGCCCTGCTATTCTGTCAGTTTTAAATCTGATTTGAATATTATCATAAGTTGTTCAACATCTCTGATGTGGCTTATATGATTATATATATATATTCTGTAAGCGACATTTAGGGGTAGAGATCACATTAAATAACAGAACACAATTGTGTGGTATACAACTCCTTAGTATGTGCATTAAAACTAAAGAGTAGTTTATATATATATCTTAATACTAACAAATATACTGAATGATCCTAAGAATGGTGCAGATCGGTTTAGCCTACATAGAATATATAGCTAACATAGAAGCATGTTGTACTTATTATAACACAGTTGATAAAGAAAAATTCACCTTGTACTTGATTTTAATTGTTTGTTTTGAAAATTGAATTTATGCCTTCGATATATTGGATTGTGAAGTATTGTCTTTCATTAAAAGCATGTTCATCATCAATCATTCAAGTTATATAACAACAAAATTTACTGATATTAAATAAAATTATTACTAACAGAACAATCTGACATAAATTGTACAACATTGCCTGATTAAAAAATGCTTTTATGTAATTGATCAACTATGAGCACAGTTGGACTGATCATATTAACAAAGACCTTAAAATTATAATTTATTCCGCTCTTGAAAATAGAACATTTCATTATAATTTCAGCTATAAGATCAGGAGATTATTATTTATTTGATGAAGAATCAGATGAAGAAGAAGCACCAGATCAAACGGATTCTTTAAGACTTGGTAAACAATCACCTGAAGAAAAAGATGTTCGATTGGGACCATTCCAGGTTTGTTATTTATGTGGTGTTTATATATGTAGTAGTCAGCTTGTGAAATTTAGATGATTGGTTTAATTATTATATTATTTCCAAATCAAATTGAATACTCACCACATTCCTGTATTGCATTGAAAATAGACACAGCCACCTTTTTGATTTTTTCGATCATAATTGTCATAGTATTCACTAAGATAAAATCCTTTGAATATCATAATTAACACTGCTATTGTGACTTTATCTTGTGGGGTAGATCTCCATTTTGGTACCTTAAACCATCAGCTATAAATTATAAGCTGGGAAACATGTGAAAAATTCCCAATTTTTTGTTATTTTCTATAACCCCCAGTTTGCAGTTTGAAGTACCTGCACATTATGATTTGCAGCTTTTGATGCATGAAAGCTTTACATGGTGTTCACTTTAAATTTCATAGGGTAGATATAGAATATAATATGATTTTCAAAATTATTCACTTTTAAATGTTGATCCTATGTAGAATCCACCCATGCATGTGTAGTATTTGTGTTTATTATATAGGTTGTTTCCACTGCTATGGATTCAGGTCCACAAGCTGCCATAGATAGAGCAGCTAGCCAGGATAAAATAGCTAGTGATGGTACATCTTCACCTGTAAGTATTGTATAGAAACTTCTTGAAGCATTGTCTCAAACAATATATTCTTAAATTTCCGAAGTGGTTTTTAAAGTAACAAAGTATTCAGATGAGAAAATTCCTTGTTGTTTTGAGATTTTGACACTTAAGCATGTCAGGAGAACCACAATTTATTAACCCTTGAAAACAAAGTAATAAATCATTATAAGTTTTGAGCTCCAAGCTGAAACCTGTATGAGCTTAAATGTAGGACCTAGGTGACTTCAGTTTTTAACAAATGCTTCAAAAAGATAACTGGTGTAAGATGGATTGATTGAGTGACTCCTAGTATTCAAAGGTTTCAAACTGTTTTAGAAGTGATAATATATAAAAATAGCCAATATTTGTATAATGTATTTTTAGTCAACATCTCAAAAAAAGATAAAATCAACTGAAACATTACCAGGTGATGAGCTAGAAACAGATGGTGGTGAATTAACTGAAACTGAAGAAACAGGTAAGTCTTTAAATGATGGCTTGAGTTCTTAGTTAGGTGCTGGCACACAAATGGTCTTGGTCAGCCATTTTTGTTGCCGACTTGTCAGTCGATCGTGTTCAAATGTCGATAATCACATGCTGATCATGTAATTGAATCTTCAATTGCAGACGATAAAATAATCCTGCCAGCAATGAGATAATCTGCACCATTATGTTAAAATGAGAAACAAATGTAGTATATTATCATAAATTTTGTGACCTAGGCCAGCACTTTTATGAGACCATGTTCCCAACACCATCTAACATTACCATTAAACTTAAATTATTTGCAAATGTGTGCTTAAAGTTGTTAAACTGTTTGCCAGTCATGTCACGTCTTACATTATTTTTGTAATTTGTAATTTAAATGAGTCAATTTTGTGGAATTTTGTATTTGAGTTGAAATTAGTCCATTTCCATTGGATATTTTTTGGTCGTGTCTTGTCTCCAATTTAAGTATTATTTTCTGTTTCAGCTAAAAGATGGGGTAGTTTTTTTATTACTTTGTTAAATAGTATCGGAAACTGGATAATCAATCTGTTCAATCGAATATCTAGAAATTACCGCCTGGTGGCTAAAAAATTAGAAAAAGAAATGAAACTAGAGAAAGATAAGATTCAGGTAAGACATTTTTGGTCGTGAAAAATGGTTTAGGTTTTATAATACCTACATAATTTTCACAATGTCAAGCTATTAAGACATTTGTCTTCTACCTTGCCTGCAATAGTTGCATTTCTTGTGTCAGGGAACGCAGAAAGTTACAAACTTGATGCAAGAAAGGCGGCTATTGGAGTCAAGATATAAGCTGAAAGTGGTAATAGCTTGACATTGTGAAAATGGATACATGCATACCAAGATTAAAAACTCTCTAAACATTTTGTGTGAAACTCTTTTTTTTTTTTTCAAATATTGAAGCTTACAATAATTTTCATTGCTTTATATTTGTTGTCATTTTAACAGGCTGAAAAACAACATGTATCTGTAGAAGAGAAGAAAAGAAAAGCTAGTTCATCTTCTGAATCAGAAGAAGCAGACGGAGGTGTCAAACCTGATGCTGAAGCTATCAATGATTCTGATCTGTTGGAGGTTAGAACTGAAAGACCTATGGATAATGCTGTCAGTTCACTCAGGTATATAGCCATTTTTTTTAAGAAAAACTTGTCGGCAAATACTTCTTAGAAAATTTCCAAAAAAAAAATATTTTTGATCTATTCCTAGATTGTTTTATAGGATTTTGCAGTTACTGCTTTGATTTTTCAATTTATATTCTTGCTTTAAAACATTTTTAAATTTTTGTTTATATTTTATTCCTGACTTTTTTGTTACTCTTTCTTATGTTACATAAATTTTCCAATTTTACTGTCAAATATCTCATGGTTTACTTGAATTTTAAATTGCAGTAAACCAACATCTGTCGTGTAAGTGTTTGGAGTGAAATGCAATGATAAATGTAGTTTGTAGTTGTCTCCCCTAACACGTCTAACTAACTACATGTAAACCATTCACTCATCAGTCTATTTAAATACATGTCTTGATCCTTTGATTGATGAGCACCTCCATTGACATTAGACCAAAACATCTGCCACAAATCCAACCTCCGAAAGTTGTAGGCTGGTGTAGAGACAGAAAAAGTAGGCCCAGTTTTGTGGGGATTTTTTGCCATTGGTCCTAAAGTTTTTGAAAGCTGAAAACAATAGTGATCTTGACATTGCACAGAACTTCTTTTGAATATTCCTTTAATGTCTAATTTTTAACATCTAGAATCCTGAAATTACTCGAATTTTATGTTGTAATGACATCACAAATTTTATAATGTAAATAAGAAGTATTTCATACCATTCATCATTTTGACTAATATGTGGTAAAATGGACTCTTTCTTTCTTGTAACACACAACTTCCTTATTTCATATCTCTTCAAATATATTTAAATATATCTAGCAGTAAAGTGACTCTTTTTAATATCCTTAGTAATATCAAAGTTAAATAATCAGTAATGATATTCTCTATTGAACTAATCAAATTTTCCTGCTAACAACGATCTGAATTTCCCTATATATCCAAATTTCCATTCCAAATGTCTAACAGATCATTTGTCCTAATGTGTTTTGTTGTGTTTATTGTATGTGTTTGTGTGTGTGTGTGAAACTGCACAAAACAAATAACTTGAATTCTCAAACTGGGAGATTGTTCCATATTGTTGTAGTCCTGATTGAAAAGCAGACTAAATATACTGTTAAAATAGAGATTGTAAAGAGGTTTTCTAAATTGTCTCTCTGTGGTTCCTGCAATTCCACAAAAAAAATCATTATTTTTAGTCACTTATCTAAAAATATGCTTTATATTACATAAGGCCCTTCATGATTAGTGACGTCATCAAACACTTAGTTTTAGTGGAATTGCAGTAACCACAGACGTCTGATTGAAATTGGAATGGTACAATTTGATACCATCAGTGTCCCAGATACACATAAAAAATGTAGAAAACCTTTTTACAATGTCTTTAAGGCCGTGGCGCAGCCAAGGGGTTGAGTGGCATGGGGGCACTTGTTTGAATGTTTTAGCATATGTAGAGCATGTATTTAGTTGGTAGAAATGACAGCAGTAGAAGTATATCAGAAGGGGTTAAGAGTCAATACTGGGCTGACCCTTCAAACCATTTGAGGAGTCTGTACATGCCTTTGTTCCTTGAATCTACAACCGAATTCTCTTACTAACATTTCAGTCTGAAATATCAAAAATATAGATTTGGTACTCATGTAATTAAACTTAGATTAATGAAACAATTGAAAAATTTTAGAAATGGGTTGACACAATCAACTGAAATTGTTCCAAACATTGTACAAAACATGGCAAGCAGTATGTCATATAGATACAGCTTCTGTCTGTTCCATTGAACTGTACATTCAATTCTCCACCATTTTGAATTCTAAGCCTACTATTTTTTCGACAAACATTAAACACTTTCTGAACCTTTTTTCAACATGTTTTAATGACTTACTGGATGATTCTACAAATCCTGAACAATCAGAACACACCAATTGAACGCCACTTGCTACAGAAATCATGCATTATGATAATAAACTATCCTGTTTTATTGTAGTCTGGATGAACAATTAATAGATGATGATGATTATATTGATGATCCTGAATCAGAATTTGAGAAGAATCAACCCATACTGTATCGGTTACTAGTAGCTACCTACTATGTTTTAGTATCACGTACAGATCTTCTCTGTTATTTCCTGATGATACTAAATCAGATGATCTATGCCTGTCTGATCTCACTACCTCTACCTCTCATGGTATTTTTATGGGGAATGTTATCCATCCCAAGACCATCTAAGACATTCTGGATTACTGTTATCACTTACACTGAGGTTAGTTTAGTTATGATTGATTACTTTTGATATGTAAGAACAACCAAACTATTGCCAAATCCCTGCAAAAATGATGAAAATATTGTCTTAGGTTAAAATGCAGCAATGGGGGTCTGAGCGGATTCAAAATATGTAGTAATATCATAACAAGTAGTTTCAAAAGGAGGCATTTGCGCCTTCTTGCTTCAGCTTGATCCTTGATTTGATTTGTTTTAAGTTTGGAATGTACAGTTTGTTGGATCCCAAAAAGTTAAGAATAAGGTGCCAAATTATTAGACAAATAACTGAACCCAACATCCTGGAATGGTTTTTAAATTATAAATGGTCCAAAACAGTCCTTCAATGGATATCCAAAATCTTGTTAATTTGTTTTTCAGGCATTGGTAGTCATCAAGTATTTATTCCAGTTCTCATTTTTCCCATGGAATGATGTTGCTTTTACTGATGATCCATTCTGGCCACCAAGAATCATTGGTATAGAACAGAAATCAAACTATGCTTCATTAGATCTTGTATTGTTGTTGGCTTTGTTTATACATAGATCTTTATTGAAGGTTAGTTGCTTTGTTTTATTTGTTAATAGATCTCATCTATTGATTGAAATAATGCAATGGAAACATACTCTCAGCTTATTTTATAGAATATTTTTTAAGGGGACATATCAATTTTACTTGGTCTCAGAAAAGGGAATTGTTCAACTAAGCTAATTGGTTTCAGTATTCACAGCTAACCTTTAAAATTTTAGCCTTCTTAGCCATGTACATGCATAATGAACCGTGTTTCATTTTTGAGATTGGTTAATGATGTGTATACAGTAGTCTCAACTATCCTGTGCCACTTTGTCTACGCACAGCTGTTGACGAAAGATGTCTGGGTGTCAGAGTCAATATCAACGTTGAGAAATTATCGCAAAAATAAATGAATATTGTTACCATTTTGAAGACTTACAGCTAATTCGATAAAGATATGATTAGTTTTGAGAAGATGTGAAATGTGAGTCAATGTGATATTATATATTTTATTATAGAGATATGGTTTATGGAGAGATGCTGGTGATATTGAAGCAGATTTAGCTAGAGCTGGAGAAAGAGAACTAAGCCCACCCACATCACCTATGGTAGGTATTTAATTGTATATCTAAATGTTGAGCAGATGGAACATTCTTTGCCCTGATGGTGATCTGATACATTTTTGGCAACATGAGATCAGCTCTTGCCAATTTTATTTTTGATTTGAATTTTGAATTCTTTTTTAATTGTTTATCAAATTTTGATTGTTTAGACTGAAGAAGTTGAACCATTAAGAATGGAAGAAGGACAGTGTTCATCAGCACAAGTACAGTCTAGTACTGATACAGTTGATGATGGTAAAAAACCACCAAGTAAAGTTAAACAAAGGTACATATCAATATAGAATTCTTATAACTAAGCACATAATCTACGCCTATCCAAATATGTTTTAACAGAGGTGTTGCTACTGAAAGTGGTCACTGCATTGACACTGAATTTTGTTTTTTAGATGTTGAAATGTCTTCCTCTCTTAAGTTGACTAACTCTGTGTATTTTTCTTTTAATTATAATTTATTGCCTTTTACCTCAATTTTATTTTCAAGTTATATTCTCTTTATAGCACGATGATATTATTAACAAAGTTGGTTTAATTTTCTAAATTATATTCTTATCCTTACCATTCCTCTAAATCCTATACAATATTAATATAATGATTATGTACAATATTAATATAATGATCATGAAAAAGGTGATTTTTGTGCATCACAACTTGGAATAAATAAGAAAAGTATATGATATAAATAATGATGACTATTCCTTGAAATCCCTTCACCCTTACCTATTATAAATTTGGAGAGAATAACCCTAAGCCAGTATGCCTGTCCTTGCCACTATCTCTGTTCTGTTCAATTGTGGGCATTAACAAATCCTGCTTCAGAATTAGTTATAGAAAAGTCTAGATTCTTGTGTTATTTCAAATAAACTAGGTTTTATTATTTCAATCGTGTGTCACATTTTAAAGATGGGTTTCCTTATTTTTTTAGTGTCAAATTTAACAATCTATTTGCAAACTATTTGATTAATTAGTGTTTCTAATGAATTACCATGTGTTATTAATCATATCATTATGCTGTTAATGCATATAATTAAGAGTTTTAACCAATCATAAATCTCCAGTATGTTCAGTCTGGATAAACAAAAAAATACTTTTTGACCTTTCTTGATCGGTCACTCATTAGAATTCTTCTGGTAATTCTCTTGTAATTTAGCTAATTATGAATTAATTATGGACATCTGAGATTTTTTTGACACATCTACTTTCTATTCATTTAAGTATTGGCATTTTCATTTTTATAAAAGAAAATAAGGGAATCCATCTTTAATTAACTAAACCAAAAGGAAAGAAAAAACTGAATTTAAGATGAATTATCACACTGCATTTATTGAATTTTAAATCAGTTTATAGTACAAATTTTCCACACACCACTTTTGACTATCATTTGTCGATTCATCTGACTTGTGACTATCCCATTAATGATCTTATTTTCAGTTTGCAGAAATGTTTGAGACCAATTAAAGAATTTTACCATCAAGTAACAGAATCTCAATACGTAGCCACAGTAGATGTTTATGCACCAATGTTTCTATGTGATTTTATTACTTTTATTATTGTTGTCTTTGGTTATTGGGCATTTGGACCAGCAGTAAGTAGTTATTTAGACAATTTGTATCTATTTGCCCAAGAAAACTTCAGCCTGTTGAATGACAGGATAAACCTCTTGCATATATGTTTAATTCAAGTTGTCTTCTCTTTAATCTAAAGCAATATTTTAAGAGATATCTTGAAGAATCTAAAAAATTTCAAGGAATATTTGAGAAAATTGTATGTATAAGTCTATATACATAGTTTCAATATTAATTGATACTTATTTATCATTTTACAGCAAACATCTGGTGGTGGTGATGTCACTAGTTATCTTTCTGAAAATAGGGTAAGTGTCATATTTTTCAGGCGGATCCCATGAAAATAGTCACAGACTTTGATATGATTGTGAGCCATAAAGAGTTGGCTTACAGTAGAGTTGTCCTCCTTCTCATTCAAAAAATATCAACCAAAGTTTTAGTCGAGATAATACTTTTGGAGCATACATGGAAAAAGCATCTATTCATTCAGATTGGACAATAAACCAGGCTGTACACGTTAAAGATCCCTCGACAGGTGGAAAACGATAAAGAGCAGGCTAATGGCACTGTCCTGGCAAAATTTCACGCATTGCACCCTGCCTTCATTAGCCCACGTGGTGCAGAAAAGTAGACGTAAAACTCTGCTTATTTCATTTCATTTTCAACCAAAGTTTCAGTGCCTAGATGTGCATATAATTTTAGCTTGATGATAGCTCCTATCATTGTGAAAGAACAAAGATGGCTTCCAATGTGCTCATAGTTCCCATAACACTATATAAACATCTACATTCACATTGGTGAATTTGGTCATTCATTAATCAGTCAGGTTTTAGGTAGGCTGTTGGTTTATTTTCTATTTTCTGTATTTGTAGGTACCGGTACCATTCCTTGTCATGTTGATAACACAGTTTGTACTAATAATAGTAGATAGAGCTCTATTCCTTCGTAAAAATGTCATTGGAAAGTTTATATTTCAATTAATATTAGTAGTAGTCATACATATTTGGATGTTCTTTGTTCTACCAGCTGTTACAAAAAGGTGAGAGTTATTTCCATTTCTTTAAAGGTTTTATAGACACATTGTCCAATATCAAACACTCTTTTTGTGTGTGTCTCTAACATATAGGCTTGATATTTTTTTATGATTAACTGGCATATAGAACAGGGTGAAACTCTGAGTAACAACATGTTTTAGGTTCTGTTTTGAAACTTCTATAGCATTAGATACAGATATGTTTTAGACTGCTGGCTGAACCTTTGGATGATTATATATTTTATTATGATATATTTCAGGAGTTTCTATGATAATGTACCAGCACAACTATGGTATTTTATTAAATGTATATATTTTGGATTATCAGCTTATCAAATAAGATGTGGATATCCAACTAGAATACTTGGTAATTTCCTAACTAAAAAATACAACTACTTAAATCTATTCTTGTTTAAAGGGTGAGTTCTATCTATAGTTATTTCCATCCAAATTCTTCTTTGAAGAAACTCAGTATGAAAATAACCTTATTTTATTTTAAAAATGCTATGGGAAAATTTGACAAAAGGGATGCCAAAATTCAAAAGAAGATTGACATTTTATTGTTTTGAAGGATTTGTTATTCTGGGATCAAATTCAATTCCAGGCAAGGTTCCGATACACTATTTGGATTCTTAATAGAATTTTTTTAGCATTGGAGAATGTGCTCGATATATTACTATTTGTTTGCTTTTAGATTTTTAGCCATTCCATTCTTGTTAGAATTACGAGCATTAATGGATTGGATTTGGACTGATACAACTCTTGCACTGGGAAGCTGGCTACAAATGGAAGATATCTATGCCAACATTTTTGTGTTAAAATGCTGGAGACATGCTGAAGCTGTAAGTTTCAATATCTTTATAATATTTCTTTGACTAAAACTGTGAATACATAAGGAACGATGTCCATAATAGTAGAAGAAGCGCATACACAAGGTTTGAGTCAAGACAACTTGCAGACATGATTTGTTGTTTTTATTTTCTATTATATCGATCATCCAACAACATACAACACATGAACACTGCATTTCGTCTCTATGCACAGTTAGACTGTTTTGTCTTCATTTAAATATACTAATTTTGTTTCTTTTCATTTCCAGACATATCCTACTCCCCGAGGAAATAAACGTAAAGCAGTTATTAAATATGGCGTCGGTGGATTGTTATTATTCCTGATTATATTTGTTATCTGGTTCCCTCTGGTCTTGTTTTCATTCGCTAACACGGTCTATGTACCCAATCCACCATTTCAATGTAAAGCATCAGTAACTATAGCAGGATTTCAACCATTACTCATAATGAATGCACAGAACCAAAGTATCAGACAACTGTCGTCTAGTGAATATGATCAGTTGCAGAAACGGTACATTCGGAATCGGGTAAGTACACAATCCTTATCTTCCTGGTGTAAGATTGTCAATGCTTAAAGTTTGGTTGACATGGAGTGGCTCGAAAAGTATTTGAATCTGGATGGTCACATGGTTTCAGTGTTAGATTATGATGACATTTTTTTTTGCAAAGCAAGATGAGTGTTTGAGATTGGTACTGACAGGCTTATATATATATATTATAATCATCTTTTGACCAAAAGTTTGCTTTGTTTTTTTTATTGTCTTTTAATTTACGATGAAGCCACTTCAGTTAGGGTCTATTGACGGCCTTCTTGAACTTTAATCACAATAACCTTTTGACCTAACTTGATGACCTCTGCATTAATCAATCAACTTTTTTCACTCTCTGACAAAATCCCAGCTCTGGAAAGGGAAGAAATTTGATTGGTTAAAGCAGAGGTCGTTAAGTAAGGTCAAAAGGTTATTGGGAAGGCTAATGTTAGACTGAAGTGGCTACAAAATTAAATTAGACTGCATCATCATCATCATCATCATCATTTATTTATAAATTTTACTAACAATCCTAATGAACTAATATAAATTTATTAGAATTTCTATGGTGGACATACTGTTTTTACTGATGCAAGTATCCTACTAACAATTTTTTATTTCTACCTAGAACAAGGATTCCAATCAAAACTTATTTTGACCCCAAATCTTGGTATTCGGATTTTTTATTGATTGAGTATATTTTTGCATGAACAATTTAATGGCTGTTTTCACAAAATATTTGGTATTAATTTATTAGAGTGTAACAGAACACAAGTTTGTGTCAAGAAAACATGCAAGTAATCTTATGAATTTTATTCTGAAGTGGTTTGGCAGTATTGACTGCTGGTCTTGTGTGAAACATCTAGGTTATGGACTCATTCTTGCAGAAGTTCAAATTAGTGGAAAGTGGTTTCTTATTTGAATAGAAGTTCATTTATTGCTGCTGCCATTTAACAGATTTTGATTTTGATGTTTGTGGCTGCAATTTCCTGATTTTCTTAGTGGCATGTTTTCATAAAAATGCTATTGTCAAGTCTCATGCTGATCATCTGACATCTTCACTATATCAAGCTATTATGAACTTCATACTTATACCTTGACTACAATATTCACTATTCTTGTATTGAGGAATTCAGTGTTGTGTTTGGATTGTACGCCAGTAAATACAGTCAATTAGAACCCTCAAGAAAGGCTGTGTTCACAGACTTTCTGTCGAAACCTGTGATTGGCTGTATAAGCTAGCATACAATCAAACTGCTTCATATACAAACTTTCAGGACACAAGAAAGGTGACTATTGCTGTCAAGGTATAAGTATGAAGTTCGTTTTGAAGTATGAAGATGATCATTTGATGGTGTTACTATTTGATTTTGATTCCTTTTATGAAAACTAACGAAGGGAATTTTAAGCTACAGATGCAGATATATTTTATTATTCAGAGTTCATGAAAACTGATGTTAAATATTTTGACAATGTAGTGATCAAGAATAAGATAAGGGTGTATTGAGACGATCATGAATTTGCCTTAGAAGAAGCAATGTTTCTACAAAATATTATAGAATTATGTTTACTTATTATGTGGAATATTTGGTGATCACATTTTCATTTTTTATTTATTTTTGCCTGTAGGATACAATTTTCTTTGTTGGTGACGGAAGGTTGTCTTATTCTAAATTTTTTCCATTTAAATGGTTGGGCTACATGGGGACATGTTTTTGTGGGTTTTTAGTATGTTTTTTACCATTGATAGATTTATAAAATGAGAAAATAGCTAAAAGTCTTGTTGACTTTTGCTACATTGATGTATCAATTAACTTGAAATTTAGTTTTGCTTTGAATTAGCATCAACTGCTGGTGTAGATTTGGACTTACCGAAAGAAATACCGATGTCACTTGCTCACTTGTACCTAATACCTTATTCGATACCTCTTGCGATTACTGTGTTAACATGGCAAATGTTGTGAATTTCCATTTGATATTGGGTTTGTCTCATATTTACTACTGCCAAAAATTTTAAAAAACTTTAACAAACTTCACCTTGACTTGAGTAAACATGGCTAGAACTTCAAATGTGGTTCTTCTTTGTTAAGGATCTTTAGAGCCATTCAACAAAAGTTGATAAAGAGCTTGCAATTGGAATATAAAAAACGCTGCGAACCTAACCTCAGCTTCCTTCATAGTTACATAGTGAATATTGTCCCCACACGAGATTCGGATGTCCAGGAAAGTTGTAAACACAATATTCTCAGCAGGCATTGAACGCAGCATAAGACTAGCATCATATTGTGATAGATGATTGTCATTATTATGTTTTAAACTTAAAATTTTCTTTGACATTTTTTCAGGATGCCTCTGCATTCTTGTCGAACTATGAACAAGAAGATATATCAGTGACACAATTAAATGGAACATCAACAGCATTGTGGGGTATTAGTCCACCTAGTGTATCAGCTCTGATAACATTACTCAATAGTCAAGATAGTATGAGAGTTGAGTTCTCTCTAGATTTCTCTAGGTAGGTGAAATTCTTAATGGTTCTTGGAAAGATTAAGATCTATTCTTATTATGAGTCTAAATCACCAACTCGTCAAATAGTAGCTCTGGGGTCTTATTCTCAAAAGCTAAAGAAGATTCAGATTTTAAGAAATACAGTTTTCTGATTGGATAATATGACTAAATTTAAAGTTGACTTTAGTGATTGACCAATCAGATGATTGTAACAAGTTAAGTTTTCAGATTAAGGCCCCTTGATTCTCTTTATCAAATACAGTATTTATAGAGAAAAAAAAGATGTGACAATTATACTTATTTTCTATTTCAGAGAGTCCACATCAGGAGCATCAGAATTAATCAGTCATCAGTTTACCAGAGAACTGGATGCTAAAACTAAAAAACAATTATTAAATATATTGAATGATACAGCTGGAAATGACAAAATGTAAGTAATAATTTCAAGTGAGTGAACTGAAAGTGACTAGTTCTGGCAAGATATATTAGTGAATTGATGCATCACGATACACCTATTGCAGCGCTTAATTGTGTATAGATACTTGACAGGCATACCAAACAAATAGGCATGAAATTTTTTTTTCACAAGCGTAATCATGGCGATAGGAAAACAATAAGACAATAAATTACTAGAAATATATTCTCTTATTTCCAGCAAGTAAATCATTAGTTTTTTACTAAGTTATGTACATTTAATCCATTCACCAATATCATGATACCTATCGTATCATAGCCCTCATATCGTGATACAGATCATATTGTGTTATGAATGGCAATATCCAGCACTTCAGTCTCTTTGAGGTTGTCCATGTTTTTGTTAGTGCTATTCTTATTGTATTGAATGTATTTGGATAATTGATTTTGTAGGAACATTACTGAACTATTCCCAAGATATATGAGGCTAAGTTCTAAAGGAAGAGCAAGTGATGTCCCCTCATTATTAGAGTTTGGTGGTAAATGAATTTTTATTTTCCCTCTTCTTTATAATTCTGTTAAAATTATCATTTGTTATTTGAGATGTTGAATATAATTAATTGAATACTTTGACTGATAAGTTTTAGTAAACATCGTCAGAAAATTCTACCTGAATGTAATACCAAAATATTCACTAACGACTTGATATTAAAATAACAAAATCAGAACTTTTTGACATATTGTAATAATAAATTCAAAATATTCTGACATATTTTTGCGATAACAAATTCAAAATATTCTAACATAATTATAATAACAAATTCAGAAAATGTTGACATATTGTTGTGATAACAAATTCAAAATATTTTAACATATTATAGTTATAATAACAAATTCAGAAAATGTTGACATATTGTTGTGATAACAAATTCAAAATATTTTAACATATTATAATTATAATAACAAATTCAGAAAATGTTGACATATTATAATTATAATAACAAATTCAGAAAATATTGACATATTGTAATAACAAATTCAGAAATGTTGACATATTGTTATGATAACAAATTCAAAATATTGACATATTTTAATAACAAATTCAGAAATTCATAATTTTTATCTAACAGTTGATATGTTTAAATAGTAACTGAACTATATTATTTATATTTTTTAGATGTACAAGGAAATGGTTATAGTAATTTATCATTAGTATTACTAGAAGATGACAGACTGGGTAATCTAAGTGATTTCGCTCAATGGTGGGAAGCTGATGAGATTTTATTACCAAATGATATGTTTAATCCTTCACCTGATAAACAGTCATCTAGTTCACAACTTTATCTTTTAACATTCAATGATCGGAGAGCACCAGCTGGTTTCTCTATTATTACTGGTTATGGGTAAGTAGGCACATTTTTACATAAATTGTTGTGAATTTGTATGCATTTTGCAAAGATTAAGTGTTTGTAGATTTAGAATGTTGATGTTTAAAATCAGGGAATCAGGGATTCAATAAACTACATCTTAAACATTCTAGTCAACATTTGCCAGTCATGTGTAACTGAATTTGCAAAATGTTAGACAGACTGTTAAAGGGATTGTAAAGAGGTTTCTAAACTTTTTAAGTGTATTGGGGACATTGATAGCATCAGTTTCTAATTTTCAGTCAAATGTCCGTAGTCCTTGTAATTAAACTAAAACGTTACACTATCCCAATGGCCCTATGATTGTTTTAGCTGAAAATTGGAATGTTGCGTATCAATGCTATCATGTCCTTAATTCATACTAAAATATTTAGAAAATAGCTTTTCAAACCTTTAATCCATATACATGAGAGAAATGGTTTATTGAATTTCGATCTCGGATTTAACAATAAACAGAATTTATTTAATAATTGCTGGCATGTAGAAGCTTATTTCTATTAGATTTTTAGTCATTAAGTGTTGCTTGTATTTGTTGTATAGAATTTAATATGTATTGTAGTGAATTAGTAGATAGTACAGACCAATATTCTTACTAACATTTATAGTAGAAAAATAGTTAATTAATCATATAACATGTACTAAATGGGTAATTTTAGTTTCTAACAAATTTACAAATTAGACAAAGACTTTTCTGCACATCAAAAAACATAAATAGTCTACTTTTATAGGTAGTAAAATTGATTATGAATATATACCGGTAATATGTTTGCCTTCTGTTGGTGAATTACCAATTATTCTACCTTGAATCAAAATAGATTCTTCTGGGTTACATTTGGAAATGTGCATGGATATATTTGTTATACTTCAAAAGGTTGTGGACTAAATGCCCAACATCACAAGGAAATATTGATGTTCTTGATTGGTTGAAATTACAAGACTGAAACAGAATCAAAATGTGCCTGGAATCTGACATTTGTCTAAAATGGCCATTGCTAAATTGTTAGATTTTAAAGTTTGATTGCCTTTATTGTTAATCGCATTATAGCTTTAAATATTGTACTTGATCAGAAAGTGACTTTACTCGACAACGCTAAAACAGCTTATATGCAAAATTAAGATTTGCCATTATTTTTTACTTCGTGTATATGAAATATTTTATGAAATACAAGAATTGTTTTGTAAAGTCACTTAGCTTAATAATATTGTTTTAACAATACTTAATAGTGATTAAAGTAGCATGTTCTTTGATAGAAATTAAAAGCTAATGCCAAACCTTATTCTTAAGTTTTTTTTTAATCTTCTTGTTTAAAGGGACAGATTCGCCATTTTCAAGTTTTGATTTGTGTTTTGAATATACGTTGATAGTCTTCAGAAGTACTAGAAATGTACAAAAATTGCATAATTCTTCTAGGAATTTCATTTTCTTTTCTAAATATGATATTTTAATGAAAAGACGAACTTTTCTAAATATGTCATTGAGTCATCGTTTTTACTTTTAAACACAGATAATTCTGAACACACATGGATTTGACGGATCAAACTTCGATGATGAGCTGTGATCACTATTACTGATTAGCTAAGCTAAAAAAATTCCTGATTCTTAGACTAAGGTACAGTTGGTCAAACAGATGGCAAACCTATCCCTTTGAAAAAATATTGTATTGAATAGTTAGATAATTGCTCTGTATTTATGCTTATCTTACCCCTAGCTTCAATACATGTATGTAGATGTTGTAATCCTTGTATTTTCACGCTAACATTGTTCTACATGTGAGTATTTTTTTTACTGATAGAAAACCCGACCTGTGCTTTTGTGACAATTTTATTTTATTAACAGATTATGTTAAAAGCAATCATATTCATTATCAGAAAGTGACTCAAAATAACACAACATGTGAAATGAATAGCTCTTGATAAAGCTTGTTCATATGCATGAAACTTTGAATTTCAAAAAATTCTGTTAAAAAAAAAGCTTGTTAACTACTTTCTTAAAGATGGGTTCTAGTTTAATCAAAATAATCTTACTACTGGCTAACTTTTTCTCACTCTCTAGCATTGGAGGGGGCTGCTATGGCTACATGAGTGTGGTCACAAACTTGAAGGTCTATGATTTAATCCAGATATATGTGGAAATACTGCTCTGACAAAATTTTCCTCATTGCATATTGCATGGCTTTTCCCATTTACCTGTCACAAGCCCATTCATTCAATTCTTCAGTTTTGGAAATCGTATGTTTATAAATTAGTCAGATTAATTACAGGAACCCATCTTTCATTGACCTTTAATGCCAAAATAATGTATGAATATGATATACAGACTAAGTATATATATATAATGGTATTTTTATTGTTTATTTCAGTATCATTGGTCTCTACTTATCCTTCATCTTATTAATTGGAAGATTTTTAAGAATGGCTTTAACAGGACAACTTTTTACCATCATGTTTAGAGAATTACCCAATGTTGATAAGATATTAACATTGTGTTTGAATATCTACCTGGTTCGAGAAATGAAAGAATTCCGATTAGAAGAAGACCTATACTCTAAAATTGTATTCCTGTACCGTTCACCAGAAACGTTGATCAGATGGACAGCTTATAGACAAGAAACACTCAAATTAAAAACCAGTTAAAAATCCCACATGTTTTTAGTTAGTTTAGGGTATATTTTAAGAAATTTGTTTCTAAAATTGTTGTAGTAATGGCTTTTTGTTATTATTTTTATCAATAAGGTGCCTATATTTGCTAAAGAATGTTTTTTTAACTTTCATACATTTTCATTGTAAAAATCATCTTCATTTTGAAACCTATCAATATCAAATTTATCAATTTTAAAGTGAAAGATTGAAACATTAGTCGTGTATGAAGTAATATTTGATCACCATTTATTCGGTCAAAATGATATCACTGATTGTTGAATACACATAAGTTCTTCTTGTCCAACTTTAGTAGAGACACAGGTCGTCTGATGATCCCTAGTGTGAAACTCTGAGTAACAACATGATTCAAGTTCAGTTTTAATATTTTTAATTATATTTCTATTACTACCCAGTATAAAAAGAACTGTTTTAAAATTGGAAAATATTTAATAAAAAAAAAAAATGGACTCTTTTATATTTTAGGTTTCCTTTAAAATAATTTGATAATTTGATATTGATAAGTCGTCATCATTGCTTCATAATCCTTGCCAGTCCAATTCTTGGCTATAAATTATTGTGTTCATTATGAGAAATGAAACCGGCCATAACTTCTGTAATATATGGACCTAGTCCATAATTTTGCTATATTTGTACTTTTGTAATAGGTGTGTCGTAGAATGGCTTAGACTCTAGTATTTTAGTAGTGTGTGAACTTCATGTCATTTTCTATGTTGTATTTTCTATATATGTATTTACTATTTATTGTAAAATACTCTTTAACTTATTCATATCTACTTTAAATCATAGCCTCATAGCAAACAAAATATCAAAATGCATTGAAATATGTGTTCCACCGCCCCAATAAAGCCTTCTTTGCCTATCTTCATAGATTATCACTGCATGATATTCCAGAGATTCGTGACAATAGTCCCAGAAAATGTGACCTTTTCCCCTTTTCTTCGACTTGATAACAAAACGATGTTATATCCAATTATTTAATGTTTGAATTAAGGACGTATGTATTTCTTTTCACCTCTAAAATATAAGAGTCACTTATGTTGCCATGGTTATATGCTAAGTTTTAAGGATGTATGGTTACTAGTATATGCTAAAATAAAGAAGTTATGTCTTCAGTTGGATAAATTTGTGGACATACCTAAAGCTTTCATACTAAAATTGTGTTAAAAATTGTTAAAAACACTGATTGAATTAATAATGAAATACTTGTATTTTGTTTGAAAAAACTTATATTTAAGATCAAAATTAATATAATGTATGATTATAATATAATAAACGAATTACAAAAGAGTTCTATATTTAAGATTATATTCATATTTTGTATATATTTTTACGATTCAAAAATTGATCAAAGATTATTGTGTTTTATTGACTTAAAATAATAACCAGCTGAATTTAAAAATGTAATATTTTTGTAACAGATTTTGATATGTTTGTATTTTTCAGTATAATTGGGTTGTATATATCATTAGTATTTGTAATTGGAAGATTTGTACGGGCCACTATATTTATTGGAGTGTCCTTTAGAATCATGTTTGAAGAGCTACCATTTGTCGACAGAGTATTACAGCTGTGTCTTGATATTTATATGGTTCGAGAAAGCAACGACTTACGTTTAGAAGAAGATTTATTTGCCAAATTAATTTTCCTTTACAGATCCCCAGAAACTTTAATAAGATGGAGCAAATTCAAACTTGAATAACTTCATTTTTGTCTTGAAATCTATGTCTGATTGTTACAGAAACAAGATGATTTTTGGGCTAGTTGCAAATATGAGCAGTCCATTTCACTTTTAGGTTGTTTAAGTAGTAGTCAACCCAATATAAGCTTAGTCTGTATAGCTTCTATTACTATTCTGTACTATTCTATTCTACCCAAAATACAGTGGTCTGCTCCTGTTTACGTTTTGAATGAACAGAAATATCTCTGCCAGATTATACATGGATTTCGGACCATCAGTTCCAAACATCGAAATTAATATTTCCACCTTTGGGTTCTGGTTTGCTTAAAACCTTGCAATACTTTAAACTTTGATGTGATATTTTCTCATATCATTTAATACATGTGATACTTGTGTAAATATTCAGGTGTATTTTGCTCCATTTTGTAAATAGTTCGTGAAATCAAATATCTTATAATCATTTTATATCATATAACTTTAAGAGGAAGGAAATAGAATTTAGAATTGGGTTACTCATATAATCAGTTCAGATTTAGATCCCACACCCCACCCACCTCTGTAGATCAGGATAAGAAACATGTTTTTCATCCATAGTTAGAAAAATATCACAGTTGCCTCCCTTTGACTTGCTTGCAGACGACACTAAATTGAATTAAACTTGAGCAGACGCTAAAGTGCTTGAAGTAATCATACAATTTGCTATAAATAGCTTTTGATTCACAAGAAACCAAAATTGTGATACTAATGTGTTCACTTATTGTTTTTCATCATTGTTAATATTTCATTTTACATCTTTCATACCAAATTTATTAATGATAGTGGGAACCTCTTGTATGCTGTTCATCCATTTTGGGTTGCCATGTTAATGCATTAGATCTTTATGAGTCATCATTGAGGTAACCATGGCAAATATGCCACTTGCATGTTGATGGATCTTTTACAGAAGAAAAAAAATAATGTTTTATTCACTTTAAGGATAGCTGTTTTGTTGACAAAGAGAATTCACTGTTTATCATGCATTTAATAATGAAATTTGTAAATCGATTTTTGATTATTTTGTTTGTTTGTTATATTAGTGTAACATCAGTGCAATATTTAATATGATCATTTACTATACTCACAAATGCTGCTTGTGGATTTATGTTTAATGTTCTTCAATAAATTATGGTGGAACTCCTGGCTTTGTGTCATCAGAATTGCTTTTCTGTGTAGGGCCTATTGTTATGTGACTTGTTGTTTTGAAGTGCTATTATTGATTTATTCAGTAGAAAAATAAATGCCTTGCTTGAATTTGTTTTTGTGTCAAAAGCTTTGTTGTTGTTTTCTTTCTCTCATGGCAGCATCAAGAAAACAGCCTCATTTATCATTGTAATTTTTGTGTCTTTCTAGTAATAAATGCTCTTTTCTGCATCATTTTTGAATTGTTCATATGAAGTTTTCTTTTCAGTCACTGAACTAGGTGATATTATTTTGTAGCAAATAACCTGCATTCTTTTTTTTTCTTGGGGTGGGGCCTTGTTTTAACCAGTCCCTACAGTAGTTAAGCCACTGTTATTAATAATATTAACACCACACATCATATAACAGTCACTAGTATTCGCATCGCATCAGGGTCAAGACAGGACTTATGAAATTTTAACCCTGTTTCCCATGATGTCTTTTGCAGATAGGAAATTTGTTTTCTTGTGAAATCCCCTTGACAGCTGGAAAATCTATAACATGTATATGAAAATGAAAACAATACAAGAATTAACATGATCAACAAAACAATGACATGGGGTTTTATTACAAGTGGTAATTCATATAAATTACAATTATATAGACTTGATGATGAATTTTTTCACAACTTATTAAAGGAATTGTCTTGCCTTTTCGATTCCCTTCCAACATCTATTATAATATCACTAATCCAAACATCATTTTAATTGAATGCTATTTGTGTATTTGGTGAAGAAATGGGTGGAAATCAATATGAAAACTTACTGATATTGGTGTGATGAATTGCATAATTATATTTCAAAAAAAAGAAAAGTAGATGTTGCCTTGAGAAATCTTCCGCATTGAATGATTGTTTTCAAGTTGACATTCTCTGCTTAAATTTGAACGCCTGACTGCACTGCCCAGCTCTTCTCTGCGGTGTCCTGCTCTGCCTGTAGTGTGATCGAGCCCTTACAGTCATTCCCACTACTCGCCTACATATGAATCTTTTTTAAATATAAATATTCTTATCAATAAATTCTGCTGCAAAGACATGACTTTTGAAATGACTTTTGAACAGATTTCTATGGCAATGATGTAGAAATTATTTAATTAAAAGCCCTGTGATTATTCATGATATAAAAAGAGGTATACACTCTATATATAAATATACACATTGGTTTATCACAAAATACTTTCTTATTGTCGTAGAGCTTGAAGTCTGAAATATACAAGATACATAGAGTTATAATAATTTGATATACTTCCATAAACAAGGTTAAGAGTGTTAAATTTTTTTAACAAAATCATTTTTCTCTAGTGCAGGGTTAAACAATTCTTTTGACTGAGAAAGGTTTTCAATGAGGTTAAATATGAAGCTCAAAGGATTCACAAAAACAACAAAGGACAAATTTTTCACCCTTGAATGGAGAGTTTAAATAAAATAAAACATGATGTACACTTAGTTGAAAGTTTTCCAGCCTTGAGCTTTTCAGTGGCCTTCTTTGTGCAGTTTATTGACAATCCATTAGTCCCCCTAACTTTACAAAGGCAAACCTCTCAGCAACAATATTTTTAGTACACATTTACATGAAAGTCAACTGGTAAACTTTGGAAAGATGATTCATTAAACATAAGCTTATAACAAACCTTCTAGAAAGATCATCCTCTTTACTGCTTTCACCTTTATCAGTGGAGCGTAATGAGGCAGTATTAGGATTTAAATCTTGTATTTGGTCTATCATTTCTAAACCATTTTCTTCAGCAACCTGGTGTATTAAAGCCTCTACTTGGTCTTGTGGTGTACTTAATGTGGTAGCTGTTCCCATAGCAGATTCCATTGTCTGTAAAATTATATTTCAATTAAAGAGTACATAGACATTTACAAAAGTTCAGTATAAAAAGCATAATCTCCTATTCATATTAAAGATATGTTAAATAGTAACACAGACTAAAGAGTTAATAAAAAATTCTTTAAGCATAATTGCTTTGAAAATTAGTCATTAATGCTCAATTAGTAAATCCAGCTAGAATCATTTCAAAGCATTACTGTTTTTTTATCTAAAATAAACTGATCTAATACAATTAACGTGCAATCAGTAAACTTACCGAAGTTCGAACATCTAAATCTTCAAACTGTTTCTCAAACTTAGACATAATCTGTTCAACCTGAAAATCAAAAATAACTTATTACACTTCAAAATGCTTTTCGACAACCATCACCACATGAAATTAGACACTAACAAAAGAAATTCATTGTTCCTTAACCTGGACAGACAACTCTAACTTTATGTTAGAAAATATTTCTTAAAGACAATTACCTTAGAAAGATCCATAGAAGACATGGCTTTATCTAAGGCCTTAGATACATTACTAATATCTTTAGTTACCTACAAAATAAAAACAAGTTTATTAGTCAACAACTTATTCTTCAAATAAACAAAAATTGCAAGAAAATTTGGCCAATGTCACAAATACATGTCACAGCCATGATACATTCATACATATTTTTCTGCATCTGATAAGGCTTTAGAAGACAGACAATGATAAGCAGTTTGCAATGAGGGAAATCTCATATTCTAAGAGCCTATACCAATGAGAACCTTAGTTTATTGTGCCAGTACCAATCATAGACTAGCCTTTTTTCAATCTCATCTCCACAGCCCTGAATTGAAAGATCCTTCCACAGAAGAAGAAAGTTCAGGTGAAAAGGATCCCCTTTATATTTAACTCATTTCAAAGTACTTACATTTTTCATGGTTAAAGCAGTTTGAACTTTAGAACTAACAGCATCTATTCTAGCTGCCATACGTAAAAAATTCAAACTTTCATTTTTCTTTCTTATGGCATTTTCAGCATATATTTTAGCTCCTTCTACATTTTTTTGTTGCAAGGCCTGAAATAGAAATGTAGGATTTAAATCTTTCATATTTATCCATAATTTTTCATACCTTTGGAAATAGCACCCATTAGAGTAGAGATCTTAATAAATGCAAAATGGCAATCTCACCTTTTTAACTTTTGACTGTTGAACTCTTTGATCTTTTTCAGCTTTAGATGCCAATCTTTCTAACTGCTTGGTTGTAAACTACAAATACAGACAAAAAACAGCTGTTGATAAAACTTCATACTAAAGATATCTCTGAATGTTTCATTTTTGTTTCTGCATTTACCGGTATTAACAAGTGGTTAATTGTGATATTGAGGTCTATAAACCTAAAAAAAATTTAAGTCAAAAACTTACCCTCAATTGAAACAATGAATCTGAAATTAAAAAAAAATAATTAGTTGAAACATCATTTCTTAAAGAAAAAATCCTTGAAAAAACTGTTTCCATTGTTCCCAGTATGGATTCATCTCAATATTTACTTTTGCAAATATGGCTATCTAATTACTTTCTGAATGAAAATTAAGACTCTCAAATGCCGAAAAATTCCTGAAAATCAAATTCCAAAAAGACAAAATAAATTGTGTCTGTCATCATTTTGGGGTCAGTGTATCATGTATAATCCCCTCAAATTAGCTCTAATTACAGTCTATTCTCACTGACCCTTAAATCTCAGAATTTATTACCACAATGACCTCACTATCAACTGAGAAACTGAAAAAATTCTTATCATTTTAGATTGGATAATATATATCACCATGACCATCAAATAAACTTTGTGTGTAAAAAAAATGCTGCATTGTATATCATGTAGAATGAATTTTTTTTGTTGTGTTTATGTGATAACAAAAATAAAATCTTAATATTAGCCATATAAGTATATGTTCCAAACAGAATCAAAAAACCTTGAGAGGAGTGAATTAATTTTTCTAACTGGTTTAAGGTATGGAAATAATCACAATTTTATATTAGGGGTCTTCTGGAAATACTGTTTTAGCTTCTATTTCATTATTTTACCATGAATTTTACCATTCAAGACAAATGATCTTTGCAATATTGAATCATATTAAGTCATAATCTTGTCTTAATTTAGGACCTGCACCACAGACATTGATCAAGAAATCAAATTGGTGCAAATGAAAGCTATCAGGCCAGAACACCTCTTTGAAACCCTTTAAATTTTGGTCAAGTTGCAATTTGGGGATTGAGAAAACCACCAAGAGATTGTTTATAGGGTCCAAGATAACTATCATACCTGTAATTACTAAGGTCAAGTTTGGGTTACTGTGAGTTGGAGAAATTCTTGACAAAGGATTTATGTAATAAAATACTGACAATGAAATTGACTAAATCTGACTTCATTTTGATGACAATTATTGAATTCTTTATGTGTCACTGATATCCCACCGTCAATTTTTAGCTTTAAAAACCGTGGTTAATAAAACATTGTCATTCACACCCCTATGATGATCTGAGAAGCATCCGATTAGCAAAAATATTTTTGCTACAACTTTAAAAGGAAAGATTTAAATTTGCATATGAATTCTTTCGGAGTGACATAATGGAATGTAGAGGTACTAAGATGCAAGGTAAGTTAAGAATTTAATGATTTGATATGCCTTTCTCAAAAAGTTGAAGCATATCAAGGTTTATTTCCTTATGAAATGTAGGCTTATAATTACCAAATGTGATCAGTGAGAAGAAGATTGTACATGTATTCTTGCTGTTTGAAATTGTATTCATCCTTGTTCTTATGTTAGTGAAGTTGAACTAATAATAATTGAGATGGGGACGTTCAAATCACAATGGATATTTTGTAATACCGGTATCAAGATTAGGATGAAATAATACAGATACAGGCCTAACTTGTTCCAGATAGGTGACATTCATAATGATGATGAATATGATTGAATAGATAGCATATCATAGAATAGGCCTATAAAGCTCTATACCATGGCATGATCAGTAAGAATTATAAGTTGTGGCTTGCTTAATTAGTGGGGAAACAATAATCAAAACAAGTATGACATGTCTCTACTGAATGAAGTGTAATTATAACTTAGTTAACATATAGTTAGATACTATCATTTCATTTATTAATTTACTAATCTGTCTTTTACACACTATTTCTATTTCATTAGTACAATGCCAACAATCGAATACATTAAATATGACAGGAAATATTCAAATTAAACAACAAATGGAAGTCTGGATAGCGGCAAGTGCCATCCACCAATGACAAGAGATTATCTTCAACTTCTACTAAGGCCTTTTTGTCTTGTTTACATCTTAAAAAGGTATTAATTTGTTAGATCCACGATATAAAAGTCATTGAAGAATAGAATACTGTAATAAAAAAAATGAAAAGTGAAAGTAGACCCCCAAAAAAGATATTAAAATTCGTGTCTTTCTGAAACTTACCATCCATTTTAAAACCCTTTGTACACAATTAAACCTTATATAAAATGTATTCAGGGGATATTTGTAATTTTAATCGCGAATTCGTGACTTAGGTTCGAAAGCTAATAGAAATCTATTTCATTTCACAATCACAACATTTTGAGTAATCAATGATGGGATCTGACGTCATAAACAGGAAGTGGGCAGAAAAAAATGCAGGGTTATCTCCCATTTGTTGATAAACAAAAATCAGCTGTCACTTTTTGGCATAATATTTCACATGGGGAAAAATGATCGATTTGAAAAGAGACAAGCAAAAGTTTTGTAAGGGTCTCGCATATAAGGTTTGTAGAATCCTTTTTTTTATACCAAAGCATTAATTTAGATTAACAATTCGCTCATCTTTGTACACTGCTCGTCTTTGTTTGACAAAAGTTACTTTGTCTTCCGTAATCAATAATGATATAGCAGACGAACGGGGCGATTCAAAATAACCCGAAATTTATAACGACGTGTAGAACAATTGACTGACGTTGAATGTAAGAGGTGTGCCCTCTCTAGACGATCGAAAGTTGAAACACTCAAATAAATATAATATGTACTATATATAATATGATTTAGTAGGCTAGTCTTTTTTCACGCATATAAATTTTGTTATTTTGAGATTGCCTTATACGTTCAAAAATCAATAGACGAAAAGGACTGTATTAAAAAAACAAAGGTTTTATCCTTTGGAAAAAATTTTAACCTCTAGATTACATGAAGTTTTAATGCAAACGCGTAACGAGGTGCCTGTAGGTGAGTTAAGAAATTTCCTTAAGAATATCATAGATGTTTTATCCAACGTTTGAATGCAAGGATTGTAACAATTTGTAAATGGCGAAGGCAAAGATTGCAGCTATGTTGTCAAAATACTCCTATTTCGGGAAGTCATTTATTTTATTCAATGCATCGTCGTTTATACCACGTGTCCTATAAAATGATGTTAATGTTCGCTTTCCCTTGATGAGTCTTAACAACTCTGATGATTATTTTTGATTGTTAACGGTTCCAAAAACTGGGGCCTGTGAGTGTTAAGTAGACATCCACCAAGGCTACATGATTCGGTCGACATCTTTCCAGACCGCAGGAGATTCATGGAAATAAAATTCATGGAGAATAGGGTAAATAACTAAAATGATTCTCATGAGGTAGCCTAAATGACCGATCTGTTGTGTCAAGGACTAGATGTCGTGATGAATTAATAGGCCTATATAATTTGTTCTAACGCCTTTAGAAATTCAAATCGTTATCAATGTTTTGGTGCCACAGTTACATAATGATGGTCATGTTTGGGTGTGCATTGAAACCTAACATGGTGACCATATGGTTAAACTTTACAAAACTTGACCTTTTCTGCGTCATATAGCACCTTATCATGATTAACTATGTACAGATTTAAAAGTATCAATTCTGTAAAACTTTCAAGGACATTCTCAGATTTCAAGGTCGTTTTGACCTTCTGATTGAAACCTTTGAAATGAATCCCTCGTTTCCTTTCAATCTTAGGCTACGTAACAGATGGTCTGTTCTGTAACATCTTGAATGAACAAAGATGATTAATGCTAATCCTTTCTGTTAACACCAGTATAAAAACTATCCAAAAAGTTGGGATCCATCCAGAAAAGTTACCCTTGCTCTCTATTCAGAGAAGATTTAAAACTACTAAACATTCACTGGACAAATTTCCACCAGTTTTCGGTAGTTTGCATTTAATCAAAAGCTCGTTTCATTTAATCATTGAGCGAAATCAATAATATGGACCTATTATATTAATAGAAATTTCTTGTAGAAAAAGTAACTTGCGTACTATTTGTGGATTACGTTCGATATTGAGTGTTGGCCTTAATTGCTCTGTAATATATTAGAATTTGTTACCGATTTTTCCTGGTTTCATGTTCCATGGTAATAACAGCTAGAACTTAGTCGTGTTCTAAACCTACGACATGGACTCTAGTGAAAAGTGATGCATTCGACAATCTGCGGCAGTTTCCGTACAGCTGAATCGCTAGCAGAACCTACACGGTAGGCCGCCTGAAAGTAATGTGATCGGATAAGGTTGATTGTCATTGATGAGATCGTAAATGAGTCGACTTCTCGATTTTTCACTTAGAACTAACCTTGATATGTGTCTGTTGGATTTGGGAGTTTTCTACGAAAAGCCTTAGATGTATTTGTTCTGCCTGTAATTATGATGTTCGTGATTCAGTACCACTTACAGTTTTCAAAGTATTGCTATTATATTGAAAGTAATTCCAAGGAGCATAACGTTTTAACCTTGAAATGCACGCGTAAACTGGACTATGTTCACTAAGCCCACGCCATGTTTATCGGGAGGTTTAATTATTACTATTTAGTGGATGATTCACAGAGAAATAAAAATTGTCATCGGGAACAATTTAATTGTAATTAAACATAGACACTAATGATCCTTTACTAATTTAATTTGACTATGAAATGACTTTGCATTAATGACATTGTTTCGTGTGAACATCTATTTGTATAAAACGTTCGTCATGTTCCTTTTGATTTAGAATAGAAGGCATTTGTTTTGATTAAGTAGGCATATTTGTTTTCATTTAGGAACCAAACACTTTATTTGAAACCATTTTCTTTTAGATATTATGGTATACGTTATGAGTGCAAATGATGTCATCGTTTAGTTTGCACGTGTATGTGCGGAAACAAGGTTAAATTACAGGTAAGTATTCTTTTAGTTTTTAACAAAAAATACCATCGTTCAACTATTTTTCGATGCTTATTTAAGTGGTACATTAACTAAATTGTTGAATTTTAGAAATAATGAATTTAAAAAAGTAAGTTTGCAGAAGGTCGGGGTTAAAGGTCATTCGTAAAGACCTGTATATATTTGTCTGCCTGGCACGTGCCGTTATCTATCAGGTATATAGGAACTTATACATAAAGAAGATGTTTTAGATATAGCTGGGAGAGAGTTTGTTAGCGCGTGAGTAATCGTTCGTGTAACTTGGTTCCAATATTCACGAGACTTTCAGTATAATATAGCCTATTTATAAACTCACCAGTTTGGCTAAGGGACCTATTGATTAATAAATTTGGAATAGAAATTCTAACATTATCAGTTGTATATGTGGAGACTACATAAGGTAGGCAACGATATAGAATTATATCAAAACGTTCAAGCTCAGTCATACATACAAGATTCGAAAGCATGCTTCTCTTTTGAACATTGTACGAGCGTCATGTGGATTTCCGATAAACCGTTTTCTCTTTATTCATGCCAAGTATAATGTAATTACGTTTCTATACTAAAGTTCTTACCAAACGTGATTTGATCGAAGAGTGCCTTATCGAAAGATTTTTTTTCAGCAGTGGAGTAGCGAGGGTTTCATTGACAGGGGGAGGGGTGGGTATCCGAGTGCCCGAGCGCCCCTTTGCGGATTTTGAAGGGCACTAGGAATACATCTGACGCTATTTTGCAAGTGAAGTATAATAAATATATTTTTATTATCCGAGGCACCATTCCCCCCCCCCCCCCACCCCCACCCCCAATACGCCACTGTTTTCTAGTCTATAGGTTTAATTTGTGACAGAACTGGCTCTGAATACGTAGTAATTAAAGATAATTCAATTATCAATTATCCCTAATCAATAATAATTTGATTAGTCTCCTTAATAACAATACAGATATTCGATATCAGCATGTTGGCATTTGTTTGGCATCAATATCAATAAATATGAGGAGTCTTTAGAGTAAAGGTTTGATTTGAAATTCTGATAAACTTACATTCCGGGATTCTAATAGTGTCTAAATATCATGAATACTGATATCCTTTGTTTGAATTTGGAACATTTCCAGATCCTGTCTCGGTGCCACATATTTCTTCTTCTTTCTTTTCCTGGAAGCATATGATTTTATGACGTCATAACAACAAAGAACTTCGGTTTGATCTTTATATCTGATTTCATTTTGCGCATTGCAGTTTTAAACCATAAAGTTCAAACAATCCTGATGATTGATGATAGGTTCATTCTATTTGACCCCGGAACACCTGTTTAGTATCGTCTTGTAATTAAGGGTCTGAATATCGAAATATAAATTGCAATCGATTTTGCCATAAGATTTATTATTTGAACTGACGTGACGCTTTATTATTTTTAGTTGGTAAATTTGAAGGGAGATTTTTAAGGTTTGCATTTGAAGGCTGAGGACAACGACAGGGCAATTTGGTTTTACTGTTCAAATCAAGAACAAAAAACCGAGAAAAGATCTTTCAGTCACCTTTTTGATGCCTTGAACTTAATTGAAAATAGCTTTGAAATATTCTTTGACGCTAACGTTGAAGCAAAGTATCGGACTGTTTAAATCAAAATAGTCATATCATCACTATCACTTTTCTACAGACAAATAATGTACATGTATTATCTTTATCTTTTCAGATAACAACAGCTGAGACGGATTATCATTGACCTTTAACCTGTTAATGTTGACCATGATACAAGATTATGTATCTAATGTGTCTGTAACCACATCTGATTAGTTAAATAGGAGAGATGAAGAGGTGATTCTATTAGCTAACATCCTTTGTTCAACGCCCCATTATCAACAACTCAAACCAACGCAAACCAATTCTTAAACACCTGCCTTCATCTTTAAGACATGATTGAGACGGTCAAGTCAAACGCTGTTTATCGGTAATGCTAGTATTTTGAATGCCGCAATATTTGCTTCAGGAAAGAGAATTTGTAAATTGTCGGCTTTTAACTACACGTTGATGCTCAGTGGTCAAAATTCGGCACGATTGCGTTTTAAACTGTGGTATTTGTTTTGTTAACACACAGAGTACCCAATGCTAAGATAATATTTATCAGTTATATCATTTATTGAACAAATTCAAACAAATTTTAAACTTGGACCAATTCAAAGTGTGAGTGTTGGTAAACAAGATAGATAAATCTTCTTTAGGATATCTTGTTGACGATCTTATATACGAATCTGACCACCGAAGACATTGTGAGACATTTAGAGAGCTGGACATTGGACAGAATCATAGACGGATATCCTATGAAGCAAAGTGTTCAATGATAAAACGCAACTTGAATGGTGTCGTGGTGTGTGCCTTGTTCATGTCGTAAAGTCATTATGTGTTATTCATCTGGATGAGAAATTGGATGACGGAAAGGGAAGTGAGAAATTAGATGACAGATGAAAGACACAGTCTTGTTAAAGGGTGAGATAAAGGACACCTTTCTCAATGAGGTATACGCTGTATTAAAGGATTTTAACACCCGGGCTTTTGATGGTATCTGGTCGCCATTAGTATTGGACTACTACTTCTAGTCATTGTAAATCCAGTTTTATGGATAAATTGTTGTGTTAGCTCCAAGCAGAGTTCTTCTTAACGTGAATTCCTTTTAATTTTTTAATTCTTTTGTTGTTCCACGATGCCACGATTTCCAGATAACGATTATTTGCTCTTCGAAGCAGCAAAATTTGGAAAAGACGATAAAATTAGGAGTTTGATTTCTGACGGAAGTCAAGTTGACTCTACAGATGAACAAGGTAGAACTGCTTTACATTGGTCAGCAGAATATGGTTATTTGTCGTCTGTTTGTCTTCTCGTAGAATCCGGTTGGGATGTCAACAAAACAGACAAGAAGAGACAGACGCCATTAATGATAGCATGTAACGCCAGACGTGAAGATGTAGCTTTATATTTATTAAGATTGAATTGTGAATTAAATTCCTCTGATATCCATGGTAACACTGCCTTGCATCGCGCTGTTCATTTAAATCTGGAACCAGTCATACTTCAACTTGTTCATTCCGGATGTGACATTAATATACAAAATGATTCCAATTGGACGTCATTACATGAGGCCACAAGAGTTGGAAATGAAACTGTTGTGAAATTGTTACTCGAACATGGTGCTGAAGTGAATATCATAACTAAAAACAGTATGTCCCCGTTTATTTGTGCAATATTTTACTATAAAATCGCCCCAAGAAACACATACCAAAGTTTGGACAATATACTACGGATGTTAATAGATGCTGGTTGCCAACTAAGTCAAGGTGATAAACAATCCACACCGTTTACAGCTTGTATTAATATGGACAATAGCTGTGTAGCCGCTTTGTTACTTTTTCATGGAGCTGTGGTCGAAAGGAAGGGAAAATTTAGCAGAAGTTTTTTAGTGGAGGCGTTTTCCAGATGCGAGCCTTTTGTCACAAAGTTAATGGTGATGTCCGGATATCAAGTCTGGCCAGAAGAGGTTGATCAATGCTCACGTCGTATTCCCGCCTTCTCTAGATCCTTTTTAAGACTGGCAGCACCAGATATAGATACCGGTAGAGGTCGCGCAGAACTCATACCCTGGCTACGACATCGGTCAAAAAATCCATTTAGTTTATTAGAACTAAGTCGCCAAGCTGTACGTGTAGGTTTGAATATTGGAACAGACGATACGTCCATCATCAACAGTATTAATTTTCTACCAATTCCAACATTTCTCAAGAATTTTATAGCTTTAGATGATTTTGCATTATCGTTAGTCACCTGAATCTAGTATTTATGTTTGTCCTTCATTTTAGTCTGTGTTTTTTAACTTTTAAATTTCATTTTTAAAGACAATCACACCGCTCATGATTTTTGTATCCTAGGCTACGTAAAATTACATGTCGAATCATCGTTTTTTTCTATAGTGGTGCCCATTTTAAAATGATGATTGTAATTTATGTAATACAATTTTAGCAAACCTAGTTTTTTGTCTATTGCGATTGAGATAACCGAGAATCTAACTGATTCAACTACTCTTACTACCTATCATGATCTTCACAGTGTTAAACTATTACGAACTTCGTCTTATACCTTGACTGCAATAGCCACAGAAATGAATACAGTCAAATTAGAGCTGTCGACTATAACCATATTTACAGTCTTTCTGTTGATAACTCCCATTGGCTGTATTCGCTGGCGTACAAACCAATCAATTCGCTATTATTCGTGATACAAGAATAATGGATATTGCAGTCGACTAAGTTCGTAATAGTTTGACACTGTGAAGATGATTACCTACCACTTTTCAGATTGAAAATCGAAACCAAACTCGCCATCAATTATATTAAATGGACACAATAAGTGCCATTGGCAATCTTCATTTTCAGTTAATTTTTGGCGAACTTGGTGTCTGTTTCTATGTTGGGTTTATTATCGTCAATCGAAGGTTCCTCTGTATCAAGAATTAAAGGATTTTGTATGATCCCCATTTTAAGATACATTTTTTTAGTCTGTTCAAAGTTAAGATGCTTATCTTTCTGTGTAACGTCAAACTATTATCACAACGTCACAATAACATGTAATATCAGAATCGTTTCCAAACGCCAGATAATGGTGATATGATGTAGTAATGGAATCAATCACGGAATGTCAAATGATGAGGATACCCATGGGGTTAAACTTCCTCCACTGGTGACTCCAGATAAAGAAGCAACAAGAGAAAACAAAACAGAAATAAGTCAACCAGTGAAAGTTGATTCCACTTCCGATGGAATTCCGCAGTTCGCAAGTCGTGCTAATCGTCGTTATCAAATTTTAGAATCACAAGGATTTGTTGTTGGGAAAACTCTTGGTCAAGGATCTTATGCCACAGTAAAAGCAGCTTATGATATCAACAGAAAACATAAAGTTGCTATTAAAATTATTTCTAAAAAGAAGGCTCCTGATGATTATTTGACCAAATTTTTACCAAGAGAAATAGAAATTGTCAGAACATTACAGCATCCGAGTTTAGTTTCATTTTTTCAAGTTATCGAAACAACTAGTCGATTTTTTCTTGTAATGGAGTGCTGTGAACGAGGTGATCTTCTCGACGCTATAAGGAACATGAAACAAATACCGGAAGATCAAGCCGGACTTTGGTTTCGAAGTCTTCATGATGGGATTTTGTATATGCATAACAGGGGTATCGTACACAGGGACTTGAAATGTGAAAATCTGCTGGTTGACAATTCAAATAAATTGAGGGTCACAGATTTTGGTTTTGCAAGAAGAAATTTACGTGGTAAAATGGGTGAGATAATTTACAGTGAAACATATTGTGGAAGCTATGCCTATGCTCCTCCAGAAATCCTGAAAGGTATTCCATACAACCCATTTCTAGCTGAAATATGGAGCATGGGTGTCGTATTATACACAATGGTAAGTACCTTGATCGTTAACTACATGTATGTTTAGGAAACTCATCCCTCGTCCACGGGAAGAAATCAGAAATAAAGCTCAATGAGAGACTTATAGTGAACAGATTATAAAATGAAATGAATTTGATGTTAATATTAATGTAATGATGTTTGTAGTAAATCATTTAGCAAATATTGATGTTGTGATGTTAATGCGGTAATGTATGTAGTAATCATATCACAGATGTTGATTTTGTGATGTTTGTAGTAAATCATTTCACAGGCGTGGATGCTGTGATGTTTGTAGTAAATCATTTGGCAGAAATAATATTTTGTTAATTATGATTTGACAGAAGTAATGTTGTGATGTTTGTAGTAAATCTTTTAGTAGCTTATGATGTGATGCATGTAGTAAATCATTTAATACAAGTTACCGCTGTGATATTTGATTGAACAATTTCTAGAAGCTCATAATGTGGCATTTGTAGAAAATCTTAATGTTGTGATGTTTGTAGTAAATCATTTGGCAAGTTAATAAGGTGATGTTTGTAGTAAATCATTTGGCAGAGTTTAATATTGTGATGTTTGTAGTAAGTCATGTAGTAAATGTTAATAATGAGAATTATCCAAACTGTTTGCAGAGAATAGGCCCATAATATAGCCGGAGAAGATGTTCTGAGCATTAACATACTATATATTCCAGGTATATGGTAGGCTACCATTTGATGATACCGATCATAAGAAATTATTAAAACAAACCCAATCAAGAATAATATTTCCAGCTAAACCTGAAGTCTCTGAAGAATGTAGAATATTAATGCTAAAAATGATGATAAAGGGCCAAGAAAGGGTACCAATTCATAATCTGGTGTATGATAACTGGTTCAAGAAAAAATGTAGACTTCCAGAAGATGCACCACCACCACCTTCAACCCTGCCTTCCTCTTCAGAGAAGTCATCTACATCTTCAAAAGCTTTAAATGAACCAAAGCCTGAATCTCCACAACCAGCAACTCCTGCTGAGAGCTCTAAAAAATCAGGAACCTTACCAAGTTTGAATAATAAATAATTCTGTATAAATGATTGTATGTTCAAGTATAGAATGGCCAGTAGTTTTTTCAATACTTCAGATATATATTATAAATAAAATATTTTGTCTAGAAATATCATTCAATTTGGAACTTTTTGTATAATTTTTTACTGTCCCAGAATGAGCAGAGTTTGATCAAATCCATACTTCCAAATCCTTACGGAATCTGATTTATCAAACAAAGCTTACTAAATAAATCATTAATATACAACCATTTTTTTTTTATAACAGAAGGTTTCTATTCCAAAAACAATATGAACAATATCCAGGCTAGGACAACAGTCTTTTATGTTTCATGTCGAATGATTCAACAAAAATCTTTTAACCTGAATTGCAAAAGAACTTATTACCAAATTTTTAGTCCTTTGATTATCATACAGTATAGCATTTTGCCCCTCTAAGGCAATATTTCACATTCAATCAGAAAAACCCGTTATTCTTAGCTATAACAAAAACAATGTTATCTTAATGATAGTAATTATAGCAATTTATTGCACTATGAAACATTACATGGATTCCCTCTTATAATAAATCATTATTATTACAATATCACTGGTAAGAATTCACTTTCAAATTTCTTTCTTGTTGAAATACTTTGAAAGGTCAAAAGCTTTACAAAAGTTTTATCAAACCCTTAATACCAGTATGTGATTAAGATCTTAAAACATAATGGGACTATTTTACATTGGTACAATGGATTTACAGAAACATAAAGGACTTGATCCAAAAACTTGCCATTTAATGTCTCAAATTAGCAAAGAGAATACAGATCTACAAAAAGTAAGTAATGGTACAGGAACACAAAATTGGACTAAAAAATAATAGGTTATAAACTAAAGTCCGAGATAAAAGAAATAGTTAAAGTAAAGGGGGAGACAGGACAATATTAAAATCACTTGAATATATAACAAACCACTAGTCACTCATATCCTTTCTGTTATTTCAATATTAATGAAAATACACCATGAAAAAGTTTTATTTTTAAGCAATGACACCACAAATACAGTTTTGCTGAAGTTTCAACGATTTCTGCAAACCATATGAAACAAAATAAGAGTTAAAATGTAGTGATAAGCTTGACATTTCCTTTAAAGAAGATCTCTTCACATAAATTTGGACAGAAAAGTATTAAAAAATTGTAAATCATAAATAAAAGAAAATAAGATAAGTACATAGAAATCAAATATATCTGGGACTTAGGCAAGATTATTTCATTTAAATTGTTCATAGCTCAAATTTAATCATAAAAGGGAAAATTAATATGATAAGATCTCCATTTCACAAATCAATAATGAATAATGTTAGGGTACATTTTTGATTATGATCACATGATATGCTCTGGAATAAAAGGAATTCAGAGTTTTACATCCTACTGACTTTTAAGTAGATTTGTTTGAATATCATCAGAATCAATGTAGCAAGTAACAGTTTTAATATGTGTTAAGTCTTGTAAATTATACTGATGTCTAGAAATTAAAGTTAGTGACATAGAAATAATATGAACAGCTGTTACATTAATTTTGTAGTCAGCAATATTAGGTTAAACTTGTTATGAAAAATAGAATATAATGGCTAGGACTACAACAGATGGCAGGAGAGAAATTAAGGATTTCAAAACAAGAAAATAAACTTTAACAAACAAAGGATTCATAGAATTGAATATTAATTTGTTAATTGCTAATTAGCCATTAATTTGGAAGACTATATACAAATTTACATAATTACTATACATATCACAATTAATATAAAATACACCTTTAAATTATATATTTATCTCGATTCATCACTTTACACTGTCAATAGGGCTGCTCAATTGCTGAAATCTGCACTTTCTGGATTTATGGAATCAACAGAACGTTCAATAAAACAAGTTGGAAAAAGAGTTCGAAAAGCGTTCTATGCGTTTGGTTAAACAGAATTCAAAATGGCAGAGAAATAAATAAATCGCAGATTTTCATACCGTACAATTGGGGGCAGAATTAGAACAGACAGAATCTGTTCAAAGCTCCCCACTCAACCACCACCAGTTAACATCATTCAGAATAATAATACTGTCTTAACCTCCATTGTTTATTGTGAACACAATAAGATAGTGATTTAATGGATATATTCGAAGATTTTTCTTTTCAGGTGACACAGGAAACATCTCATCTTCACAATGTCAAGCTCTAAAGAACTACATGCTTAAACCATGACTGCAATAGCCGCTATTCAGAGGCTTTCTCATTATGGGTTTGTATTCACATACTTTCTGTCAAGGTCTCTGATTGGCTGCATTTGCTGGCATAGGTTCTGTGATACATGTAAGGTGGATATTGCAGTCAATGTATAAGACAAAGTTGTAGTAGCTTGATATTGTGAAGATGTGAACACATAAGCATGTTCCTTCAATTTAAATTAAGAAATTATCATGCAGGAAATGGATGATCATGTTTTGAAAAGAATAACTCACACCATGTTTATAAAAATAACGTGCACTGTTTCAAGAGCAGTGGACAGTTCTAATTGGAAAACAGAACCATACTTGAACAAGGCATTTTCTGTGAAACTTGGGAAAGTATTAATTCTGATTGACAGCAGCAGGTTGTTCTGGTATTAAAGAAGAGAAGAATGTAGAAAAGAAACACCAAGCTGTAGCTATAACACTAGGTGCAGTAGGTGCTGGTGGTTGTACAGGTGTTTCTGTTGTGTTTGTTTCTGTATTTTCATCTGTAGCAGTTCGATTTTCCTTAAAAAAAAATTATAAACAGTTACAATATGTATAATGCATGTACTACAACTCATTTATGAAAATAATTTGCAGTTCAAATTAAGCTAAAATTCAAAGTTCCAAAAGAAAATTTGAGAAACGGCTATATGAGAAGAAATGATTGTAAACCTACCTGATTTTCTTGTGCTGTCTGACTTTCAGTAGACTGTTCAGTGTTATTATCATTAGCTCCAGTAGGTTCTGGTACAGCTTCTGGTGCAGGTGGTTCAGCTGCTGCATTTTCTCTCTCTCTTCTACGTATTAACAACCAGCCTTTTTGTAATCTGAAATTAAAGAAAATTAACACCCAATTAAGTTACCTTTAAGAGAAAAAAGGTATTTATGCCTTTTTAGGTGTACCAGGGGCACGCCAAGTACTACACTACAGTCTCTTTTTCATATTACTCTGCAAGTTGAGCCAACCCATCGAAAGTATGGTGGTACAAGGTGAGGCACAGGGACATTGCCAAATATCAAGATATGTTCTGATTAATTCATTAATGGTTATCTTTGTATTGATACCAAAAGGTTTTCCAATTTTGACTGATGTGACCTTTTTAGTCTGGCTCTAACCACAATGTCACAGGGCCAGGTCATATTTTATAGGAGTTGCTCTGATCCATGTTTGCTTTATTACATTTAACAAAATTATGCTCTGACATACTTACACATATATCAACAAGAAAGCTAGGAAGACAGCTATAGATCTGGTCACAGTAGAATAAAAGTAGACTATGCTAAATAACACCATGACACGGAACAACATATATATACAATCCAACCAATCTCTCTGTTCATTTTCATCATCATCTTCAACTACACCGCCCTGCGCATTCATACGTATATTCTGGTTAGCTGGTCTATCATTACCACCATTATTTCTATTGACAGCTTCCTCTGGAACTACTGGTGTGGCAGGGGAAGGAGGTGGAGTTACTCCCATAGTACTGTTATAGCTAAAATATAACATAAACAATTGACACCATTGCCACCAGTACTATGAGACTAAGACGGTATATACACAATTTTCACAAATTTAAAAGAGTGTCTACAGAGAGTTACACAAATTCAATTCCAGCATGCCAACCTTATACCTTCATAGAAAGGCAGGGTGGGGTGCATAAAAAAAATAAGATTCAGGTCTTTCATGTAGCTATTTCAAATTTCTTTAAATAAAGAATCCCACAGATATCATGGTGAGCAAAAACTTTGACTTAAATTTATAATATGTTTTTGAAACAACCATAGAAACATATATGACATAATGACCTATTAACCACTCAAGTTATATATCAGGATACTTACTATTGCATGTACTGATTCATATATTGTGAATACATTTGTTGCATCATCATATTATATTGTTCCTGAGAGTAGCCTGCAGGCATAGCACTATACATTGGTGGCATAGCTCCATACATCTGTGGCATGGCTCCATACATTTGGGGCATTTGACCGAACATTTGTTGCATATAGTTATGATAGGCATTTGGCATTTGTTGTTGAGACCTACAAGTAAAGTGAACAATAATATCAGAGATAAATAAGAACCAAAAAATGTTCTAATTAACAGGCAATAAACAAAAATATATGCTTTAAAGCATTTGTCCAGGCAAAAAAAATATACCTCTTTCCCTTTCCTGTTCTGTATCAACAACATTTTACATTTTATTGTATAAGACACAATTACTACCTACATATATAATAAAAATTGAGGAATCATCAAGTAGGGCATGAAGTGAAGACTTACCCATAATCAGGTTGTGGAAGTGGTGTTCCTCTATGACGTAATCCATCAGTAGATGATGTAGAGTTGGTTGAAGATGGAACTGATCTTGGTGAAGGGGAAGGCGAAGATTTATCTACATTCTGTGGTGATAGTAAATTAAAGAATTAAGCTTATATTAGGAATAAATGGCACTCAAATATGACCTAATGTAAACTTTAACCCAGTCTATCTTGACATTACAAAAATATGTCTGCAATATGTATTAAGTTGTATAATTTGCAAACTGTACAAAGCCAATTTAATTATCATAAAAAGTCTTTATCAATACAAAAAGTTCTAACTGAAATTATGACTAGACCTTTAATTTCTTAGTAGTTGAATACATGAGTATTGATCAACAATCTAGCTTTAATTTCCAATGATTTATTTTGAATTCAAAGTAAGGCCTACGGTACCACTTTCCTATCATTTCAGTAACTAGAAAGCAGGAATATATATACCTGTGTATCCTCTATAATTGTATCATGTAATGCTGAACAAACTAAATGTACTGTGTGGTGAATATTATCGTCATCCTAGAAAATAACACAAAATAAAAAATGTAGCCTATAGCAATAATGGGAGTACAGTCTCATGGACAAATAAACAGGAGAACCAGTTAGTTTCTTCATGTAATTTGCTTTGAAGTGGTGGTTGACTGGTTTTTCTTATTTCAGTCAGCAGCTGACAGTTATTCTTAATCATTTTAATCAATAATTTCTTGCAACAAATATTCTGAACTTGTCAGATTGAAAATAGGTCAGTTGTCTGACGATCGCACGAAAAAACATGAGTAACAAAATGATTCAAGTTCTGTTTTAATTTTTTCTCTATGAATAATTAAACAGATTGCGAGATTGTATTAATATTTTTCATAATGATTTTACATTATGATTTTACATTATGATTACCTGACGTAGAACTTGCTTTAAAGTAAGATTATCTTCTAATAATTTACCAGAATATATCAACTTTTGTTGATTGTGTTGCTGAAAAATACAAAGCAATCTATTAACCACTAAATCAACTAGTAAACTAGAGGACAGACATGAAATAATGACAATTTCTGATAATGATCAATAGGTCTCCAGGTTAACAATAACTTTATCAAAATGACCTTATCAGAACTTACTTTATATAAGCTTCTATTATCCTGTCATAATAATTTTATACTGATAGAAGCAACAGAATTCCTTATCGCGTTGTTTTTAAAAGGTCCCTATCTAGATCAAATCACTAAAGTAAGGAAAGTAACCTAACAATTACGACATTCTTTCTTTTGAATGAATCAATTCGGAACATAGCTCATACAATCAATAAAGCAGGTTTAAATCATGAGTAGGTTCTCAATCAATAAGCACATCACTAAAATATTTACCGGTTTATTAGGATAAACATGTTGTAGATGTTCCTTTAATTTTCTGATAGTCCAACCTAAAGTACACTCCACATTCTGATCAGCTATTCTTTGATTTGGTGCCTTCACTATTAATGTTATGGGCATGTCCCCCATTTCTCCACCTATATCCATATTGGCTGAATATGATTTCAGGTTGAATCTTTGATGCAGTTGAATATATACGCCTAGTTAGTTTATTGATTACGCCGCTTTTGACATCAATAATAAAACAATTAACACGCTTTGCGAAAAATGAAATCCTCAACTAACGAAAATGCAAAATGTAAACAAACTTTCTTCTCAATTTCTGATAAAATTAACTAATCAAAAACACACTAAACGTTGTAGTGATATATCCAGAAGTATCAACTAAAAATGAAATGAATCAAATAATGCCGACGTGTACGATATCCTGAAAATGATGAAATTTGATGAATTTGGTGAACTCTGTCACAGATTATTTACAGATAAAAATTCCACTTTCGTCGTACTTGCTTTGTAGAACTTTGACACATGCGCAAAGCCAGAGTATGCTCGTTTGGTAAAAACCCGTTAGAGATCAAAATCCATCTAATAAACAATTATTTAGCATTTCACCATCGCCATTACATCTCAACATGTCTCAATCTAAATTACACATTATTTCCAACAACACTTTCAACTCATTTGCATCAACGATTTGACAAATCAAGTTCAAAGAGCAAATGACGTAGCTACCGGATCGTGAAGGAAATCTGGCTTCATTTGATTGGTTAAAAATATAGGTCATGTTATGTCATTATATAATGTCAACAAACAGAGTTTCTGAACATTTTTATTTACTGGTCAAGCTGTAACTTGACCCCTTTCTGGCACTTATATCAATATTACGAGTTGCTAAAGCTCAATAATTCTAGTTTTCCACAGAATGGAATTATCAGCTTAATTCTTCATAGGCCTGTATTGCTGTAACTTCACTGATCAATATCATTTGTCTTAGATTCTACAATTGACATCACCAATTCATTGAATCATTTCCAATGTTCTTTTCTGTTATATAATTATAATGAAACTTGGGGCAGGTGAGGCCTGGTTGCAGATAGGCTTAAGGTCAAAAAGACTAGATCTCAAATGCTCAAACATGTTTTATTCAATATATTTATTAAAAATAAACAAAGAAAAATAATTAAATTACTAAAGTACTACAGATTTTAGCATTTATTTTCCATCCATTATTAGAATAGTCTGACAAATAATTTATGAACATTTAAAAACATGGAAAATAAAAATTTAAAACTTGTAACAAACTGATGAATAATGATAAAAATTATGAGTAAATTGTGATAACTTCTTGTCCACTTCCACGAACTAACAATACTCTATCTATACCTTCAACTAGCAATTCTAAAAATGTCATATCTAGAGTTAGTATTAAGGAAAGCGTGATACAAAATAAATAACAAAACATTTCTGAAAATCAAATATAAATTTTCTGTATGCCTTACAACCACAGAAAAGTGCTTTCATGCCAATCTGCTAGCTAGCTGGACACTATATTTCGTATGCAAACAAATTTTAACTCTGATTCTATGAAAATAAATAAAGCTGCCCCGAAACTATATACATCTGATGCATATCAAAAAGAGAATTTGCAAAATGCAAAGAATTTTAAATGACCTATTACTATTGAAGGTCAAGGTTTTTTTCAAATGTTAAAGGATACAATTCTCAACATTTTCTGTTTTAGTAGGAAATTGTGGCATATTAACTATGAGTAATTGAGCCGTTGAAGATAGTGATTGAATATGTTTATTTAATTCTATAGCTGTATGCATCTTACGTACATCCATTTCATCTCTGAAAATACACAATTTTCATGTTACCCAACTTTCAAAAATAGTAAAGCCCTATTTACAACATTTGTGCATAGTTTCTATTTGAAATTGTTCTGCAGAATCTGTAATATTTATTCACAGCCCCAGTAAAAGTCTTATTTTAGTCAAGTCAAGAATGATAATGGAATAAGCATTTGGTGGGTTTAGACATCAGGTAGTTAAAATATCTTCACAATGGTCAAGGTATTGCGAGCTTAATCTTATACCTTGACTACAAGAGTCACTGTTCTTATATCACAGAATGCAGAGATTTAATTGAATTGTAAGCTGATACAACCAATGGGAACCCTTGACAGAAAGAGTGTTGCGAAAGCCATAATAATGGTAGAGCTGAATGATACACTTTTTTTTTATGATGAATAAGTTATTTCTGCAAATATTTCTGCCTACATCACCTCAATCGCCTTTCAGACAACAAGGTTGATCATTGAATCTTTCCTTATTCAATGTTTAGTCAGGTTTGTTTTGTCAATACTTACGGTTTTGTGCCATTCTTAGGTTTAATTTCACGTTTTATCTGATTAATATTACTATGGGTATATTGAATTCTCTCTCTAGATGGAACATCAACAGCAGATTTTCTACCTGCTAATGCAATGTCTTCTGTAGGCAAGTTTAGGTTGACAGTATTGATAACACGTTGACTGCGTGACTTATCAAGTAGCATTTGCACATCTCTCTGTAATTATATGATATACATGACTATATACAGATTGAATTAAAAGATGGATGCCTTTTTTGAACGAAAAAATTAGCTCTTTTCTCTATATAAGTGTAGTAAAGTGTAATTTGTGTCATTCTTTTTCATTATTTGAGAGCAAGAAAATATATGCTTTCTTTGCTAAGAGCTCTAAATCAAGATGGTTTCTTTGGTTTGTCAGATTCTCCTGTCAATGAAGCAGGAGGCAAGCCCAGACATGTCAAGTTTTTCTGATAGAGCAATAAGAACTGGCAGTATGTTGCACAGGCTGTGCATTTTAGAGATCACTGAACAATCTCAAATATTGAGATAATGCTGCTATCCTGCCAAAATTTCCTTCATCCGACACAGCATGGTATACCTTATCGTTTACAGCTTAATCAAGAGCAGCAAAAAAAAATAATTCATATTACTTGTCCATGATGCAATGCTTCAGGTTTTTTCAATTGGACTTACTGCAGAATCTTTAGGTTTCAAATTTTTTATTAATTCTAATCTTTGTTCCATCTGAAGAGTTCTGTTGGCAACATATGCTGATATATCTTGATCATTCTACAAATATTTCAATAAAAATTACAAAATTACTCAGAAGTATGTGAAAAAGCTTTTCCTACATTGTATGTGTATCAGGGACTCTTATGATTCCTATTGCACCATTCTGATTTCTCATTCGTCGTTTGTGGTTCCTGCAAGGATTTTATCCCCAAAACGTGTGTCGTTACCATGAGAAGAGCTAATAAAACATCTTACCATTTCCACAACTATAACAGAAGCCTTTATTCTTAATTGATAGAGATATTTTTCTAAGTCTTGTTTCAACTGGACACTGTTATCTTCTAATTCTATAAAATTCTTATAAGGAAATTGCACAACTGTTATTCTTTTCATATACTTGTACATTTTAGAGCATAAATTTACTTCTTTTAATTTGAATTTGACAAAGAAAGCTTGCTGTGCATCATAACCCATAAACATTAAATTAGATGCTACCTGTCTTCAATAGTGACAGAAGAACCAGCAATTTGATTGGATATTAAAAAGGATACGAGCTATAGTGAATATTCGTAGTTTACAGTTTTTCCAGGTATAATTCTGGGCCAATAAAAAGGCTAATAGTAATAACATTCCTCCATCATTTACTTTAGGTTAAGGAATTTAACAAATATCTGACATGAAATGGAAAGCACTACAATTGGGCTATGAGGGTGCAATGAGGTATTAGCCTACTCTTTGACCACAGTCTGAAACTATTGTTGACGGACCATACTATATTTCTGCTCCCATGTAACAAGGAAGCCTGAACATCACAGGGCTTTGGTTTATTGTCCTATCTGAAAGTCACTTAGTCCATTTAAATAAGAAACCAGGCTTGAAAATCAGTGGCGGCGCCAGTGGGAGGCTTGCACCGCCAATGATCTGCAGAATGTATCAAAGTACTGATTATGACCACTAGTTGAATGACAAAGGATATGAACTATCCACCATACATCAATAGTACCGTAAAGTTTCTCTGCAACATCAGGGTACTTGTCTGTACCCTTCATTATTATCAATGATAAATCAGCTGCTGTTACAGACTGTAGAATACCTACAACAAAAGCCAAGAACATAGATGTAGTGTAGTTAGTTTAATTAGGGAAATACGGTAGCCAAAGCTTATATAATCCTGTTGACCTCAAATCCATAGCAACTGATTTGATAGACAAAAAAGAAAAAATCTCATGTATGAACCTAATGTTTTAAATATGTTTCACAATACCTCAATGAAAGATTAAAATTATACTCACTAAGAAAGCGATATGATTTTTCAGGATCTTCAGTAACACCAGACGGCCAACCAATCATAACAGTATTATGTCTCAATTTACCCAAACCAGCTGTCTGAATGCTGAAAATATAACTATCTAATATCAGGAGCTGTCATCTTCACGATATCAATCTATTAGGATCTTCGTACTTATACCTTGACTACAATAGCCATTATTCTTGTATCACAGAAAACAGTGATTTGATTTGATTGTACAGAGGCTGTAAACATTAAAGCTCTGTGCTCATAGGTTTTTTCTGATAAGGCTTCTGTTGGCTGTTTTGTCTAGCGTACAATCCAATCAAATTTCTTCATTTACAAACTTCCATGATACAAGAAAGTTGACTTTTGCTGTCAAGGTATAAGTATGAAATTCGTAAACGCTTGACAGTGTGAAGATGGAGCTTTGTAAACAATAATTGAAGTTTTGGAGAATTTGTTATATTGGAATCAACAATGCAAGTTACTTAATAGAGATACTGGAAAAAGGCTTTTTGAATTCATGTTTTTGACCAAGGACTAAAGAGTTGCGTATGTATCACCATCTGCCTTTTTAAATGATGAATCACTTACCTATGACTGATACCTTGAACAAGATCTTCAGAACATACAACTTCAGCAAAACCTTCTACACCAAATCTTTCAATATAGTCATTTAAAATCTACAATTAACAATTTTAATTAATTACAAACCAGCTGAAGATGCTTTGATATTGTATCAAATTTCCATTTGAAAATTGTATAAATTTTATCAGATTTCAAATTCTATTTTTTAAGTATTACAATGAAAATTTTGAAAATAGAATACAAAAAATGTACTACCTTCATAGTTGCTTTACTTTCAACTATTTTATCAGTGAAATTCCCTTCTATAACTGTATTTACTAGTGTTATTCCCTTACCTATTACAATATATAATCAATCATATAAATATAGGCCTATAAAACAGTCCTGAAGTAATTGGATTGGATTCCAATCCCCTAAAGGCAGGAAAATTCCATACACCTTTCACATATGATTTTAGTAATTTCAAAGCTTGAATCCATCCAGATTTCCCTTTGCCCCTTTTAAATTTGGATACCAGAACAGCTTGAATTTTACATAATACACATCTCATCTAGAAAAGCACAAGAAATTACCGCACATACTTTTCTAAAATAATGTAAAATATTTTCAATGAAATATCAATCAAAAGGTATGGTGGAGAGAGTTTAGTGGAACAATTCAGGATTTATTTAATAATATTTCCTTACCAGCTTTTAACTGAGCAGCTAGTTTCAGCATCTGAGGATGAGCTGGAAACAGAGCTATATCTGGTTTCATCAGAATTAAAAACTGTGGTCTGAAATAATAAATTTAGTCTTTCACACATCAACTTATCATCTTCCAAAAACCTTTTTTTGATTAATTGTTAAGAAACATATTTTCAAATTTTCATTTTAAAAAGTGTTACACACAGCCGTAATAACAACTATTGTATGGTGTAGTTATTACATATTAGATAATAGTTGAACTTGCCTCCAATTCTTGGTATGTTTACTTTCACCTCTTAATCTTAATAAAGCATATCTAGCAGCAGCTACTGACAGACCTTTCATACCATCTCCCCACTCTTTCTCAGCTCTACAACATTTCAAATAGATTAACAATAAAGAGCAAAATCAACAGCCCTGCTTTGTTCCAATTCCCAGATGCAAATAAATATTGTTATATTGTTGAATGTCTAATGGAGATTTGACAAACACAGTTGCAGAATGATATCATGGTATTTTAACAGAGTTATAAGTCTAGACATGTTTTGGAAAAATGATAATTATGAATTACAACTTACCCTTTAAATTCAATGTATTTATAAACAGCAAAAGCCAAAAATAGAGCAGCTAAAGAATAATACCAACTTGATATGAACATTAATGATAAACATAATGATACACCTAGTAATGATAGAGTCCAATGATAGTAACTATATCGTGGTCGCCAGTGTGGAGTTCGTAGCAATGTCTGTAAAGCACAAGCCATGTTAATAAAACCATAACATAACAAAAAAAACATGGTTACTATTGGTGCTACATAATCCAGACGTGCTATAAGAATTCCAATTTCAGCTATAACCAATGTCAATACCAAGCCACGAACAGGTTCACCATTTTTAGCTGTTACTCTAAATATCTGTAGAAATGGTATCACATTATCTTTAGCTATAGCTTGAAGTAGTCTTGGTGCACCTAAAATACAATATCAATAACTAAATTTCTTATATATTGGTGCATATCCATTAATAGAGAAATTTGATTCTCACTTGTGTGCTGTGATTTCACTTTAACTATGCTCAATACTAAAAAATTAACTTCCATTTTTTTGACTTTCTGTCTATATGAGAAACATGTGTATCAGATCAGTTTCTCCAATCTGTTGAATAAGTTGCTTTTCAGTCATTGTTATTTCCGACTTCTTTTTAGGGAAATTCTTGTAAAAAGTAAAAGAGATCTGTACCTGTTAAAGCTTGAAGCCCAGCACCAACTGTAGATTGGAACGAGCCAACAAGAATCAGCCATTTACTAGGCCAGGCTAATTTTGATATTAATAATTCACCACCAATACTCTCACCAAACCTACATGAAATTAAACAAATATAGTCATTCACTTGTTGTTCGATTAACTGGCTAACAGAGCTCAACTATAGCTATCTGTATCACTTGTCAAAATAACATTCTAGTGTTAAATTCGCTTACAATGCAACACAATCCTTCTAATCATAAAAAAGGGCAAGAACAGAAGGTATTGGACAGTTAACAAATTATAAACTGATTTTAAAACATTGGTGTACGTAATGTACATTGACCAACTAAAATAAAACCAGACCTACTTATCTCGTAGAAAACTTCCATGAACAGTTCCACCAAAAAATAAAACAGTTGATAAGTCTAATGAAATGGTTAAAGCAAATAGCATTTTAGCATTTTATATCCAAGGGAGATAATTTTCGTTGAAAAATGTTCTTATGTCTATTTCTATTCAAAGTATGATGAAATAACTGCACAGGTGTATCAGCTATGCATAAAATGATAAGATGATGTCTACATTTTGTACGTAAATATTGCTCTTGCATGGATATGATAGATTTTGACAAGACAAATTGTGTCAAGGGAGGTAACTATGACAAGGGAAGTAACTATGTCACACAAGGATACAAATAATTGAGGTAGAAACAACCGCCCACATAGTACCAACTGGTATAGATCTTTGAGCATCTGCTAAATCACCAGAGTAATTGGCTCCTTGTTCAAACCCTGGAATTATACAATCATATTTGAGATAGGCATCAAAGAAAGAGTACATCTGACTTTCACTCAAAATTTAGACAGATTTTTAATCTTATGGAAATGTTCCTAAAATTTGCATAAATGAGAGGTCATAGTCAATATGACTTTAAGAAATATCTTACCTGTAATAGAAGGGAAGTATATAGCTAATAATATCATAAAACTAGTTGTAATATCTGTCAATATTTCACCCCTATTTCTATCACCAGGTATATCAGTACCAATAATTTTATCAGCTACTGAATATTTCTCCCATAGATTATCTACAAGAACCAGGCATTCTTACTTTATTATCAGTATCCATTTTGATTAAATAGCCTCATAGAGTTTTATAGGGGAACAAAACTAAGCTATGGCTAACAACCGAGGTTCTTAAGAATCCTGTCTACCAGCTAGTCTTTAACCAACCTCGCATTGCTCATAATAATGTCTGGCATGCAAAGTAATAAATTACGCAACAACAGGCAGCATCTTAAAGTAATTGATAAACAGAAAACTACCTACCAAAGAAAACACCACTAATAAGTCCTGGTGTACCAGCTATCATTTGAGTAGGATTATTAATAAAATAATCATCACAGACCATAGTATTGTTCACCAGATGACAATAATTATTATATATAGGTCCACTTTCATTTTTACTACATATTACCACTCCATTAACATTTACCTTATCATAGCTTAATAATCTATCCCCTAACATACATAATCTACAATCAAATATACAAGATTTATTAAATATTGTACATCCTTTCCCTTATTGTCCATGATGCTTCACCTGTTCATAATGTTTCACTTGTCCATGATGCTTCACTTGTACATGATGCTTCATGATGCTTGACTTGCTCAAGATGTGTCACTTGTCCATGATGTTTTACTTGTCCATGATGCTTCCCATGTTCACGATGATGCACATGTCCAAGATGCTTCACATGCCTGTTATGTTTCCCTTGACCATGATTCTTCAATTGTTCATAATGTTTCACTTATTCATGATGCTTCACTTGTTCACGATGCTTCACTTGTTCATGATGTTTCAACTTGTCCATGATGCTTCCCATGTTCATGATGCTTCACATGTCCAAGATGCTCCACATGTCCGTTATGTTTCCCTTGTCCATGATGCTTCACATGTCCAAGATGATTCACATGTCCGTTATGTTTCCCTTGTCCATGATGTTGTACTTGTCCATGATGCTTCACATGTCCAAGATGCTTCACATGTCCGTTATGTTTCACTTGTCCATGATATTTTACTTGTCCATGATGCTTCACTTGTTCATGATGCTCCACATGTCCATGATGCTTCACATGTCTGAGATGCAGTCTCAATTTTGTCTTTTGTCAGTCGTCCCCCCCCCTCTCTTTGCACCCCACCCCCGGGCGGATGACGCCACCACTGTTCTGTGTGCGGCAAATTTGCTTAAACAATGCATGATTTTATAGCATGAATTATATTGAAATTTTACTTACTTGACACTATTATCTGTATTTGATGTAAAGAAGCCAAGAAAGATGCTAACAATTGAAATTATAACACAACACAGTGTTAATGTGGACACTTTAGATACAAATTTCACTCCAACAAATACCACTACACCCAATAGAAATAATAATATAGAGCCATAAACACGGAAATTATTGTGTTGATTAGCTAACACTGTAGTATCTCCAAACAACGACATCATTGGTGCCATGTAGGTCTGAAATGAAATTTCAGTTATTATCTATAGCAAAAATTGGAAAATCACCAAGGAATAACAAGCAATAATAGCAAGTACACGCACACATTTTGGATATTTGATCAGACGTGGCTGGCGAATGCAATTAAATCAACAGCCCTGATTTTCAAACATAATGAAATGTTCGTATAAGAATTTGAAAAGTTTCCTACCAGTAGAATCTCCACAGAACCAATTAGATACATGGCTACTGATATAGAGAGACCAGAATAGAAGAGTATTCCTACAGCTCCACCAAATTCTGGTCCTAGAGCTCTGGAGATCATGAAATAGGTTCCACCACCAGTCACTACACCATTAGTGGCTATAGCACTCATAGAGAAGGATGTTAATAAACTCTGAAAAAAGTAGTTTAAAACACTTGAAGAGGACTCAAAAACAAAGTTTAAAATAATCTTACTCTACATGAATGACACAAATCGGACATGATGTGGTGTTCATGAACATGTAATGCTTTTTAATCATCGTACTGTTGCTAAAGGAAATAATATGCCAAAATACTACCAACGACTGGAGCCTGAGTTTAATATGGTAAAAAGGGTGGGGGTCGTATGGACTTGCTTATCTAAAAAAAAAGTGAGATATGCCTCCTTGCCTCCGGTACGCTACAGTTTTCGTAAGCTTACCTAAGCATAGTTTGCTTCATATCAGACATAATTTTATTATCAATATTGGATTGACATTCATTGTGGTCAAAGCCATTGATGTATGGTCACTCAAGCGCAGTAATTCCGAGCAGAATGAAAGCATACTCACCACAAAACAGCAGATGAGAACAATAGTGAAAGCTTCTAAAGAGCCAGCCATACCAACAATCCATGCCAACCTTACAAAATATATCACACCAAATATATTCTGAATACATGGTAGATACACTCCTAATATTGTACCAAGGTTAGCATTCTGAAAGAATAAATTGCAGTCAGCTGGAAGGATTATGAAATGTTCAAAACTTAAGACACATAGTGAATATTTCAAACGATACATTATGGCCCCAATCAGGTCACAGTTAACAGGTTACCATTCTGTAAGGATTAGTCGAGTACTCAATCTTCTGAAACTCTTAATGCTGGCATTCAGAGGGTCCACATAACCTAGGTGAATAGGTTTTTCATCTCAGCTACATATCCTATATGCTTATTTCATATACTTATATCACTAACTGTTTTATGTTGTCTATCACTATCTTGTAGTTCTGGATCAGGTGCAATACCAGCTTTATAATGTGCTATACCAGACAATAGACGAGGTAACTTAGCGTGCCGTAAATCTTCCTGAAAAACATTGAACACAAATCATCAGCATCAAATGCTTGTCTAATGTTACCCAGTGCAGACAATACGATAGTTTGTATTTTTTTAAGAACTAAATGACAATTTTAAATGTCTTACATGATATAAACCATAGTTGGTAGAGGTTACACTGTCTTCCTTCGGTAAGGCTACACCTGAAACATATAAAATCTTAATAATATGGATGATTTCATTAAGATCAATACAACAGATCCATAGGCCTACTTCTACCAAAATTTGGTTACCGGGTAATAAAAAATGTGTTTGTTATTTTAAAAAGAAGGTAAACAAAAAAATTATTTCATTAAATCTATCATTCTATGGCCTTGGCCAATGTGCTATATGATACATTACCTCCACTGTAATTTTCCATGGGTTTTCCACAAGCGTCTTCTAGGTGTATTTCATCAAATTCTCCGCGTTTGTTTTCAGGATAATAGCTAGATGTGGACTCGCCATTCTCTGGTTCGTCAGCATTTGATACATTTACTGTGAATCGCGCGGCCATTTCTAAAACTAAAAACAATTTCCTAGTCTGTTTTGTTCATTCTTGTAACCTATTCATTCATCTGACCCAAGGTCTATAATATGTAGGTATATTTGATTAACGACAAGCTTGTAAATCTATTTGAATCCTGTTCAATATTCAATTTATTTATAAATGAAACATTTCGACTAAGGCTTGGATTTCTGACTTTAATAATCAAGGGACATAACTCCAGTTTTCCCAAAGTTTGTCAGATTATCCAGACGATTAGTTTAACAGTAACTTTTTAGGAAGTTCGCCGGCGAATAGGCTACTTACCGATCTTTCGACGCAACTCTGTACGACCATAGGCGCAGATCCCTTTTATATACATACCAGTACCCGGTACTTAAAATGATAGGAGACAGTGTTTGACCTACGCTAATAAAAAAAACCGGAATCAAACCAACGACCTCAAAGTTGCCGAGCAAGTGCGAAAACCATCAGGTCATGGAGACCTAGGTCGATTAGAATAGGAGTTCGGGTTAACTAGGGTTGGGTTACCTTTTCTTTCCAAGTCAAATGGGGTTAGCTTAAGAAAGGGTCTTATCTTGTTCAAACAAAGATTTCTGAACACAAATTTGTTGGAAACAAAATAATAGTAATAGCTCTTTTCCGAGAAGATTGTTTATTACATCGCCGTGACAATGCTCTGTATGTTTTTGTCTGAAGACATTCTAATAATAACAGGGCACTTTTTGTTGATTCTCTTGTTACAGTGAATTAGTCTGCATGTTAAACGTCTGCTGATATTGACACTTTTCTGTGTTCTGATGTGTCCAGATGCTTAACGATCATCTGTTTCACAATCTTCATGTTACAAATCTATCGAGGGCATCAAAAACTTTGAAAAACATATATTACAAGCCAAGCTATGTGAATATTTTTTATTTCTATATTTTGCTTTTTTACAACAGACACAAAGACGGAATTGTAACAAGTGACAGGTTATTGTGTTAAATAATGATGGATACAAAAAGACCTACAATATATTCAAGTCTTATGGTCTACACATAACATCTTACATATGGTAAGAACTCATCCTGGCCACCTATTTCAGATAGATCATCACCATCACAAGAGCTAGATTGGAACTAATGGATGTTAAATTCCCAGCATGTTAGGGTTAAATAATATGTTATTATTTCAAATTATTCAAATTAGTGAAAATGTCTCCTTATTGTAGGTTACCTAAAAGTATTAAATATTTCTGAAAAACACACACAAGAAAAATAATTGATGGTTATTCACAAACAAATTATGTTTTGCAATGGCTAAAAATACTTTGTTAAAATTTTGTTATGGCATTTCTATGAAATACTATTGGCTGTCAACATAATTTTTAGATTAGTAAAATAATTTTATAAACAATTTTTGAAATTATTTTCTTACATGTAGGTCTATATATGATTTATGTGGAATAGAGGATAATGTTTTAAATATAAAATGAAATGTTCAATATAAAACTATATACATGACATGATCTATGAAAAATACATCTTCAGAATTTCATGGTCTGTTAACTGAATATATTATGTAAAGCTACAACTGGCAGTTAACCTCATAATATTGTGTCTTGGAAGTTATACTTTCACTTTTCATTTAATTTTATTAAAACCATATGTTGTAATTGATTTCTGTAAAGTTGCATGGATATTTGAAATCAAGCTTTATGGGTATCTGAAATCGAGCTTTATCAGCTGATACAGACAAAAATTTGATGACCATTTGCCATTAACAAACCATGAAAATTAATTTTATATTTCTTAATTTGTCCAGTGAATGTTGAACATTTAAAGCTATCATACAATTGTATTAAATAATATTTTGATTACATGATTAATCAGTTATAATTATCATTCCTGTCTAGTTGGTTAGCAGACAGACAGATAAACAGACAGACTTTATCCGTGGTTAAGTATATTTCTATTGTGATTTTCTTGTTCAAAATTAACCCTATACATAATAAACATATGAAAGATATGAAATTATTTTTCATAAAATTCGATTTCCAGCAAGCCAAAGACCAACAAGAAAACAGCCCTTTTCTGTAGCCTCAGTTCAAAGTAATACCATATATTTCAACAGCAAAGTTTGTAGAAAAAAAATGATCATATAAAATACATTATTACAAAAATTCTTGACATATTTTATAATAAAATAAATCTAGGAAGTACTGAATTTTCTTTATATATAAAAACTGACAAGACCAGCATGATATCAACATAGGTTTGTTCCTAGCAATATGACTTGCTATATTGTCTATGAGCAAACCATTTGTTCTCAAAATGGCTGATAAATTTTTAAATAATCAGAACTAGATTCTCTAACAAAAAAAATAAAATAAAAATTCACATACTGAAGCTTTAATTGTGGCTTTTTTTTTTACGAATTTCTCTAAATGCTTTGAGCTTTCTATGAATCCGTACTACTTAAATTATCTATTGTCTAGTAGAAAAAATTAGAAAAATTAAGCTCTGATTTATGTTGAAATAGTGCGATTGACAATGCTATCTTTTGATCAAGAGGTTTACATATAATTACTGTAATATATTTAACAGTTTGTATATAATAACAATTATAACAGTACATGTATAGATATAGATAAATAAATAACATGTCATGAAATAATTACCCATGTCAAAAACTTAAAATATAACCAGGCATATATCAATATCTATAAATAAGTCAAACAAGTGGAAAAAGAAAAAAAGCAACTTAAAGTAAAAATAAAGAGAAAAATATGTTCCATTTCATTTCTCAAAATATTAGAGATTTAACTGAGAAAAATTTAACTTAAAGGGTCCAATTATCGTTGAGCTTTACATATTTTAACAAAAACTATACCCGCAATTTTAAATTATCAAAATATTAAGATCAGAAAAAATATACAAGACAAACAGAAAACCTCACATTAAAAGTGATTACTATATTCTTTTTGTTCAGATCTAGTTTAGTCTTTAGTTTAGTTATTTTCATGGTATTTCCTTTTCTCACAATTAGGTTTTGTTTCAGATGTGGTATTGTAAAATTCGCAGTTAAACAGATCATGGATTAAAGCATAAACTCAAATTTTAAATATGTATTAGTGTGTATTGTCTACAATACAATTACTGGTATATACATATGGTATGGTATATAAATGGTAAGTGACCATTGAATTCATTTCTGGTCTTTTGGGAAGCGTAGGCAGCAAAGCTTTTCACATTTCTTATCCGGGAAAAAAATGAATCTGCTTTCCATTTCCAAAATTCCAGAAATTTCAGATAGTTTTAAATTTCTGCATACAACCAAAGAAATCTTTCAATATGTATTAACTGTATGAGACATAGTTACTATAAAAGTATATAGGCTAATTAAATGACTAGCTAATCATTTGGATTTTCGATTTCTTCATTTGACACATATAAATAAATAAATAATTTCAGATATCCTAATATAAATCAACACAAGATATCTTAATTAAACTGGTATTATTCTGATATCACCTTATATAAAATCACTATATAATATATAATATACATTTATATGTACACAATTTATAAAAATATCCCTTTCATCATAAAAAACAAAAAATAATTCTTCATGTGATGATCCTTAAAGGGATTGTAAAGAGGTTTTCCGAAGTTTTTATATGTATTGGGGATACTGATAACATCAATTTGCACCATTCAATTTTCAATTCCACTAAAACTTTTGAGTGTTTGATGACGTCACTAATCGTGAAAGGAATTATGTCATAAAGCATATTTTTCGATTAGTGATGTCATCAAACACTTATGGTTTGAGGAATTTGAGGAACCACATATGTTGAACTGAAAATTGGAATGGTGCTTATTGATGCTATCAGTGTCCCTGATACACATTTTAGAATATCTCTTTACAATTCCTAAAACTTATTGCGTATGAATACATATTTAAGCAATATATCAGCACTAAGATTATTATATTTTGGTGGGTTCATAAATTTGATTATTCTATACCCCTTACTACCTCTCTAACTAACTAGACTTGTTTCTTCCCATTGAACACAATGTTGTTCGTGTATAGGACTGAAATGGCCAATTTAACTATATGGTTTAATTTTTTAGTTCATGCGATGACTTTCGTAATTTGATACACAAATATTCTTTTGAAGATCAGTAAATAATAAATGTCTAGCCTACAAGACAGTCATCACATGACTTGCACTAGTGATTTCTCATTTTTACTTCATGCTTATTGACTCATTTCAGTCCTATGTTAAACAATAGCTATGCGTAGATATACATTATTGTGGTTGATATGGTAAACAGATCAGGAATAAATAGTGATGACTTCACGTCCACTTCCTCTCACCATCAGAACTCTATCCAATCCTTCTGTTAAAACTTCTAAAAATTCCATATCTTTTTGTGAGTTAAGGGTAACTAATATTTCTAATGAGCAATTTAAATTTTGTGAAAATGATAACTGGGCAAGAAGCATGTAAAATTTTTACTTTTTTTGAATAGATACTGGTTTAACGAAAGGTGCCCCCTATCTATAAACTCATATACTACTAACGAACCCTAACCAGATACACCTATTTTAGCATGCAAAGGCCAACACTTTTTTGACTCTTCGAAGCAGTTGCAGTGGCTTCAAAGTAGTAACTTTCAAACCTATAGCACCTATATACATAGCAGATGACAATACAACATGCGACCAAACTGAACTATTTCTATATTCATATTGAACTAAGCACATTCTATTCTCTATGAAAATCAGTTATTATTAAAACAACTATTCAAAATTCGATCATAATTCAAAAAGGATACAACTTTCTTCACCAGCGGATGTTTTAGGAGGAGCAGGTAAATTCAAAATAACCATTTGGGCTTCGTGAGATTTTTCTACTATAGATTCATTTAATCGTACAGCTGTATGCATTCTGCGTACATTCATATTATCCCTGAAAAGAGTAGTTCATAAAACAGTAATGTAAAAATCAAAATTCACTTCACATATATTCTAGGCCATTTGAGTCAAAATACTTGTTTTTAAAAGACTGGAACACACCCTTTAATTTCTACTTACGGTTTAACATTAAACAGATTATTTCCCATTTGACCAGTGGATTTGGTTTTATGTATATTTTGTGGTGTAAATGTAAATTGGTTTCTATCAGGGAGGGTGGGATCAGTAGAAGACTCTGTATCTTCTTCAGGAACTGTATCAAGTGTGATCTTGATATCTTTACCATCAGTAATATGGGCTTTATCAATAATAGATTGTGGCTGAAATATATCAACAATTCAATATTACTCAAAATAACATATTCATATAGGATCTCGGTGCAAACATAACATAGCATTTGGGTGAGAACAAAACATCATAGCAACCAGGAGATCATTTAATATCATGATAGCAACCTGGAGATCATTAAATAGTATGATAGCAACCAGGAGACCATTTAATATTATGATAGCAACCAGGAGATCATGTTATATTAAGATAGCAACCAGGAGATCATTTAATATTAAGATAGCAACCAGGAGATCATTAATATTATGATAGCAACAAGGAGATCATTTAATATTATGATAGCAACAAGGAGATCATTTAATATTATGATAGCAACCAGGAGATCATTTAATATTACGATAGCAACCAGGAGATCATTTAATATTATGATAGCAACCAGCTCATTTATTATGATAGTAACCAGGAGATCATAACTTTGTGATAGCATCAAGATAAAGTAACATTGTGATAGAAACCAAGAGATTCATTCATAATGACCAACTAATTAATCACTTAAAACTCCACCACTGTCTAAAGTTTATGATTTATTCTTACCTCGGTTTTCTTAACTCTCATTTGTTGTAACATTTCAGTTCGTTGTTCCATCATGAGTGTTCGTTCATATGTATAAGCTGAGATATCGTTGCCAGCCTACAATTACATTAGATTGTCACAAACAGCACTATAAAATATAGGTAAAGCATTTATCACATTTTGCAGACTGGCTGTCTTATGTTACTGCATTTATGTTGTCAATCAGGCCGGGATATGCATTAGTATCTTTCTATGATATATCTTGTATATTTCATCATGTAAAACCTACCATTTCAATAACATTAACTTCAGCTTGTATACGTAGTTGATATAAATACATCTGTAAATCTTTCTTCATTTCAATAGAATTATCTTCAACCTCTGAATAACATACAGTCAAGGAAGATGAAAAATATTGTTAAAAAGAGCTTAAATTGTCTAATAGCATTGCTATCTAGTTTGAAATATATTGAGTCAATTGGCAAAGAAGCTTGCCAAATAAATAGCTACATGACACAATATCAGTATTTTACAAAAATAACCAGTACAGTTCCTAGACAAATAGACAAGTACATGAAACCAAGAAGACTGGTAGCAAGAGCCACAAGCATTCAATTGACTGGCAATGCTTATTAAGGTATGTTCATGTGAAATGCAATTTTTGACTATCTTCAAAAGGATACGTGCTACAGTAAATATTCTCAATTTACAGTTTTTCCATGATTTATCTTGTCGTAGTAAAAATGGTAATAACATCAATAGACCACCATCATGAACAATCCACCATACATCTATTGTACCTCGTAATTTAACATTCGATTCAGGAAACTGATTAATTCCCTTTAATACTAGCAACGCCATCTGTCCTGCACTGACATTACGTACTGTATCTGTAATAAAGTTACAACAGGTAAGCATAGTAGTCATTTGGAAATATTAAAACAGAACCTGAAACATGTTGTTACTCAATGTTTAACACGATGCAATCTTCAGACAACTGACCTATTTTAGGACTTATTTTCATGTCTACACTTTGCGACAAGTTCAGAACATTAATTTAAAGACAAGCTAAGGTCATTTATGATAAGGTCATTTATGATAAGGTCATTTATGATGAGGTCATTTATGTTTTAAAGTAATATCTTGAAATTGCTTTAACAATGACCTAATAAAAATCTATTTGTAAAGATACCAAATCATATAACTTGTTCAGTGAGTTTGCTTATGTGGCCATATACCTTAAGTCCTATGTTTGGAAGTTTACTTTCAGCTCTTACGGACTATGTTAAAATATCTGTGTGTCATCTATATACATAATCAATATATTATCAATACTTATCAAAACAAAAGATATAGAATAAGATATAAAACTTCAAGTACCTATGAAGATCTTATAACTTCTTTCATCATCAGTATGTCTCCAACCATATGGCCATCCCATCACTACTGTATTATGTTTTAATCCACCTAATCCAGTATTCTGTACTCTGTAAACACAATTCAAATATGGAAATAGGCATGAGAAAAAAATTGTCATTTTCACAAGGAAAACAACATAAAATCACCAGGATACTCTCAAATAGCTGGTCTTAAGCCAAACCTCTTGGCATAGGTCCTTTCTAAATTATCAGTACTCATTTACAGTTGGGTAGAATTGATTCTGTTTGAGACCACTTACTTACCAAGCATGTACCCTAGTTCCCTGAGAAGATGAAACCCTACTTACAAGTAACATAAACCATCAGATGTCTTAGTGGCCACGTTAACATCAGAAAAACCCTTTACACCACTTTCTTTCAATAACTTGTCTAAATTCTACAATATCATAAATGAAATAAATAAATAGAGATGTACATCCTACTTTCTGCATCTAGTGGGCTAATATAAACAGTGTGCAATGAGGGAAATTTTGTCAGGACAGCCAGGAAACCTGCTGGTTTTTTTATTTCCATTTTGATGACATTTACTTATACAAGTATACAAGTTGTCTAGTATGACTGGTATTGTCAAATATCGATACATGACCAAGAGATACGAGTATCATAACATGATATCACAATGAACCAATTCATCGATATACCATGCCAGCACTAGTAAAAATTACATAATTGACACAATCTGACAGAGAAGAGATAACTTTTTGAATTAGAAGACTTACAAGTTTAGCAGCCTGTGAATCAGCATATCTCTCTATATAATTTCCTTCCAAGACACTGGACACTATTGTTAGACCTTTACCAGCTTTCAACTGACCAGCAAATGTAACTAATTTAGGATATTTTGGTTGTAAATTCTCATCAACTTTCATCAATACCAACAATTGGGGTCTAAAATAACATATAAACAGATAGAAATTTTAGACAGTTCTAACAACATAATTACAAGATGCAACAATCCAAACCATCATACAATTTCATCAATTTTTGTTAAAAATCTGCTTGCAAAATGGCATTTTCAAAGCATGAAATTGCAAAAACACTCTTAAAAGTAACCTAATCAAACCTGCACATAACATCAAATATTGGATTGTATATAAATCTGCCAAGCTTTCATTAGTATGACATCATATGTCTATATATAGAAATTAAATCCTTAAATTCAGTAAAGCACTCTCTGTTTGATGTCTATAGTCTCTTACCTCCAGTTTTTAGTATGTGGTGGACCTTCTTGTAATCGTAATAAAGCATATCTAGCAGCTGACATGGCTAATCCTCTTATACCATCTCCCCATTCTTTCTCAGCTCTATCAGAGTAAAACATACAGATATTTATGTTTGGTTATGATTATACTTCTATTTCTATATATTTTTTGGTCTATACATGCCATCTCAAATAAAGACAACTTGTCATATTAACTTTTCCGGGCACACATAGAATTGAAGGCTTAAATTTCAACAGTGAGTTGTTAACATTATTACTGATGAGCTAAGCTTAAAAATCCTGTTTCTGAGGCTAAGGTACAATTGGTCAAACGGATGGTGAATCTGTCCCTTAAGGTTTGTTGGAGAGCAAATTTTCAAAGATAAAAATAGAAAATTCAATGCTTACCCTTTATATTCAATGTATTTATAGATACAAAAAGCAAGAGCAATGGCAGCTAAGGCGTAGTACCAACTAGATATAAACATAAGAGTTATACAAAGAGATAACCCTATCAAAGACAATGTCCTGAAAGCAGAAATTTATCAAATCCATCAAATTGTATGGAAAGAGTCAATTCATTTGCTACCTCTTAGGATGACCAAAAAAATTGAAATTTTTAAAACTTTGTAAAATGAGTCATTGTTTATCAGACTCCCTCTATAATCCAATAAATCTATAAAACTATTGGAAAAGTTGAAAGGGTTAAATTGATATGGACACTTTGTATCATTTGTGATATATTTCTTTTGTTCAAATGAGAGACAACTCAAATGAGATTGTGCTTTATATTCCACAACACAATCAACAAGCTAGATAAATATAAACACTCTAATACAAAGGAACCAACATACCAATGATAAAATCTAAATCTTGGTCTCCAATTAGGAGTTCTTAACAGTGTCTGTAGAGCACAGGCCATATTAACAAAACCATAACACATCAAAAAGAACCTGAAATTTCAATATATCACTAAGCAATGTTGTCTTAATCCTTACCTTTACAAGGAAGACAGATTCTAGTTCTAGTATTGCTATTTTTAGCAAGAATAAAGTTGATAAATCGACAGACTCTTTGTAATTTCCAAACACTAAGTTATATAGTAAGTACAGCCAACAGTACAGAGGTGATTATGTCCTACTTGAAAAATAATTTTCATCATAAAAAAATGACTTACATGGTAATGATGGGTGCTACATAATCTAAACTGGCAATTAATATTCCTATTTCAGATATAACTGCTGTTAATAATAAGGCACGGAATGGTTCCCCCTTTTTAGTTGTAGCCCCAAATATATTTAAAAATGGTATCACATTATCTTTGGCAATAGCTTGAAGCAGCCTAGGAGCACCTAAAATATAACAAAGATATGTGAGCTTTAAAGGAATTATAAAGAGCTACAGACATCTCACTGAAAATTAGAATGGTGCAAATTGATGCCATCAGTATCTCCAATTCACATGAAAAGAAAACCTCTTAAAGATCTGTTTAAATTTATCTTTAATTAATCTAGAATCCAATTACGCTATGATTTGACAACTCTACAGTAAAATTCATAACAATCTTTTTATCTTACCAGTAAGAGATTGTAGTCCTGCACCTAATGTTGACAAAAAGGAACCAATCATAATAACCCATTCATTAGGCCAAGCTAAAAATCCAATAGTTAATCCACCGTCAATGCTTTCACCATATCTATATCAAAGAAATTTGCAACAATTTGATAAAATACAGTTCAGATTCAGTTCCATTTATTTTCTGAGGGTGACTCCTTCCATACTAAGATCTGAAGACTTCAAATTCAAACATTTACCAGTAAATGCTTTGTACTTTACAAGATTAACAACCAATCTAGAAGGAACTAGATTAGTTAGATAAATTATATCATTTGACTTTGAAATATTATCCCTTTGTGTTTGATGTTTTTAAGAATTAATAGACTTACTTGTCACGTAATAAATGGCCTTCTATACAAGCAGCGAAGAAAAATACACATGTTATATCTAATGGAAGGTCAATGGAAAAAAAAAGGAAATCTGCTTGAAATGAACACAGATAACTATGAACTATGTCAAAAATTTCAAATTTTACAGAAAAGCATGAAACAAATCTCATTTTTCATTTTACCATCCATCATTTCATTACTGTGTTGTTGTTTTTTTGTTTTCTGATATCTTTTGTCTCCATTGTAATCTAACAAACTTTCCTAACACAGTCCTGTTCTACTAACCTTTTTTTTTATAACCAATCTAAGTGTATATTGTGGACCTGTTTAATGATAACAAAGCAAACTTCGGGAAGAATATAATGATAAAATAAGTTAACATGTATTAAGGATACAGACAAAAGATGTTGTAACAATAGCTAATATAGTACCAACTGGTATAGACTTGGAGGCGTCTGCTAAATCACCAGACCTATTAGATCCTGCCATTATTCCTAAAATAAACAATAAACAAAGATGCACATTATATTTGCTATTATACAGTACATAATTTCTATAATCCATGAATATCAATGGTGTACTAATTATTTATAAAGAAAATAAGAATGGAGAACATACCAGTACAAGAGGGAAAGTAAATAGCCAGTAAAATCATAAAAGATGTTGTTATATCAGCAATAATCTCTCCTCTCCTATTACTTCCAGGAATTTCAGATCCTATGATGTCACCTGCTTCAGTGTAATAGTTGTGGAAATTTTCTAGTAAAAAAAAAGAATAACATTGCTAATTGTGTAAGCTATATATAACTGAAACTATGAAAATAAAAATATCAAAATGGGCAGATATCTTATATGAATAAGCTAAATATTGAAAACTTTACAAAATGTTTACAACCATTCATTAAAGATGTCTCTAAATATAATTGTCACAAATTCTTAAATTTTCTCTCAAAGCAATCCTCTAAAAATTCAAAAATCCAGTAGGAACGTAGGCTGAAATAGGTCAGTTGTTTGAAGATTACATATCGTGAAACTCTGAGTATCATCATGTTTAAGGATCTGATTTAATATTTCTACAGATCTATGCATAAGAAATTAAAAATAAGAATTTCTAATTAGTCAGACATGTTCCTCCTCATGAAGAATCCATTGTTATCTTACGTTTAAAAGCTCCACTAGCCAGACCAGGAATACCACGAACAAGTCGAGCTTCATTACTTTCTTGGACAAAATAATGATCACAGATTGTAGTACCATTATCTTCATGACAATAATGGTTAAAGATAGGACCTGTTTTATTCTTAGTACACCATATAGTACCATTAACTTTAACAGATTCAGATGTTAATAATCTATCACCTAATACACACACCCTGTAAATACAACAAATATTTTCTTTGAAGGGGTGGATCAATCACAGCGTGTGTCAAAGCAAAATTGTCAAAATTCAACAAAATACATCTAAAAATTTCAGTAGTACTCTTGTCTTTCACAATTGTTAATCAAAGTCTGCTCGGCAAATAGGTGCTGGGGGTTTGAATCCTTCTCAAGGTCCGAGAAATTCTGATGCCTGTGCCAGGTTTTTTGAGAGTTGGCCCGGTGTTGGCTCTCACCTCCTAATACCTAAATGCTGTATCAAACTAGATCCTAACGGCATACTACTGCTCTGTTTGAAAAAGGATGTAAATTAAATAATATAATTTTCTTATGCTTAAGCAGCACTTTTGTAATTCCTGAATGGGCAGGCAAGTAAAATGTAAAACTCTATAAAAACATAACAACTATGAAAATAAAAGGTTAATACTTACTCTAAACTGTTATCCACACTGGCAGCAAATATTCCAATATAGATACACAAGATAGAGATAATAACACAGCATAATGATAAGGTAGCAAATTTACTGACAAAACTGACTCCAATAAACACAACAATACACAATAATATTAATACAACTGTTCCATACAGTCGATAGTTATTAAACATATCATCAAATATCGCTATACTTGGCGCCATATACAACTGGAAAATAGAGAAAACATTGACTCAATCTACTGGTCAGTTTGAATTGGGAATTCCTGAGGTGAATTATTACAATTCTCTTGAAGTTTTAATCCATGTTTTTCAATACAATGAAGTTATTAGGAGATGATTTAGCTCAGCTCAGAAAAACACTGGTAGAGGCATCAGAATTTGGCTATGCCTGAGCTACTTGAAAGAAATATGAAAATGAAGAAAACATTAAGTTTCATTGACATTGATACAGATCCGTAAAAGTTGGATAACTCATTTATTCTTTGGATTGTCCTCGGCCAAGCAATTAGGTCAGAAAAGTTGGGAAGCTCAATTCATGTCAAATTTCTGATGCCTTCACCAGTGTTTTCAGGAGTTGAGCTATTAACTCTCAACAACTTTCCTGTATTAAGAAACATGGATTAAGACTTCAACAGTATTGTATCTTTCACTTCTTTCATTTCATTCAACTGTCACAAACAGAGCTTCCAATTTCAAAAACAATTGAGTGATATTTCATTAGAGAAATTGCTTGCTCTAGTCCAATACTAAAATATTTAATTAATCAATATTAGTGGCCTATATCAAATTACACTTACATGTTCAGCTGAAACAATAGCTGTTTTCAATACATTTTATAGAGTCATGCTAAATACTACTTAAATTTTCATCTTCATTGACTGCACAGAGTAATTCTTGACTACGAATTACTTTCCTTTTGCTCTAAGGGGTTCTGCATAGCAGATATTCAGACATGCATGCTGCATTAGGTGCTGTGATTGGTTGACATGAACACGACCTTGGTATAAATCTTTTTAGATTACAATGGACACTTGGAAAGAAAAATAACTTAACAAAATTGTAATCTAATTTTAAATAGATTGTATCATCATGATTCTTACCGCTAAAATTTCTATGGCACCAATAATATACATGGAGGATGCTACTGAAGTTCCTAAATAAAATAATACTCCAACAGCACCACCAAATTCAGGACCTAAAGCTCTTGATATCATAAAATACGCTCCACCTGCTGGTACTACACCATTGGTTGCTATGGCACTCATAGATATGGACGTTAATAATGTCTGAAATAAACAGAAGTGAATGAATGTAGCAGAAGATAAGAGTTCTTTCAAGGGATTGTTACGAGGTTTTCTAAATTTGTTTATCAGGGACACTGATGGCATCAATTTGCACCATTCCAATTTTTAATCAGATGACTGCGACTCCTGCAATTCCACTAAAACAAAGTGCCTGTTGACATCACTGAGAGCGAAAGCCCTTTAAAAAAATAAAGCAAATTTTGCTATGACTTCATTAAACATTTACGTTTTCAGGACCCAGATGTCTGCATGAAAAATAAAATGGTGTAAATTGATGCTTTAGTGTTCCCGATACGCATAAAAAACTTATTTTTCTCACAAAAGCCATTGTGTAGCGATGTAACAAAATCCTTTGTAAACAGTCAAAATAGTGTAATGCAATAAACATAACACAATTCAACTTGAAGTTTTCTTGTATAAGTTTTAAACGGATGACATTGTTGACAAGTTACATGCCAGAAATCATTCAATTATTTTCTATTACATTATAGGACTTTCAACATCCTTTTTATCTTAAGATAAAACCATGTTCTGGTTTCTGTTTCGAAAGAAAAAGAATTCAACAACAATTTTTTACAAGGATAACAATTTAGGTTCACAAAATTTCTACCCACTGGTCCTTGACCAAATCTCTTGGCATTGATCTTTCCTGATCATCAGTATCCATTTATATTTGGGTTGACTAATGAGTAAAGATGTTCATTGTCACAAGACTTTTACACGCAGACAGAAATAATGACCGAAATAACAACCCACAACTACCATATGTTTCATGCAACCAAGCAATATGGCACAGTTAGTTGTTATGACTGTCCAACTATCTTGTCCCATGGTGACCCTAGAACCCCAGACTAGGTCAATGCTGCAATTAATGCCTTATACTTACTGTTAAACAACAAATAAGGACTATAAAAAAAGATTCTAGAGCTCCTGCCATTCCAACAATCCATGTCATTCTAACAAACAACAATACACCAAATATATTCTGAATACATGGTAGATACACTCCTAATAACGTTCCTAGGTTGGCTTTCTGAAACATGAACAATAATCAAATAATTGCAATCTTAGTGTCAAATTAAGAAAACTATTTGATGAATTGGTGTTTCTAATGAATTATCATGTATACTTAATCATATCATTATGTTCTTATTGCATATAACTTAAGAGTTTTAACCAATCATAAATGTATGTTCAGTCTGGATAAACAAAAAAAGACTTTTTGATCAGTCACTTATTGGAATTCTGCTGGTAATTCTCTTCTAATTTAGCTAATTATGAATTAATTATGGACACGTGAGACAAACTGGTATTTTTCAAAGTCATTAGAACACCTTTACTTTCTGTTCATAAAAGTATTAGCATTTTCATTTTCATAAATGAAAATGAGGGAACCCATCTTTAACATGTCCTGGACAAATGCTACATCAAAACTTCATTTAGAAAATCATAAGCATACAATTTGGAGGACTACAGACAAAAAATATTATTAGAAATTTCGGAGATAATCTTGTCAAAAATTTATCATTTATCAATGTAAACAAGAATCTAAAAAAAGACAAATTAAAGTCAAAACAAAAAAAACCAAAAATATTCAACAATTCCAAACTAACTAATAAGATAAATGAAAAACACAAAACACAAAAAAATGTCTAAAATCATCATATACCGTTAAGCTTTAGAGACCCTAAAACAAATTAAAAAAAATAAACTAAAAGGTGTTGGTTCAGCATCAATTAAAAGTCAAATCTGAACACAAGTGACTGTGGTTACTGGACATAAGTTACAATGAACATTTCTACAAGCATAAAGGGATAACTTAAGAGAATTTTCTTATCATCTGAATCAAGTTGTCAGAAACATTACATGAGAAAAGAGTTGTTATCATGTAATATCTCTGAACATTTCTAATTGGTCTTTATATCAACCAACTTGGGATCTGTTGCTAAAAACATTTAAACTTAGAAATTAGTCTGATTGAAATGTAATGCAGATTTACTTTTCTGATCATGATTGGATTAATGAAAAGGAGCAACGCCCTGCAGTGTGCAACAAGAGAAATTTTGCAAAGGATCTTAAAGGGACAGATACGCCATTTTTTTACCAATCATACCTCTCAGAAACAAGAATTGTTTAGGCCATCAGTAATAGTGTTCACAGCTCACTGTCAAAATTTGAGCCTTCAAATCCACGTGTTTCAGAATTATCCATGTTTGAAAGTTAAAAAGTTTCATCTTTTCTTGAGACACTGCCATATATAGAAAATATAGAAATACGAAAAGAAATTCCTAGTTTGAGATATTTTCCAAGGAATAATGCGGTACTTCTGAAGACTATTTACATATATTCCAGACTCAAATCAACACCCCCAAAATGACCCATCTGTCCCTTTAAATTTATTTCAAAAATCTTCAAATAATCTAATCACGTTTCACAGAATCTTATATCCAGAACAAGTTTATGTTTTTAGCACCAGGACCAGGACAACAGGCATGAATCACAAAAAGGAACCAAGACTTATACTGCAACTATTAGACATGCAGTTTTTTTCCAATGAATATCAAAACACTTACCTTTTTCTAAGAGAAAAAAAAAAATAAAGTCACAACATAAATAACAGTACTGACTACTTAGCAATGTCTCTATAATTAACTTATTCTATAACGCAATCGGTACATTTCCAACATGCTTAGACTCTGGTCAACTAAATCTAAATCTATGAAGCTACTTTCAGTCACCTTTATCCAGAAGTGCCATACGTCAAATTTGGTATTTGTTTTAACAAGCCAAGATGCATTTTCAAACAAATCAAAAGCAATTTTTACATCACTGTTTTCTGCTTGTTAAAGAGCCAATAAACTAAGATGTTGTTGTGCTGTGGTCCTGCTGTGGTCAATCAGGAAAAGATAGCTGGGCCAAAAGCATTTGATACTTTTCTTTCAAAGTGTCAAGCATCTGTGTACAGATATAGTCTAGAAGGTCTGGAAAATACATAACCAAATCAGCAGTATGTGACATTCGCTAGATTATATAAAGATGACTTGAAAGCAACTTCAAACTAAAGATTCTGAATGTACAGGATGGTGTAGTTACCTTTCTACTCTTTCCTTTATCAACTTCATTAGGATTGGGTTGAATACCAGCTTGATATTGTGAAATACGATTGAGAATTTGTGACACTTTACCCTGTTTTTCCAGATCATCCTGAAGAGAAAGCAAAACAAAACATTCTGTTTAATAAAAAGTACCAAAAATCAAATGAAAATGAAAATACCACATTCTGCTTCATATGTCTAGTTTTTCCAATCAATTCAAAGAGTGAGAGTTTGCACAATATTTCACAACCTTTTAGAGTCCTCCTATACCCTTATACTTATGCTGTTACCTTGTTACTGTCATAGCCAAAGTGAAGTGCCAAGATGGCTTTGCAGTAGAAAAGTTACTGTAAACATTGTTCAAGCCTCATCAAAGAACCTGGAATTATTGGCATGACCATAAGAGATGTGTTTTTACTTGATTGTTTATACTATACTATAATTTTTTGAAAATTGAGATGCATCTAAAGCCATTCCTATGATGTTCTCAGTTACCCCTTGTGAGTACTGGTATCACCTGGTGAGAATCGAGATTTTAGGGGTTTTAATATTTATCATAAAATTGCGCAGCAAGTCCAAATGAACAGCAAGGTAGGTCACCACCAACAGACTGAAAATACACATACTTACTTCATATAAGGCCATGTGATTAATATATTGTGAAGTGCCTTCTTCATTATCAGCAAGAGAAACATCATCTTTAGAAAACTGGCTATTATCTCCTGAAAAAAATAAAACGCCATTTAACACCATGCTGACTGTATCAAGAAAGAGAATTTGCATGGTAAGGGACAAACAAGGCACAAATTAGCTTATGTAACATATTAAAATTATTGTTGGGCAGTATAGTATATGAAAATGAAAATGCTAATACTGATATGAATAGAAAGTAGAGGTGTTCTAATGACATGGAAAAATACCATTTTTTCTCATTTGTCCATAAATAATTCAAAATTTGCTAGAGAATTACCAGTAGAATTCCAATGAGTGACCGATCAAGAAAGGACAAAAAGTCTTTTTTGTTTATCCAGACTGTACATGAATGGACATTTATAACTGGTTAAAACTCTTGATTATATGCATTAAGGACATAATGATATGATTAATAATACATGATATACACCAATTAATTAAACCCATCTTTAAGTTCTACATATATTAAGACTCTTTTTGTTCTCAAATATCTCTTTTACTTTCAGATATTGACAGAAATTGTCAAATCGTTTTTGACTTGATATATAACATTATTATCTGATATTAACATGAAAGACAGAAAATATAAGAAAATTTTTATATTGAACAAAGCAATTAAATGGTTTTATTATAACTGGAAAGTGAACTTATTTCTGTTAACAATGTCTACAGATTAAAATGCAATGTGTTATCCTTGAATTATTTAGCATTGTAATCGATAAAACAAAATGAAATTTCAAATTGGTATTTCTAATCAGATTGGTGTATTTTGCTAGTGAAAGTATTTCTAGAACTGTCTGACTTTTTAAAAGAATAATTAAAGCTAAGATTGTAATTGTATTAATGATTAATCAACTGTCTATTCTTGTCCAATTGGAGTGACAGACAGACCATTGGTTGATAGACAGAAGAAGAATGATCAGTATCACTACTAGTCTTTAACTGATTACCCTATCAACAATGTCTTATTGACTATTGATGTAGATACAGCGTTCTCCAGTCTACACCAATTTTCAATGATTAGTTTTCCAGTAATTTTTCCAATGACTGATCAACAAATAGAAATGAGATGGTGTTCTACATCTCACATTTCTGCAACTCATTGTCAATCCATGCAGTGTACAATGAGGTTATGCCGAAACAACAGGCTGGAACTCTCGGCCTTCGTGTATATAAGCAAGCAAGTGCCTAAGTGTCTCATCAACAAAAGAAAGCAACTCAAATATTATATTTAATAAATAGTGCATAGTGTAAAAATTATTCATTAAGTTTTTAAATGTCTGTCTGAATAAAACAATTGTTGATGAATTGCAGACGTCCCTTGAGAGTTTTATTTAATATAAAAGCTTTTGCTCAGAGTGTTAGATCAGTTTTGTTTAGTAAAGAAGAGATCATCAGTCAAGTTAAATCTCAAGACAAAACATTGATTATTTTCTTTAATTCATCTGCATTTGTTCTATATTTGTTTTCTATTAACATTAAGCCTAATTACCATTCTCTAAATTACAATATTAGCATTCTCCTTAAGATGGTATATATAATATAAATACAGTAAATGGTATGTAACTAATAATTCAATAATAACAATATGTATACTTCACCATCTATTTTTATCTTTTTTGGCTCTTGACTAGTTTTATAAATACATAAAATTGTTCCAACTGAATTATTCTTAATTTTTTTATCCTCTAATGTTTTCTATCTGATAAATTTCATACTCAATATTGTAGTTTATTACTTCATAAAGATTTCCAGATAACAATTATTTCTATTGTAGTTTAGCAATATCACATGTTTTTTCCCCATTCCCTAGAGGTACGAATCTTATTACGCTTTTAATAAACCACGCATTGCAAAGATATCTTAATGGATTAAGTATTGCATAGAATTTTCAATGAACCAATTGAAAAACTCTTCTAATGCAAAAAAATGAAAAATTGAAAGCCTGAGTTAAATAGCATTCTTGTTTTTTCTTAGTGGTATAAACAACAATATCATTGAAATAATGAAAGCACAGGCCAAGTTAAATTTATTTTACGTGTTTAAAATCAAACCAAAGAACAATGAAGAAGAATTTAATCGATTTTCCCTGAAGATTCTTCACATTGGTTAAGAAGTTGATTCATAGACATTGAGAAGCTATAAATTTCTTGCAGTTAAAGACCGAGTGTCAGAATATATTCTCAGAATCATGATCTTGAATAAATTGAAAGTATTTGGATTGATTTAAAGATTATATCTTAAATACTAGGTAACTATTCAATGTTTTCCTTTGGTAAACACACCATCAATGCCAATGTCTTCTAAGAGTTTCAAGAAGTAGTTGAAGTCTGAAATATTTTTCTGTTACTAACTAATAATAGTTCCAAGATGTTCCAAAACCGTTACTGCCACAACCACCCACTGATAACACTGATTCATAACTTTTGATGTTAGTAGCATTCTAAAGATCCACATCTTACTAAGATGCATCTTGACAATGTCAAACTATAACGAACCTTGTCTTATACCTTGACTACTATAACCAACTTTTATCAAGGTATTTGGTTGAATTGTACACTAAAGAATTCAGACAATACAGACTGTAAACATTATGGCCTCTGGCTGTATTCAGTACTATCCAATCAAATCGCTGCATTGACAAACATCCATGATACAAGAAATGTGGCTATTGCAGACAAGGTATAAGACAAAGTTTATTATAACTTGACATGTGAAGATGACAACTTCAGATTTTGTGAATCCTGTCTTAATGTTAGTTCTTGACAAAACGTTGATCACCACAACCATCCACTGATACATTCATTCATCATTTTAGATGTTAGTAGTATTCTCAAGAAGATCCACATTTTACTGATTGCAGATTCTGTGGATCCTGTCTCCATGTTAGTTCTTAGCCAAATCTTTGACTTTTTCAAGTCAATTTTCCCTAACCATAGTTAGTCAGATGAAATTGAAGTGAGATATATATTAGAGGAAATAAAGTGTTAATAATCTATATGGGAATAAGCATGGATTAAGCACTAAATGTACAGGATAAGCTCTAGAGCATATCATGAACATCTTTTTGATCAAGGATATTGGCTTATACATAAGAAGTCAATGGAAGTGTTCTAGCATCCAATGCTTGTGCTCAAAAAAGATGGCATACATTTTCACTTTATCAGAAATACAATGAAAAATTGCTGACACATGCAATGAACACTAGCACAGACTTTATTTTGGCATCAAAAGAAAATGTTTCTAATTTAGTCTAGTATTAATCATGTGATGCAGTAGTTAATAAGCTCAAAGAAATTGAAATTATAATATTTTGGAAACTTATCATCTGTTGTTAGTGATGTTGAAGTAGATTATATAAAAAATATAAAGCGTATCACAAGCTTTTCCTCTTTCATGCAACATTCTATACATTCTTCTTAAATTGGATGGTAAATGGAGCTTATTTTATGTAAATTGGAATATGAGCTTAAAATTAGTACTGATAGTTTTTGTATGACTTTGCCGAAAATTTAAAAGTTTACATTATTTCTGAAAAATTTCAATTCAAAATGTCTGAAATTGTCATTTGAAAAGCGTATTTCAACATGATATGTGCCTTGAGGCACTTACAGAGTCAGTCTAAGACTATCATTACTATTCCATTTGAAAGTAGTAAAATACAAAAGCTATCTTACTCTCCACATGTTAGACCTTATGTTCATCTTTCAATGTCTACTGCAACTCACTTCACTGTATTGGATATGTGATATCACCAAATAGTATATCAGCATTGATGAACCGACATTTCCAATATCTTAAAGTGAATATCAGATTTACATTTTGAGAACAAGGCCTATGAGATGTGAATATACAGAATAGACTTTGGTATTTTCTTTAAAGGTATACAGGATATAAGATTGTGTTAGTGAAGGAATATGTATGGTATATGTGACATTCCTTCAAATTCATTCCAGATTTTATTATAACTCACCATACAATGATAAATACTCTCCTTAAATAAAAATACAAAATAAAAACATCAAGCAGTATAAACTAAATCACATTTAACAAAAGAAATGAAAAAATAGATTGCTAGTCAGAATAATATACACCCACACTGTTATAATGAGAAAGGGAAAAAAAAACCTTCAAAACAAAGCTTTAGGAGTAAAAGCATTAAGAAGGCGTTTCATTATGATTTGATTTATCTTTACCTTGACAGCAATAGCCTCATTTCTTGTATCACAGAAGTTTGTAAAAGCAGCAATTTGGATGGATTGTAGAGCCAATAAAAAGCCATGATGTTTCAGTCTTTCTGTCGAGGGCCCTGATTCGCTTTATGTGCTGGCATACAATCCAATCAAATTGCTGTATTCTGTGATACAATAAAGGTTGGTATTGCAGTTTAGGTATAAGAAAAAGTTCGCAATAGCTTGACACTGTATATATCATCAATGTCTGTATGGTGTATTTAGCACTCATAAAAAGTTTGACCAAATAGTTTGCACTAAATGACTAACATACAGAATTCATCAATAATGATCAATAGTATAAGTTATATTGGGTTCTTTATAATAACATATTAAAGGTAAGATAAATATATATTGCGCAGATACTATACTAGTAATTTTGTATATATAAGCCTTGTATATAATTAATGTATAATTTATGTATAATTAATATTGATGTATGAGTTTGCAACAGATGCTATATACATGTACATTATAATTTTTCTACATCATCTGTAATTGATGTATTGAGCACTATTTTACCACTGAAAATATTTTTTGTTTGTGCAATATAATGTATGTTTGGAATGTGGAATGCTACCATTTGAATTCTAGAAACAATTAATTATTTGTCCATAACAGTGAATTATACAACTATTAGTACTAGTAGTTGCTTAAAAAGCCAAGAGACAGTGTTAAGCATATTATATAATATTCAAAGCAAGGGAAAGTTAGTTTGCCAATAAAAATAGCATTGATAACAAATAACGCATGAATGAGTTAGAGTTTGAATAATTTTTAATATAATTTCATGCAAATGACATGATTAAAATGATAGCCTACTTAATATAACTGGTGTTATAGATCATTTATCAGTTTCTACATGACAAGCAAACAGGACATCCAACCAGACATGACTAGCAAACAGGATATCCAACTAGACATGACTAGCAAATAGGACATCCAACTAGACATGACTAGCAAACAGGATATCCAACTAGACATGACTAGCAAATAGGACATCCAACTAGACATGACTAGCATACAGGACATCCAACATGGCATGACTAGCAAACAGGATATCCAACTTGACATGACTGGCAAACAGAATATCCTATTAGTCATGGCTGGCAATCAGGATATCCAACTAGACACGACTAGCAAACAGGAAATCAAACTAAACATGACTAGCAAACAGGATATCCCATAAGTCATGACTGGCAAACAGGAAATCCAACCAGACATGACAAACAAACAGATATCTAACTAGACACGACCAGCAAACAGGATTTCCTATGAGTCATGACTGGCAATGACAAGGATCTCCAATCAAAAATGAGTAGCAATAAAGACCTCTTCTTGTCTAACTGGTAGTATCAGATATAATTGATAAAAAGGGTCTCTTATCAGACATGATTGGTAATAATCTCAACTATTCATCATGTCCATCATGACAATAAACACGCTGGCTTCGTTATAACTGAATTAAAAACAGTGTGAACAAAGCTTCAATAGAATCTTGAATCTGCACCAAGACACCATCATACAACTTTAGATTCATTCTATAATTTCTTTCATTCACACTATCATCACTAAACTAGTAGAAGTTTTTACTAGTGGGATTATAGGTTATAAAAATACCAAGTATTATATACAGATGTTTCCTATTTGATATCATTTATTTTTTATACTTTTTTTTATCTGTATAGAAAAGTTTACTTATACACTTGTTACATAACATTTTCACCTTTTATTATCAACTTGCAACTTTTTATCACTTATGTTTCTTTCAAACAGCTGAATCATAAAAGTTAATGTCCCATTGTTCTTCCCCTGAATGCTGTGTGCACTCTGCATTGAGGTAAATATTACCATAATAATATTATTATCAGCAATCAACTACTCCGTTTTCAACTGCTGAAGGGGATTACTAATGTCCAGTCTGGTGTTCCAGATTTGAATCCTTTAGCCATGTCATCTCTGTGACTGACATCATTGGTCACTGACCACTACTTTCTTGGACAAGACATAATAAATGTATTTATTTCATTCTGATAAAAGGTCCGAATACCATTAATCAGTGGTGGCCCAAGCTTTTTTGGACTATGGTACAAATACAGGGCAGACTGACTTAATGGGTGGACAACTATTGGGGTTGATATTTCAAATGTGGAAGCACTGAGGGTAGGGGTTCTTCTCACAAGAAAAATTAGAAAATTAGAATTGATTTGATACATTCAGACACATATTTGTAGCCGAGAAGTATGAAAATATTTTTCAAAATTTCTTAGGAATTAAGTGAGAAAACAAATATCCCCCTGCACTGTACCCCCAACTTACGGCGCCATTACATGCAACCATTATTGTTTGGTAATTCCTATACAGACTTAATCAAATCAAGCATCTTGCAGAAGCAGTCAGTGCCAACACACATACAATCTGATATCTCAAATAAACTCAACAACCTGGTGAATGTGTAAATGTAGAAGATAAATCCTGGAATATTGAGACCAATTTACACCTGTTTTGGTAATCACTGGCTGGAATCAATGGAACTCTGATGAAAATAGTTCTATCAGAATTAAACCAGACATCAATCAAACTTTCTACACCTGTTGAAAACACTGAGTTATATAAACTAAACATTGGCACACTTCTTTAGTGTATCAAGTTTCAGTAATTTTGAGTAAAAATAATAATCATGCACAGCAATGTCTGAATAAAACACTCGGATGTTATTTTGCCAAATGGGATAATTGTTTTGACATAAATACACATTTTTTGATGTTTATATACTAGATTTCTTTATCAGCATGTGTAAAAATTTCTTGGGGTTAATGTTCTTCAACCAACAATAGTTTAGTTGCCAGAATCCGAACTTTGGAATCAATTCCAGGAAATCTTAGTGAGAATTTTTAATTACGGTTATCGATTAATGAACTTCATCATAATGGTTTAAATGTCAAAGTTACATTTTCTCCTGTGTACCTATACACAAGTCATAATATCTATAACCGATCAAATAACAATATACTTCTGTGACACAAAAATGACTCATGGAATTAAAAGTTTGGAAATACTTTTTGTTTCGTATTAACAAGGTTTAATTAAAACATTTAGCATGCTGTCGATAATCAATCTCAATTGGTAATCTATACCCAGCTCTTGTACTAAAGATGGTCTAAATCATTGAACAATCAAATTGTACACAATAAAAAAAATGTCAAGTTGTCATTTCTCAAATATTGCTTGGATTATAATCTAATTCAGATAAGAAGAATACCCATCCTTCAATACTTTGATGGAACAAAATTCAAATACAATAGTTGATAACAGATAGCCCTAAACTCTCAATCTCAATTTCTAATCCTTGCTTCATTATCTTGAAATGACTTGACTGTGGATACATAATGGCAATCTCAAGTCTTTAGGGGGCAAATATTGGCAAAGTAATACTTGAATTAATAGGCTCCTACCTTCTATTGAATTGAGTAGAAGTGTGATTCAATTACAGTTTAAGATAACTGAATGTTAAAATAAGAAAACGAAACTGTCGTATTCCAGAGAGGCATGATATAGTTTAGTCAATACAGTTTTATCAAATCAACCATTAAAACAGTTAAGCAAATTATTTTACTATAGAGATTTATTTGAAATGAATGATTCAGTTTGTGTCTAAGAGAAGTTATGACATAAGTAGATGAATCATGAATGTTTTTTTGTAAAACTGAAATTCTGTAATTTCAAATTAAAGTGCATACTTATTCAGAAAGCCACCTGCATGACAATGTGCTATATGCAAATGGAAAACATCATTCCATCTATAACAAAATATGTTTAAATGTTAAATGAAAGAACATTAAATTTATTTATGAATTGCTATGCAAAAAATGCCAATAAGCATAAGCAATATAGTTTATCATATTAAACACAGAGATAAAATATAATAGCAACAAGTTGAAGAATTCAATTATTTAATGCTCAGTACACCAGGTGATCAACTTAATTTCAGCACCACGCAAATCAGAAATTGATCTTTCTCAGCTGGTAAATGAGACTATGAGACTGTGCTACAATACTAATACCCATGATTCATATCTAATTGAAAAGAGCTCATAGCATGCTGCTGACAGTGACACATGTTTAAAAAAAATTCAGAACTACTATAATTGCACGAAAATGGCATTATTCCTTCGAATATACTTCAAACTAGAAATTTCACTTTCTTTTTCTAATTGGCAGAATCTCAAGTTAAGATGAGTCATCATTTTAACTTTCAAACGATGATAATTCTAGACACACATGTATCTGAAGGCTCAAAGTTGGACGGTGAGCTGTGAACACTGTTACTGATTGGCTTAGCTAAAAATTTCCCGTTTCTGAGACAAACGTACGATTGGTCAAAAGTGTTTGTTTTATGAGATTATGAAGATCTATTTAGGACTAAAATGGTATTTTGTAAGATTCAAACTGATACGGAAATTATGCTGAACAATTTCCGAAAATAAATTTCCGATGAATTAAAAACATATTCATTAACAGTTTATCTTTTAAATATCATTTCTACTCATCTTATTAATCTACACAAATCTATCAATTTAATCAACTTTTAGAAATCTTTAACAGGAAATTAAACATGGTTGAATTCCAATTGATTTTTTTCTTCGAATTAATGCATCACAATATCAGACTTTCCTTTACTGATGTCAAGAAAATCTGGCACAAATTGAGTTATCTTAAAAGACTGAAACTAAAAGAAAATCTTTAGCTTTTCAAAAGTACAAAATGTAATTATGAGATTTTTGTGATCTAAATAGACACCTTGTTTCTTTTGGGTAGTTGAACATATAGATTTACTCTTGTACAAAATATAGGTACCGTGACTTGGAACAAACAATCTGCATTATACAAATATTTATAGTAATACCTCATAAAGTGATATATTGGTAGTGAATTATGTTTTCAAAAATTTCAAATTGGACAATATAAAAATAAAACAAAATAAAAACTTTATTATACCAGGTTTATCAACTCCAGTAGTAACAGTAAATCGAGACTTGGTTGGATCACCACTTTTATTGTAGGCAGCAGTATTATCACCATTGACTGCTGTAATAATTATTTCTGGAGGACCATCAGATGCAGGTGATGATGGTGTAGATGGTGTAGCTGGTGTAGCTGGTGGTGATGGAGGAGATACTGGTGAGGTTGGGGAAGCATTGTTGCTTTTGACATCATTTGACACATGTTCTGGACTAGGTTCTGATCTATGAGAAGGATTTAGTGGTTCAGCCTCTGAAATAGAAAAAGAAAACCTTTTACCAAATATTCAAGATTTTTGTCTTTAATTTTTTATGCCGGAATATTGAAGCTTTTTTATCATTTTTAATTAACACTTCTAACAATAATTATGAAACAGAAATGAAAAAGGATAATCAAAAATGACAAGTCTCAAAATATATGCAACTTTTTCCCTTCAAACAATTATTAAAACCTTCAAGTTTTTGCCTCCTTCTTCTTTGACATTCACGATTCAATATTTTTTTTCTACCAAGTGGTAACATTTTTCTTGCGAACTCAATAATTAAAACTCCATGACGTTTTTTTCTCAACTTAAGATGCAATTATGTTCTTAGTTTGAATGAAACGTCCAAACAATGCTTTCTTAAGATATTTTTAAAAAGAATGACCATTGAAATAATCTATCTGTACTTAGTACTAGTCAGTACTAGTCATTATAGTCAAACCACAGAAACTAATACATTCACCTGTATGTGACATTGTGTTAATCTAATTTCTGAAAGTTAAATGAGGTCAAATGTATTATATTTTAGGCTTTTGATAAATCTTTTGGAATCAGCTATAATAATTTATCTGCATTCATTACTACAGAAAGGTATCCTTTACACTAGGATCCATTTTTGGACTATGAAAAAAAAATTGCCATGGTTTGACATTGATTAAATTCAATGGACATTCTTCGGAAAATAAATTGTCAACTTACCTTCTAGTTCTGCTTTAAAATCAGACATTATGATATCCGTTTATATTCCACAGGATATACACAGACAAATCACAGATGAATAATCACATCGGAATAATAATCACATATAGATCACACACACGTAATCCTAGTTGGGATAAGATAATCACATCAAATTATCACATTATTCCACAATAAGACAAAATTTTAGTTGTGATCATATACTGAGCAAATTGTAAAAACCACATGAAACTATTTATAACTTCTATCTTTTAAGTCAAGAAAACATTTAATTATTATTTCTTACACACTTTCGTTGTGGCTTGTCATAATGGCACAAACATTACTAATGTATGTATAATTGCATAAATATATCTGAATGTGATCACATGGGAATGTAGTTATCTCATTCAGCCAGAATAATATGGAGCAAAAAGATTTTAACTAAAGTATTATACACTTTTACTTTGAAGTTCAAGTCAAAATGTGACAAAATGACTATTTACAGGCTTTTCAACTTGTCACCAGATGAAAAAGTCCCTGTCAAAAGTTTTGAATTAAAACCAAAGCTGTAAAGATACAAGAGGTAAGTAAATATTGTCAAACAATAGACCATAAGAGAATAGTAATATATCACTGTTCTACCATTCAACTTTATAGATCCACATTTTCAACTAAATCTCTTCCTTTGGACACACTGAAATTGAATTTCAAAGTTTGAATATATTACTACTGACATCCCTTTCAGAGAGTTCACATAGGTAATATTATATAAATGAGACAATGAGATGAACTCATCAGGCAGATAGGCAGCTGTTGTTTCATTCATTACATATCAAATTGAATCATTCAATAAATCAATTCAACAGACATAGATCACAAGAGGTCAAAGTACGACAAATTAAAATGGGGACATTCAGAAATGAAACCTGTTTTATCTTTCATATCTAACCTTACTGATAATAATACTAAAATATACCTGAACCATACAACTAACCTATCAAAATTTATGAAATTTGGATACCTTGGAATTGTTATTGTCAATAGTTACTGCCCTTTTTAAAACCTATTAGCTTGTTTTGAACCCCAAAAGCATACTTCAAACATATTTCATGTACTATCAGCATTGTATCAAACATAATTCAAAAGTGTTTCAATGACTCTTTTGTCAAGCATAATTCAAAAAGTGTTTCAATGACTCTTTTGTCAAGCATAATTCAAAAAGTGTTTCAATGACTCTTTTATCAAGCATAATTCAAAAAGTGTTTCAATGACTCTTTCATAAAGCATAATTCAAAAGTGTTTCAATGACTCTTTCATAAAGCATAATTCAAAAGTGTTTCAATTACTACTTTAACAAGCATAATTCAAAAAGTGTTTCAATTACTACTTTAACAAGCATAATTCAAAAGTGTTTCAAAGACTCTTTCATCAAGCATAATTCAAAAGTGTTTCAATGACTCTTTTATCAAGCATAATTCAAACGGGTTTCAATGACTCTTTTATCAAGCATAATTCAAAAGTGTTTCAATGACTCTTTTATCAAGCATAATTCAAAAGTGTTTCAATGACTCTTTTATCAAGCATAATTCAAAAGTGTTTCAATGACTCCTTAATCAAGCATAATTCAAAAGTGTTTCAATGACTCTTTCATAAAGCATAATTCAAAAGTGTTTCAATGACTCTTTTATCAAGCATAATTCAAACGGGTTTCAATGACTCTTTTATCAAGCATAATTCAAAAGTGTTTCAATGACTCTTTTATCAAGCATAATTCAAACGGGTTTCAATGACTCTTTTATCAAGCATAATTCAAAAGTGTTTCAATGACTCCTTAATCAAGCATAATTCAAAAGTGTTTCAATGACTCTTTCATAAAGCATAATTCAAAAGTGTTTCAATTACTACTTTAACAAGCATAATTCAAAAGTGTTTCAATGACTCTTTTATAAAGCATAATTCAAAAGTGTTTCAATTCAAACACTTCCAATAATTTTTTGCAAAAAGACAACCAAACATCAACCATTCTTAAAATTTAAGTTCTAAGAGCAAGCCCTTGTTCACATTTTGAACAAAACGTAGATATCAACATGAAACACAAATTGTTCATCTCAATATAGAACATTCTTTTCTAACACTGAAAATAAATTTACTTCTAATAAACAGTTTCTAATGTACATTCCCTCAACACTCCTCAAGATTCCTATACAGGTCCATGGGTGATTACTTAAACTAAGATTATGAAAGCTGTCACTTGCAGACACAACTAAACTATTGTAATCACAGATGTTTTAGTCAAACAACAAAACCAAAGAATCATAGAATAAAAACTGTTTTACATACATCAGCTGAGATTTAAATTTCTAATATTCAATTCAAATATATCCTGAATAAATTTAACCTTGAATGATGACCTTTGTGGGATATCATACTGCTAGAACAATCTGTTATCTGTCTGTTATCTGACCCCTTTATTTACTGTTATCATATCAATTATCTTCAAAAATTCAAATATTCAAATATTACTCCATAAACATCATTTTTAACATTTTCTGAATATAAACTTCTTAATGCATATATGACAAAATTTACATTTATAGTTTGCATGAACTAAAATCTCTGATATAAGAAGTGTTTTCTGAAAAAAATAATCATTGATTATCTTTTTTGAACTGATGTTTCCAAGCAATTTGGTTAACCTTCAAATAAGCTGTTTTGCAAAACAAATTCTCAATGAGATTTACTGAATTTCACTGAAATACATTAACAACTTTTCTGTACACAATACCATCTCCTTACATTATTATAAGCTAAATTGTTCACTGCAGACCACGAAATAAAATTGAATTTAAATCCATTATATAACTCTTTCACTTCTACACAACTTCCATCAGAAATTCTTATTTTGATTTCGTTTCAGAAGCAATAAAGTTAGTCAACTCTGATTCCCATAAAATATTGACTTTACATCCTAAAGATCTCTAAAGATGTTGCTTGAATAATAACTTTTTAACAGCACCACAAAAATGCCATTATTTAAAATCTATTGATTTTGGCAAATACTTGAGAAAACAAGGCTATAATAAACCTGGAACTAAGTTTTTTAATATTCACTTAATTTTAGTTCGCACAGTGAGAAAATCTTCACAATCAACATAGACTAGAGAGATTAGTACCACACATTGAGTTAGTAAGTCTGCCAAAATTCAGAAATAAGCATTTTTCTATCAGTTTTTATTACATGCAGTATTATATAACATACTATCTATTCAACCTGTAAATATCTTCTGTAAATATCAAACAGTTCCAACTCAAAGATTTTGAATTAATTGAATAAAATTAAATATATATCCAGACCAATATTTTTACGATTAAAGAAATTGAGCTGAACATTTCAATGTCTGAGATGTATCATAACTCATTGCTTAAAGTGTCTTTATAGAGTCTTAAACTTCAGTGTCTAGAGAGAATATTCCTAATGGACAATTACAATCAGTAAATCATACAAATTAAATAGTAACCATATTCAGTTCATCAGAATTGTGGAGCCAAGTTAATACATTATCATAGAATAAATACCATTTCTTACTACAGATACAAGTCCTTTGCTAGAAACTCATCCATAACCATATGTAAGTACCATTCTAGATACTGCTAGATACATGTCCTCTAATTGCATGTTGGAAGTTGTCTTATTGCCAGATACAATTTCCATGTTAGATACAAATCCTTTAAATACCAGGAAAAGTCCCCTTCTTAATACAAATCCTCAATTGCCAGATACAAGTCCTCTCATTGCCAGATTCATATTAGATACAAGTCCTTTGCAAGATACAAGTATTTTGCTATATAATAGTTCTCTAATTGCAAGATACAAGTCCTCTACAGATACAAGTCCAATACAGATACAGATACAGAGTCTACAAAGATTTGTTACCATTGAGTCCAGTAGATTCATTAACTTACTTAACTGAACTCCACCTTACTGCCCTTAAAAATGTTATTTCCGTTTCTATTCTACTTTTAAAGAAACATGTCACTTCAATTTCCATAAAAAAATTCAGGACTTTTTTGTACTGATATAAGAATTATCCCTGTCATATCATAAAGAAAAGATGTTGAGTTATTAGAAGAATAACAAAGCTTATCAGACTATCAGACAACAACAAAGACAGATAATAATAAAGGCAATCAGCTCAAATATAGACAATATACAACCAATGTACTTGAATATTAATAAAATGATCGTCTAGAAATCATTACAGCCATAAGTGGACTTTCATTTTGGTTAAACCTTAAAAGCATTTGACAATTCTCTGCCAAGCTAATAAATCTTGATAGTATACATTATTGGTGTAACTAAACAAAATTATTCATTGACATCCACCATAGTCACATAATAGTAAAAAACTTTATAATACATTGGATATTGATCTACATACTTCATCATCAGCTATATTTTCAAAATTCAACTCTCACTCAACTGTACTGATACTATTTTCTATTTATATAACTCATTACCTGATATATTTATCCATACTCAATGTCATGTCCAACAAATATCCTATATAAACATAATTATGGTTTAGTTCCACAGTGAATGCAATTCCTGAATGAAATGAACGATCAGTGCCGACAGAAAATGACACTAAAAGCCAATTTCTCTACACTATCTGTCTATCTTTTATTGTGGTTCCACTAGGTTTATTTCTAAAGTAAGATTTTATTAGTGACAATCTAAATATCAGAATTCTAGAACGTTCTGGTTAAATGATGAATTGATTGTACAGTTTGTTTCAATAAAACAATTTTCTATATGAATACACAACTAATATCTACATTCTCTTCATAACCATGATTACAAAATGTTGCATACTATTCCCAACAGCTGATGTCATTTAGTAATAACTTTCAATGTCACCATAACTATGTTAACTATACTTCAAAGTTTGATGAACAATTCACTCTTGCCAATATATTGTACAAATTTCTTTTATTTACAAACTTAAGAGACCCTCACCAGCTGCCTATGGTTGCTGATAAGAACAGCAGTCATATGTATCCATCGCAACTCTCATGAAACTGAGTTGTGAGTAGTTTTCAGAACTCATGACCACTTTCATTATTCTCAAGCAGATGCAACTGATAATCGCTATAGTGTGAGGGCACCGTTAAAAATACAAGATTGCAAATACATGCAGACCTTTCCAGACACTTGGTATCACTTTGTAATTGGTCATCACTACATTATTTACAACCAAAAGAATTACAGAAATTATTTCACTTTGTAAATAACCTATAACCATATTTTACAACAAGATTGCAAATATATTGTTATATCAATTCACAATGACATCATATTTATATACAACAAAACTTTCCTGTTGCAACTTAAAAAATAATAATTTTTTGCACATTCAAATACCGGTACCTATCAATATTACTAAATCATTGCCGATTTATACCAGCACTTCTGAACACATGATGTCACTGAACAATTGATGAGATTGTGCAATGACCACATGTTGGAAACGAAATGAACACTAAATAGTTAACTTAGTCAGTTGAAAACACATTCTGCTTTGCATCCAAATTTCTAATAATTGTAAGCAGACGTAATCTTTTTCTCAACACCAGACACAGTGTCAACATAACAGAACAAGACCAATTACAAACACCACAATAGGAGTTTAAATGAACACACAAAGTTTCAATGCCTACTAATACTGAAATAGACCAGACCTCACAAAGAATACCTCCACACTGAAGAGTATATGATAGTAAAATTGACAAGTCAGCTGATAAAAGGAAGTCTACTATAATATTACTACACCTCCAAATCTTCACAACTCAAATATGTACCGTGAGGTTGATATCCTTATTATCTTACAGTTTGAAATTTGACGTGAACACTGACGATTTACGTCAAATATACTTGGTTTACAGGTGAAGATGATGTCAGCTGATTCAAATCATGTGATAAAAAACGTACAGGTTTTCTTAATCATTTCAACACATAATTTAAGTTAAAATCAACAACAAACATCAGAAAGCTAATCTGACAGTTGAATTTAAAGATTAACACATTAATGTTAAAGGGGTATTCCGCTTTTTTGTAAAAAGTTTTCATTTTGAAAAACGTCAATAAATTATACCTGAAAATATTTCTAAAGTGTGCTATTTATATCTATGTATCTTCATGATCACACTGAATTTTTAATAGGGTTAATTAAAAACTAAGAGTATGGTACTAATTGCTAAATAAGCAGTTTGATTTAGTTTTGCTATTTGGCTTTATAATGGCATGATATTATTACAAGCTACAAAAATGTCCCTTTAAGAAACTTGGCACCTTCAAAAGTTCAAAGTTAGAAGACAGTTTGCAAAGAAAATCATCAGGTCTATAAAAGAAATTCGTCAAAGGTTCATGATATACCCTTTCATTAAAGAAATTTATGAAAGAGTCATGAAAGAAGTTCATGAAGGGCCTGTGATTTACTCCTCAAACAATCTAAATAGCTACAAGTTATTCCAAGTTTATTATTACTAATTAAATAAATAGTAATTATGCAAATTAAAATTCCATATAGCTGATTGAGTCAGCAACTATTCATGGTAACTCCAATGTCTACATGTATCATGCAAGGTACCAAAAGTCACCTTAAAACGACCTTGGAAAAAAGCTTTGAAAAATGTAAATTTGGCAGAAAATCAAGAGAAATTGTGAATTTTCTTACAAATGAGAGAAGCAGCAAGTGAAATTGGCTGTGAATTGTACAATTGGTAAAATCAATTCTATCTACAAACTCAGTAACCATATACTGATAAGCAACTTGTATGGAATACATGATTTGAGAGAAACGTGAAAAATCTAAAACATCCACAAAATCTTGGAAGCAATTCATTACATTTTTTATACAAAAAAGTCAGAAGTAAAGTGTATCTTTTATTATTGAGTCAAAAGAAAAGACTTATAAAAATATTTCAGACATCCTTTGGGATGATGATAAACCCAATATTTATCTGATCTAGGTAATTTAGAGAGCTCTTCACACAAAGAAGTTGATTAGAATCAGAAGATTTCAATCCATAACACCGTTTAATTTTCAATAAATGCAACTGTAAAAAACTTATTATATGTATTTGGGACACTGATAACATCAATATCCATCCTTCCAATTTTCAGTCAGATGTCTGTGGTTCTTGTAATTCCACTGAAAGTAAATGTTTTATGACATCACTATCACTTAAGCTGATATACAAAGACCATCTGTGGTAGTAACCTCATAAAACACATAGTTAAAGTGAAATTACAAGAACCAGAAATGGCTGATTAAAATTGGGATGGTGCAAATCGATGCTATCAGTGTTCCTGATACACACACATTCATTTAGAAAACCTCTTTAAATACAATCCCTTAAATGAAGTTTTGTAAAAATTTAGAAAAATCTGTTTATGTCAAAATCCCTATTCAAGAATCCATCAGTATATGCCTACTCTAGGACTGTGTTTTGGTTTTCAATTTTTACACAAAAGATTCAAATAGCAGAACTCTTAAATAACGTCAATCTGCACCATTTTGATTTTAATCCTTGACTGTTTCAGACATATCCAACAACCTATATTCCACCTAATAAGGTCACAAACATAGAACTTAATTATTATCACAGAAATATTACCAAAGAATTTAGAGCCTTCAGCACTGGAGTCTGTCATAAACAATAATTTAATGTAGAAAATATTATTTCTACAACTAACTATCAACTTGCCTCCAGCAAGTACATTGGAATGACAACTGAAAAGTACGTCAATACCAGAAAATCGCAGAGTGAAGAGCATGACAATGACAATACCCTTCTGGAACACCTGATGTCAGTTCTGATTTGTCAAGTTGACATCATGTTTGATGAGCAAAAACAAATTATTGTGTTTACCTGTGTCATTTCTTTGAAAGGGTGCCAAGTTGCAATAAACTAGGAAGGCATCAAACAAATCATTTCATTGCTTCGCCAAAGTAGCATTAGACTGGTAATTTAAAACTTTGCACCCTGGGTGTAAATGAAATAAAACGTCATATACCCTGAACTCCAAGTATATTCTAAGTAACAGCATATAACGTTAACATTGTATGGCGTCACTTAGTAACGGCTGTCTTCTCTGGTATATATTGCGTTAGTGTATGGCCAGTAAACCAACCGCAAGGGTTGTAAGGGTTAACAGTTTTCATGCAAAAGTTTAATTCATCCAGTTGTATTTTGATTTAGAACTGTAATCCCCAGCTTATAAATCATTTCAATGCAGACAGAATTTATTTGTTGAATGATATTATTCTGTAATAAAAGTACAAGTATTACAATTATCTCTATATATTTACTTCAAATTTCTGGTTTTTTATTGAATCATACTTTGTGACAGTAATCTGAAACCTAACCAAACAAAATAAACAGTTTTTTCATCATAATTTGAGTCGAGCCAAAAATGCACATTTTGTGTAATCTCATTGTGATGCATCTTGACAATATCTTATGTCTTCATTCAACAATATGCTCCATTCAATTCTCTTGTAATTACTGTGTGTACAGGGTAAATGTTGTGAATTTCCACTCAATATTGTGTTTCTCTGGTAATTACAAATTTGGAAAGTAATGAACAAGAAGCCACTAACATTACTTTGTTGCCCCTTAGTTATAAACTCTTGAATATTGCCAGTATAGTCACCATCTATATGAACAAGTTTCTGTCTTATGAGAAGATGTAAACACTATTTTCACAGACCATATCCAACGAAGCATTAATCTCAAGATTCTACAATTTATCTAAGATCTAACTTGCTTACATTTTACCAAAGAAAAAATATCTTTTGATCTACAGAAATTGTAGACCTATATCACTCTTTTTTAGTTATCATCATTAATTAGGAACAAATCATAATCTATCAAATTACTGCAGAAATCAATATAATCATGGCATAATTAGCTGTATCACTTTCAATGAAAAAAAAAACAAGTCATAATAATCAATCGTGTATTACCATCAGGTGTTCTTAACCAGTAGCCATACAAACATATCTAGGAAAACATGAGAGTGCATTTAACAAAATCTATCAAATTACTGTGTAGAAATCGATATAAATCATTTCATTATTAGCTGTATCACTTTTCAAAGTTAAAAACAAGTTGGTTGAAACAATCAGTTGTACATGACCATCAGGTGTTCTTAACCAGTAACCATGCAAACATATTTAGAAACACATGAGAGTGCATTTGCCAAAATCTATCAAATTACTGTGTAGACATCAATATAAATCATATCATTATTAATTAAAAAAATGTTAAAGGAATAGACAACATCGTCAAAACAATCAATCGCACACAACCATCAGGTGCTCCTAACAAGTATCCATGCAGACGGAAAATCTTACATAAGCTTATCTGACAGAGAAAAAGAAGAGTACATTCTGTTTTAATAGATATTGAGAAATAAGCATTAATGATGCTACTTTAGTTAAAGAACTCTGTGAACCTTGAACAATAAATAAATGAATGATCTATCAGACATCTTACTCACTGGATATAATTGGAGTGACTGGAAACATTCACATATACTGAAACACATTAAGACACATTGATAAGACTTTCTATGAAACACATGGTATAATTAAAATACTATATATTACTATAATTATAGCCAAGCCAAGTCATTTGTGCTCATTAGGGTACAATTAAGAACATCAAATGAACAGTCTACACCTTTTTTTTAGAGCATAAAAATAAAATTCGTACTAGCAAAACAAATCCATTAACCAAAAATCTTGTCCAAAGTATGAAAAAATCGGGAGAATATTTGTATAGTATTGAACTCCTCAAACAAGTACCATCAGGTGTTTCTAAAAAGTAAGCATGATCTGCTTCGTGTGTGAAGGAATGAGGGAAAAAAAATCTTAGATTTGGAAGCTAAGGTGTTGGTTTTGACATGAAAGTTCTTATGTTTAGACAACTGGAGATATTTCTTGGCTCAAATTAAGGATTTAACTATCAGTAGAAGTTCTGTAAACTGTACACGGTCTAAACTATTTGCATATAAATAACCATAGAAACTTTTATCAAACAGTGGCTGTAAGATGATAAAAAATTTAATAGACCACATCTGTACACATATAAAACTACACTTAACAGCTCCAAATAAAAAATTCCAGTGAAATATTGATCGCATATGAAAAATTCATTCATCAAAAGATACTTTATTCTAATTGAAGATGCCAAATTGAGATAGCAGCACGGAATTAAAATAACCTTAATAGATAAATTACACGCTCAGATCTGATCATACGTCTATTTTTAGTTAAAGACACCACTGGTCTAAAACTTACTGACTTTTAACTGCATCAGTTAGTAATCATACAAAATGCTTCTTAATCGTTTAAGATGGGTTTCCTTATTTTTTAAGTGTCAAATTAAGCAAACTAATGAATTATCATGTATTCTTAATTATACCATTTTGTTCTTATTGCGTATAATTAGTTTCAACCAATCATAAATTTGAGTGTATGTACAGTCTGGATAAAAAAAGAAGACTTTTTGACCTTTCTTGATCGGTCACTCATTGCAATTCTGATGGTAATTCTCTTCTAATTTAGCTAATAACAAACTGGTATTTTCCCAAGTCATTTGAAGATCTCTACTTTCTATTCATATAAGTATTAGCATTTTCATTTTCATAAATGAAAATAGGGAAACCCATCTTTAAGATCACCAAGCCAATAACTTCTTCTTTGCTTTGTGGAGTTGAAGGGGACACAAATAGTTTTACATCTAATAATAGTTACCGTCTGAACCACATGATTAAATATCCTATAACTAGCTTTACATTACACAGTAAAATAGTCTGATGTGTATCATAAATGGTTTCAGAAAAGCTCTTCAGACAACAGTTAAACAAACCAAACAAATTTAGATCTATCAAAGTGGGATACCAGATTATTTATAGAAATGACTTCACTTGAAGACCACTGCTTCCATGATTTGAACTACATGGAAGACAAGCTTATCCAGTTCAACAATCAAGAATGGTTAACCAAACCCGGTGCCACATGAAATACAAATGATACATTTCAATGAAATAGTGACAGCAATGAAAAAACAGAAACTAACAGGAATGGTTAGACAACATTGACAATACCCAGTACCACATAAGTGAGCCACACGAAATCCGAAATGATACATTGCAATAATAAATTTCAATAAAGTAATGACTGAAATGACCTCCTGAACAGAAAATAATTTTGAATATATATAATCAGCACAACATCTAATCAGAATGACTCAAGTTTTTGATGGGATATTGTCAAAAGTATTGATCATGTATGAAAGGTAATTTTCTCAGACATGGGAAATTAGTCAGGAAGAATCATAAAACTTGTGATATCATTATCAGATAGTTCTCTTGAAAATTGATGGATTGGTAAATTAGTTATATATTTATGTGTTAGTTATTGATTTGATGTGGATATAAGTACAGTTATGGCTAGTTCAGATTGTGGAACTGTACAAATTCTTGATTACTATTGGAGAAAATGTTTCCATACAGAATCAAAGATCAAATAACTTGGAAGGAAATTGGTGCCTAATTAATAATTAATCAATTTCTAAATCGTTTTCTAATTACTTTGGCACTATATGAGTAAAGAGTATATCAATGATCCCTTTCAATAAATTTAAATAATTTCATAAATTGGAGAAGGAAAGTTGAGGGCTGCTTTAGAACTTTTCTATTGATGTAAAATTGATTAATAATCAGCAATCACAGTGAAAACTTATGAATTATTCCATAGCCCTTTACAATCTCCTACTGTAAGTTTATTTCCCTGATGCCAACATAGAAAACTGAATTTTCAACATCTGGAAATTGGTAAGATCCAAAATACATAAAATACAGTGAACTTTCACAACTGTCACTTTTTTCCAGTTTTTCTTTTACTGGTTGGTTATCTCAAACACTGTTATGTAGAAAACATTCTCTTTAAAACAATTTATGTTCAATTTTATCTTAAATGCTGAATTTATTTGTTAAAGTTGAAACAAAGCTTAAACTAGGACATAAATATTGTCTACTCAATCTTTTTTATTACGGTAATTTCCATTCAAGTAACAGTTTTATCAAGTTTAATAGAGGAGTGAAATCTTAACTTAATTATTATCAAAGTCTTTTCCAATTTTCAAGTAATTGCTTGTCATTCCTGTTAAATTGTCAGAGTAATAAAATTTCAACATTACTAGTAAACATTACACTTTAAAAGTGTCCAAATAAAGTAATATTGTATATCCACAAAACATCATCTGAAGAAGGAAGTTCCAATGAAGCTGCACAATTCTGGAAATTTTTTTAAACCTGTGCAAAATAACCATCAATATGTATCAACTGCATGCAGTCTGACAGGGAATCTAAAGAGGTTTTCTAAATTCTTATGTATATCTTGGACACTGATATCATCAATTTGCCCCATCCCAATTAGACGTCTGTGGTTCCTGCAATTCCACTAAAACTTAATGTTTGATGATGTCACTTATCTCGAATGGCCTCATGTGATAAAGCATATAATTGCAATAAGTGACATCATCAAGCACTTAGTTTTAGTAAAATTGCAGGAACCACAGACCTGTGATTGAAAATTCAAATAGTGCAAATTGATACATATACATACAAATTTTTAGAAAACCTCTTTACAATCCCTTTAAGCTTCTCAGCAAACTTGAAAACAGTAAAACCTCATTTCCTAAAATATTGAAATTCACATTCATAGATATGACACTGTTTCAATTACTAGTCAAATTCATAGTTAAAAGACAATGTCATCTTTATTTCACATATTACTGAAATTGTCCTCTTTCTCATGTCCTTACAAATCTTTGTAAAAAAAAAATTATACATTTATTTCCTTAACTAATACTAATTTCCTTGTCACAACTAACTTTCATGTGTAAAAATAACTTCTATCAAAAAAAGGTAAAACTTAATTAAAAAAAGTAGTATAAATAGTCTAATATACTTATAAGCATTGACAAGACTGAACACTTACCAAAGCTGAACATGAGGCAGAATATAAAATTGAACTGAACTTAATCTGATCAAAAGACAGAATGCAAGTTTGAACGCTAGGAAGAACACTAATCTGATCACAAGACAGAATACTAATCTGATCACAAGGCAGAATACTACTATAATCACTGGGTAGAACACTAATCTGATCACAAGACAGAATGCTAGTTTAAACACTAGGAAGAAATCTAGAAAGAACTGCTAGCTTGAGCACTTTGCACTACACTTATCAAAACAATCTAAGGCAGAATGCTAGTTTAAGCAATGATTGCCACGCGAGGCAGAATGTTGAATTTAACACTAGGCAAAACTCTGATCTAAACACTAGACAGAATTTTCGTAAAAATGCTTCTTAATTGTTACATTAAATTAAGTCAATGTTCAATCGGAAAATGATCAGGCATTCAATACAGAACCCGTCTGCACAGCTAGACAGTTAAAAAGAAATCGCAATCTAAAACTGTATGGGGCAAAGTGGACCAGGGTTTGTAAACAATAACATAGTATAAATCATGATACTGCATCATTAGATTGATGTTTATTGTCTCTTATCATGCAAATCCTTCATCATATAAACTCATGTCATTAGACTTGCTCCTTACAGAACTAACCACACTAGAAAAGAATCTTTCCTCAAAGCTAGGTTACAGTTACATCCTTATAAGAAACTTATGATAAACACACTGTACTAAATACTAGTCATAAACACTGATGAGGGAATAATTTCATATACCAACTCAACTCTAAAGACAATTCCTTCTGATAACCACTCTTGAGTCAGGGAAAATTTCACATAACATCTCAACTCTGATAATTCCTTCTTATGTAACACATCATACCTTCTTACCTTTCAACAAAACTTTGAACGATGAAAATATAAATTCTAAGACAAGTTCCTACATAATCGAATTGAAATATCTGCAAGCTTTCAACTTGACAAATCTAGCAGACTTACCTAACACGTGAACAATTTGAAAGCAATATAAATTCACACATGCCAAAATACATAAGTAGAAAATAACAAGCAAATCAACCTTGATATCACTATACACAATATTCTCATTATATACCAAGGACAGTCAAAGTTAACACCATAGAAATTCTAAATAATAGTAGAAAAACAGGTACAGACTTAGCCAGTGATCTCATTTTATTCAACTGGTTGGCTCACCTTATAGCAATATATTGAATGTCGCACATAGAAATCAAATACACTCTCTCCCAAGACTCTAATTACTAGCATAATTAATCAATCTTTAAACAAAATCCATCGAATGTCATTTGATCAAGCAATCAAAAAGTGCTGTACCTTAGAAGTTCTTTGCATATTTTAAATTTCCTAGTCGGTTGAAATATGAGCAATAAGTAGATATATGATGAAATTAACACAGATAACACTTCATCTTCCACTCTACCACACTGGTAACGCTATAGTAACACTATCTTTACTGAGTTCTATCTTTAACTCTACCACTACTTTCATACCAATTATATAATATACTCTTTCGCTTTCACAGCATTGCGAATTCACTTGAAAATCAATATTTCAAAATGGAAACAGAGAAAAAAAGTTTTAAATTCTAACACCAGACCTCAGAATAATGAACAAAGTGGAACTTTCTGTAGAAAAATTAGGACGTAAGATTTTCTTCTCGGAACTCAAGAGAGAAAAATTATTCCAATATCATGAACAGACTTCACAGATAGAAATTCTTAATTCTTAATATATTTTCTTATTTTCACCCTAGTATTTAAGTCCTAGAAAACCATGTCAGAACTGTCCAGTAAGTTCCGACCAAATCAAAGAAAAATACACAGCATACCAGGTGCTATGAACAGATGTTAGCCATTCGTTATACTAGCCTAGGTAAAAAGTGAACTGGAAAGACTTGGCAGTAGTCAATATCAACAAGTATTAACATTACATTGAATCCTTATATCAAACTGATTCATTCAATTAAGTTTTTTCAAAGTGATAGTGATGACCACACTTTTCGAACCTTAAGGTATTGTAATGAGATTTTCAAAACTTTTTAAGTATATCACACTGATATATATCAATAGTAATATTTGGGACAGTGACGTTATAGAACGCTTAGTTTTAGTGGAATCGCAAGAACCACAGATGTCTGATTGAAAATTGGAATGGTGAAAATCGATACTATCAGTGTCCCTGATACACATAAAAAATTTAGAAATCCTCTTTCCGATATCTTTTACTTTTATAAATCAAACAAAAATCATGTATCTTCATAACTATTAATGAAATGAATTAACAATATAATATAATATGCATTAAAATTCTAATCCTATTTATATCATTCATTACTATACATATAACATGAAGTTTTTTCACTTGATAAATGAAGGTGTGACGTGTGGTGAAATGTTTATTTTAAATATTGTTCAAGACGGTGTTAGGTCTAATCAGATTAAAATCAAGGATAATGGTAATTTGATTCCAAATAATTTTTCACTTCAACATGCAGTTGTTGAGATAACATTCAAGGTCATTTAAGGTGACCTTTCTAAGGATAATTCACTATTATGCTCGTACAACTGATAAACTAAATTTTCACTTAATTTTCAAAAGAATAATTTCATCATTACTATCGTGTAACAAATGAAATAAAATGAATGGAATTTTACATCCTTCTTTTTTGGGTTAATTAAGGTGAACAACACCATGCAGTGTGCAATGAGGGAAGTTTCATCAGGACAGCAGCATATAAATGTGATTATATCTAAATATTTATATCACAGTGGTGAGAAAGTAAACAAAAAGTACTAAAGTACTAAATGATACAGTGGTGTAACCTATTTTCGTGGATATAACGATTCAACACCAAATTTCCACAAAGTTAAAAAAATGAAATTTCTTTTTTATGTCTTAGATGTTTCCTCAGATATTCTACAAAATAATTAAAATCAGTTTATTTCGATTTTCTTTATGAATCCTTCACTTTGACCCATATTTCATGAGCAACCAACTCGGCAACAGCGGCAGAATGCATCACCCTTTTTCGTGTAGCGGAGTTCACACAAGGTCGCAATTGTAAATTATTAATCCTTTCCGGAAATGCATGAAAAATAGGTTAGCACGAAATTAGGTTACTTGACTGTATATGATTCTTATTTTTCAATTTAATGTTCTTCATGAGAGAAATAATAAATGATGTAAGTATAACAGTTAGATTTTGTCTCACAGATTAGGGTAAGGCTTAAGTAAGTGACAACAATATAATTCAACCAAGATCATAGAAATCCAACCAGGATTTGTTCCTTCTGTTGCTATTTCAAGCTCAGCATTTGATCCTTACTTTACATAAGCCATACATGATAAGAGAAAATTCAAAAGCTGCAGAAGTTCAATGCTGAAGTGAGACAAGGTATTAAAGGTAGATAACTCTTTATTGCAATTTATCAACTTTCTTGGGTATTGTCTGTACTTGTAATTGTCAATATTACGAAAAAAAAAGGACACTATATTTAGTAGACCTAAATTAAAACTATAAGCAAATATTAGAAATGTCATTTGTTAAGACTGTGTTTGATGAGAACATTGTCTCATAAAAGCACTGGCCTAGGTCATAAAGTAAACATTCATGCTAAAACAAGGCACAAAAGTTAAGAAAATTACTAATGCATGACTAATCTTAAAATAAATGTTGTTATAATTAATTTAGATATTTATTTTACTTTTAGACAGTTTTATACAAAAATCTGAAGTTCGGAATGTTATTCAATTGTTTCTTGTGTTTTTTTACCTTAACAAGCATTAAATGCTATTTCAAGTCACAAGTCTTGACAGTAATTTCAATAAAAACTTCCCTCTTTAGGTTAAGTCTTTGGTTAATATTCAAAGAAATATTTAGAATTAGTGGAAAAACAAAATTTCACACTACCAAATATCATTCACTAGTTGTTTTTTCCTATTATCTAAAAAGTTACTAAAAGTTTTAATTTTGAAGCATGACCTTTGAATAACCAAGCTTAACAAATTCATCAGACATTAAACTGATTATAATTCAACAAAAAATTTGATTAAAAGCCATTAAAGCTAAGTTAAGAGAGTAAATTGATTAGATATGACTTGATAACAGTGACAATCAATCCCAGCTTACTGCTGATTGATCTGGACTATTGTTATATACCTGAGTGGATAGAGGACAGGTAAGATAAGGGAAATTTAACCAATCAAGAAAGTCCTTTCATAGGAATGTGACATATTAGCCAATAGAAATAGAGCATTCAACTGTGTGTCATAGTGAGTCAAAAGTAAGCTATTTATAAAACTGTCATGGCGGACTAATTGCACAGGTAGAAAGGTGTTTAGTTTGAGATGATTTTCATTCAAAATACAAGTAAAAGACTGTAATATTCAGATATTTTAGGATCATTTGTTGGTAAAACAGTGACAGCATGTTTTGGAAAACATTATTTGTGTTTACATGTGCCTTATTATCTGTATTTGGTGATGACCCAATTGTGGAAATAACAGAAACAGATCCTCTCATAAATGAACTGTATAATCAGATTATAGTGGAGAAAGATAGAGATGCCCAGTTGAGATGTACAGTTCAAAATAAACCAACAGGCAATGATGTCCAGTGGCAAGCTGAGTTAACAAATTCTACAGTTGCTATTTCTAGTGCTACAGCTGTTAAAACAGATCCTTTTAAATACAGTATAGATCAGCCATCACCTACATCATGGAGACTGCGTATTCAAAATGCTCAAGTAACAGATGAAGGAAAATACATATGTCGAGTCCAGACGGGATTTTTAAATTACGAAAAAGACTTTGAGTACTTAAGAGTTATTGAGAAACCTCAAATAGCTGATTTACAAACCAGCAGTGATATAGTAGCAAAACAAGGTGATGATATCATGCTTCGATGTAATGCTACTGGTAGACCCTTTCCTGTAGTAAAATGGCGTCGTTTGGCAGGAGAGTTATTACCAACAGGAGGTCAAGAATTGAGAGAATTCAATATGCCCATTCTACAAATTAAACCTGAAAATGCCGGAGTATATATTTGTCTTGCTGATAACGAAGCTGGTCATGATGAAAGAAGAATTGTTGTTACTGTCACGCACCAACCTATTGTCAAAGCTGAGAATAAAAATGTACGACAAGCAGTAGGTTTTGTGAAAAGTTTGGTTTGTAATGTAGAAGCGAATCCAGAGCCTTATGTATCATGGTCCAGAGATAATGTACCTATAGAATCCACCAATTACATTGAAGTACGGACAATTGTTGGTGCACTGAATAAAGTGACCAGTGTTCTGACCATATATGGTGTTGCAACAACAGATTTTGGAGAATACACATGTTTAGCTGTTAACACCCAAGGCGATGGTTCTGATACTATGACACTGGAGTATTCAGCAGAACCTACACCAGATCGTACTGGTCAAATGACCAGTTCAGCTTCATTACTGGCTATCAGTTTTGTTACACTTCTTATGGTTATGTACACTTGCCTTCTGCAACATTAGATATATCAATTTTAACTTCGTCCAAAGTACATTAGAAATTGCTTGTTCTACCAAGTAGTTATGAGAAAAATTGCTCATCTGTAATATTTCTTAATTCATTTGAAAACATTCCAATAACACTGTTGCGTTTTAGAGATGTATTTTTATAATTCTTATCTGTAAATAATATTTCTTTTAATTCTTTTTCATGTAAATAATTCTCATTTTTATACAGATAGTACACATGATTTATCATGGACCTTTTACCAGTATAATCAAACATAATTGCACATACAGGAACCATTCCAAGTATAAAAACAAGCAGTAATTTTCATGTTGAGACAGTTTAAGTGTTGTCAATACAGAACAAGTCTTAAGCCTTGTTACTTTCATTTTCCCTCAAGTATTTTTGTTCAGATTATACCTCCTACTCCATCATTTACCAATAATTTTAAAATGTTTTTAATATTTTATCTAAACATATCAATTTCATTTTATTATAAAATAATATAGTCTTTTATCTTTGTTTTTCTTTTTTTCAAATGTGGATATCTTTCAACATGACTAATGGGTGAATTCGCGGCTGGTAAACCATATCAAACTCAAGTCTTTGTTAACCCTTTAAACCCTGCGTGTAAATGCAACGTTATATACCCTTAACTCCAAGTAATAAAAGTAAAACTGTATGACGTCACTTAGTAACGGCCGGTATACCATCTGCTGGGGTATATGCTGCGTTAGTGTGCACAGTAAACCAGCTGACAGGGGTGACAGGATATAGTTGCTGGGCAGTTATCTTGGTGTCTGTTGAAAGAGTTGCTATAAACTTTTCTATCTCATTTCTCCAAAGACCATAATAAGGCATTGGATTTTAGACAGACGAAAAAGTAAGGCATAGCTGGGCTAACAATATCATCATATTTAAATTCTTTGTTGCTAACAGCTGAATTCTAGATGACCACTTCCACCAGTGTATTTATAATTACATTTCCCATATTTGCATTCTTAAAAATGATAAGAAGCAATACAGTTAGATGAAATTTACAGCCAACAGCATGGAAAGCAAAAATTTAGACAACTACATCTCAAGGTGCCTTTATAATTTGTAAATCTTCAGAGCGTCATACAGCAATAAAGCTCGGGATGAATGCCCATTTTTTTTTTTACTACAAAAACAAATATCATAAAAGATGGAAAAAAGCATGGAACTCTTTAGGACCTATAAATTCTAAATTAATAACATGTTTGTTGAGGTTTATCTCAGATGAAAGCAATGAAAGCCTTATTTTAATCAATACTGATATTTTACAGAGTACTTTTTTATAAGGCTTCTTCGTGTAATAGGATCAGTAAATGACTCATACATAGACTTAAAGAAGATACTAACTTCTTCCTTTTTTCTCTAATAAAACCAATCGATATTCAATTTGTGATTTAATTTTTTCCCAGTTTAAATATAGATCTAGACAATACTTGTTTTTCTTCTTTCTTTGGCCTTTTCTAAAGAACAAATTAAACCTTTGAACGAAATGGAAATCAACAACGAAAAGGTGATAGACTGTTTGACATTGGGAAATCTTAGAAACAGTTTCAATAGGATAATATTCAGTGAGGCTTAGAAAATACTAGGTTATTTCCATTTCATATTCCATATTCAGACATGAGTCTGCTACTTTTATAAGCCAACCACTACCCATAGCAGAAATGTTCCAAGTTACTATCACTACTTGAACTTCTTGAAGCAACAGCAGTTTTCAGTCCTTAAAATACTGCACAAAAGTGATATTTTCCATGTAAAAGGTGACGTCTGGTCAAATGAACATGGTATCATGGTAATCGTGGATGTCAATTTGGCCACATCACTGGGTTGTGTCAACATTTTTTTACGTGACTTGTGGGCATAATTCAGTGGGTAATTAGTCTGGCATTGACCATTCTGCACTCTCTAGATGTGTCAAAAACATTTAACTTTGTTTCAAGTGTATCACTTGAAACAAAGTTAAATGTTTTTGACCTAGCAAAAAGATTGAAGACTATTTTGGGTGTCTGGCCAGCCAAATGAAGCTTTTCGAGGTTCATTATATGCCCTATCATTCTCTACATGATCTGGCACTCCACAGTTGGTGTTCATTCGACCAAACTGCTCCTGGCTGCTGCTCTGTATATGAAAGACTTCAAAGCATTTGAACCTAAACAGACGCAACTGTCAAGTTCAACAAGATCAACAGTTCTGACAGACTTGTCTGTTGGTTGGTTTTTCAGAAAACACAGTAAATCTACCATCACACAGTATATAGTCTGTATCTAGCTATAAATATCTTAATGTTAGCTAAAGACCACTAAATATCAATAGAATATGATAACAGATCAATAAAAAACTATCCTACAAATAGTTCAATATTTCAAATAACATTACAAGTAATTACTGACATTACTAAATTAAATTATATCAATAACTATGATTCCAACAATCCAGTACTGTCACTAATGCTTTTAAAGTTGGATTACCAAAAAGGGGTATTGCTTTTAATACAAGACCATCTTTAAATTCAAAGAGATCGCCAAAGGCGATGGAGATTATATATAAATAATGTAATTCAACAAAAGCTAGACTTAAAAAGAAATTACAATTTTTTTTTATCTTTAACAGTAATTCCTTCCTGCTTGAGAATCAATTTTTTTCCTTATTCTACAACAGGTCCTTTTCCAAGTGAAATTTTTAGAATTACTTTCCAGAGATACCATCACTGAAGTCTTAAATTACTTTGACTTCAGTATATAGAAGTTCTTTCTTCATATACCACAAGGAGTCACAGTGGCTCAATCAGATATACATTTGCTCACTAACATAAAGGTACAGGGTTCAATACTAGCATTGCTCAAGATAAACATTCGGATAATTCAACCTAGTTTTTCCCTTTCAGTGATACAGGTCAGATGGGCTGATATGGTATCCAGTTGTCCAGATTGAATAATAAACCAAAGCCTTAAATGTGCTGAATACGTTAAAGATAACTTAAAACACCATTTCTATTTCCAATATTTCCACACCATGTCTAAAATGTCCATCTAAGATTAATGACAGAAATAATATGTATAGACATGAACATTATACAAGGATAAATCAGGTGACACAGTAGAACAGTCAATAGCTCTCTAAGATAAAAAAAAAAAGGAAGATTGGCAATATATCAAAATATTGATACATAGGAGTTTATTGACTCTTCCATCTAAATCTTATCAAAGCTCCCATCGTAAAAATTGATTATGATGCATGATATATATTTGGAACTGTAAAAGGCATGACCAAAACAGAAATTTCAAGCAATGAAAAATGGATTTCAAACAGACTTGTCAGAAGCATTATATCTGATCTCAAAAATCAATATCTTAGTTTTCTTTTATATCCCTATTAAATTTACCATACATCATTTTCTTTGGAACTAAATATCTTAGCAATCACGATATAGATGCGTGAAAGTTTGCTTATACTGGAAGTATGTGTTGATTTTCCTATGTATTTTGAAATTACATACTATTAAGTTCAAAACAGAGTATAAATTAAATGACAAAATTTGAAAGTAACTCTACATATGAAAAAGATATAAGCAAACTGAGTTCATTAAACAACGATATTCACCTCTATTTACCTCAATGGAAAAACCAAAAATGTTTTCTAAAATTTTAGTACCAAAGGGAGAAATGTTTTTAACTCTTCTTGTTATTTTGAAGCTGATGTATACACCCACTTTATAAGATAGCTTGCTAGGCAAGGTAATATATGACCACTGGCAGCTTTGATTTTAAATATAAATATTTGGCAGTACAGTATGAAATATTCAACCTTCAGTTGAACTTTTTGGAGTGATAGTGTATAATATTACCAAGTTTCGTCAAAATCTATAAAGAATTGTGCCTACAAGAGTGTTTATGGGCTAAAAATTGAACACATTTTCAAGAACAAAGGGCAATAACTGATATTAAATATTTTTCTGTTTTTTAATAGGGTTCATCTTTGGGTGATAACAAACAATAATACCGTCAAAATCAGTCCAGAATTGTGCTTTCTAGAGTGTTTACGAGCAATTGTGGACAGACGGACATGGGTGACGACAATATACGCCTCCCATTTCATGTGGGCATATAAAAAGTAAGGTTCCTGAAAAATGTTTATAGTTCAATTCTATTGCATCATTTACTTTAATCTGCAAATAAATCAAACATCAATTTTGATAGTCTTCCTACATCTTCCATCATAAACAATGTTTCCTTTTAAACTTAATAGATTTACATTAACTTTCAAAGACTTTCAAATTCCTTAAAGCCCACTTTATCCTCATCATTTCAAATGGCACCAGGTTAATATCACCATAAATTATAAAAGATCTTATTTTCAGGAGGCATAAACTTCTATAAATGATGCACTTTATGTATCAAAGGGATAGGTGCAACATTTTGAGGGGTTATTGCTTCAAAAATACCTCAAATTATGTATTTCACTTTTTATTTCTAAACCTTATGTCTATATATGGCATATATTGTGAAGCCGGTGTCCATTGGCCATGATGTGGGTCAGAGAGACTGGGTTTGGAAAAGGAAGATCTGATTGTATGCAACAGGCTTCCATAACATTTTCATTTCAATCCTTTCTTCTGCCATTAAAATTATGGGTATTTAATGTCTTGCCACATATTAATCTCTTCTTTTATTACTTTGTTATAAAATAAATAAAATTAAACTATTACATTCTTGTCATATAAATCTTTCACATTTACTGTATTATACATCTTATAATGGACTGTTAAGAGGTTTTCTAAATTATTCATGTGCATTGGGGACACTGATAGCATCAATTTACACTATTCCAATTTTCAGTCAGACGTCTGTGGTTCCTGCAAACCACTAAAACTAAGTGTTTAATGAGGTCATTAATTGCAAAGGGCCCTGTGGGATAAAGCATATTTTGCAATTAGTGACATTCAAACATTTAGTTTTAGTAGAATTACAGGAACCACAGATGTCTGATTGAAAATGGAATGGTGCAAATTGATGATATCAGTGTTCGCAATACACAAACCTCTTTACAATTCCTTTAAGTTTGTGCCTTTTATACAGTATATAAAAGCTCTTATAATCTCTGATATAGAAATAAAAAAAGTCAAATTAAGTTTGAATACTGTGGTACATAATATATATAATATATTGCACAATTATTGAACATTTACCTGTTGAAATGCATGAAATTAACTATTATATATTTTTTTACAAGGAAAATCAAGAATCCATCCTGAACCCCAGTCATGTCAAGTAGAAGTATATTAAATTAACTGATATCTAAAGCCAGAAGATAATAATAAGCAATATAGATAATAACCATTATCAAATCACTGTCATTACTTATTATATTCTGTACACTGATAACTCAGTCATTTACTCTTTTTACATGAGAAACACCAATTCATTTGTGCTACTAGCATTTAAATATAGCTTAATAGAACATATCAAGCCAAGGATTCTTATTAAGTTTAAAATAAGCTTTCTTAACAATTCGCATGTTTATGAAAGGATAAAATCCAAGTTAATATCCAAAGCAATCTAAAAATTGCCAATTTGAAAGACTACATGTTAGTATTAAATTTAAAAAAAATATTATTTTCCTGCAAGAGTAAATTAGCAGTAATCCAAAATGCCAATTTATTGGTGTTTAAAAAGAATTATGTTATGCTGAATTTGTTGTCCTGGACTATCACCCTAATAAACAGTGAGATGATAATTCTAATACTGGTAAAGAACATGAGATAGGGAATTGGTGATCAGTATTCTACCAATCTATATCATACATTCAGTAATGGGAATATTATCACAGTATCATCTTATTTCTCATTATCACACCATATTTATTCACAGTTCTTCATTCCAATCGCCTACTCATAGACTCTCAGGAGAAACAAATACAGCAACTGAATAAACTTGCGACTGGTTAAAAGAGGAAATCAAACTGTGATAAATACACAAATCATTTAAGAGAGGTAGCTCTGACAATAAATATTTTGTGAAAGGCCCTCTCTATATGCATACATGTATTTATCATTGAGACATTGATATGGGTGTGGTATGAAGTATTTTGTTATGTCACTATATAATGAGCATTGTATAGTGTGTCTTATCAAAATAAGTTAATACTCTCTAAGGTTTTTGACCATAGACTATAGCTGCAAAACGATACTCATCTAACAATATGATTTATGGCAATAATAAATCATGATTCACTGTTTTGAATAAGTAAGAAAAAAGATAGTAGAAGAAATTTAATAATAACTCAAAGGGATTGTAAAGAGGTTTTATAAACTTTTTATGTGAATCAGGGACGCTTCAATTTGCATGTCCGACCTCTGTGGTTCTTGCAATTCCACTAAAACTTTTTATGACATCACTAGAGGGGAACTGCATATATATTAAAAGTAGCTTCCGGTAGCGCGTTAGTTTTAGTGGAATTGAAAAACCCAAAGGAATTTTCGGATTAAAAATTGGAATGGTGCAAATTGATGCTATCAGTGTCCCCGATACACATAATAAACATTTTCTGCAAAAATATAGCCAAAATATGATACCAAACCATCTGCAATTAACGACTTGTATTCACAAAGATTTGCTAAAGCCTTTTCCAGGTTTAAATTTAACATGAAAGTTATATTTCTAAACTCATATCATGATACAATTTTTAAAATAATGGATGAAACGGATCATTTTTTGACAAAGGGAGTTAATAAATAATCATGCTGATATATCACAATCATTATTATCCAGGGCAATTCATGGATGAAAATGACAGAATTGAGGTTCATCAATTGGTTTCTGGCCTAGTTTAGACCATTGTAAAATTAGTCATTATATTAATGGGATAAATGGAATCTATCCTTTTAAATGCAGTATATGAAAGCATTTGAAAGAGTTAATTGTCAAAATACATTGTCTCTGATGGTGCATTGATGTGTAAATGTAGTGCATGTTCAATAAATCTAGGGAATGTGCATCCTAGAACAACTTTTAACTCGTTGCATCAGTTGTGTAATGTCGATTATATTGTGGATGAGTAAGCTTTATATTAAACAATTAAGTTTATTTGTGAGATTACTCAATTAGTAAATCATAAACTACTTTTAATTTTTGTTTAAGTTGTGTGAGAATTTTTTAAGAATTCTTTGTGCTAAAAATCAACATAAAATCAATCATAGCTATTAAAGACATTAATTAACTATAAATTGTTGTCATAGAAAATGACTGGTAAGTTATCATGAAAAGCTTTGGCTTTTTGTGTAAGTAGTACAAGAAGTTATAAGTGGATATTGTACTGAAAATCAAAATACAATGCAATGTTATATTCATGTTCATTGATAAGATAAATTGTTGTCATGAACAACTTTTGTGTAAATTGTTTAAATTGTAAATTAATTGATTTTTGTAAGCTTTGGCCTACTGAAAATCAAAATACGATGCAATGTTATATTCAAGTATTATTGTGATAAGATTACCGGTACCGTACTTGATTAGTAAATTGTTGACAATGAAAGGTATGAACTTACCACTGTTGTTTGCCTGATTCTCATCATAAGGCATGGACCCGTAACTCTGGCCAGATCCAGCTAGCTTTCCACTCTCTTCATCCCCAGCTTTTGTAACAGTGAAACGAACTGAAGCCATTTTGGAAATGCAAGTTCTACACCATAAAACTTGTATATTTATTTTTCATTTATCTGAAATGACATCAAATTATTGTCACATAATAAATAGTTAGCTTTCGTTTTAGATCAAGGGTACTATCAATATCGCACTTCAACATTGTAATGTGGACATTCAACCTCCATATTTGTGTAAGGCCTACATTGGTCTGCTTGATAAAACACAATGTTCAGATCTGGTACCAAAATAAAGTCAATAGCCTACCAATGATTGTGAAACATGAATAACTAGGAATACGGTACGGTACTTAAAATACTTAAATGTAACAAAAAAAATTCAATGCTGTGATTAGTAGTGGCCAGATGAGTTGGAGGGTTAGCAGTAGAGTAGATATTTCAGGAAAATGCAGTGCTAGGCAAAAGGAAGGGAAGTGGGAACAGAGGAGAGGTATAAGAGTCATGAGCAATGCAGAGGTGAGGTAAAGCCAAACCCACACTGCCAATTGAACTTTGCCAAAGCCTGTTTAATGACAACCACTCTTTATTGGAATGCTTCTTATTTTGTAATAAACAAAATTCAATTCTGTGCCTAGTGAGCAGATGATTTATTATAGAGATCAGTAGGCTAAATATTTCGATCAGTGATTACTGATTGTGTAGGAAAGTAAGAATATGAGATTGGATTAGGTCGAGAGGAAACGGCTGTCAAGTTGAATGAGTAAGAACGACATTAAAATAGGACAATTCTACACCTGGCTGAGACATTCGTCTCGGTATATGCAAATACTACTATATAAAAGTCTACTTACGGTGATTCTTAAGGTTTTTGGGGATAAAACTTGAAGAAAGATCTAAAAATGACAGTTCTTCGTCTGTGTCAACGTGCCAATGTTGTGGCTAAAAATAAATCACGCCTCCACAATTTTTATCTCCCGAAGAAAAACACTAGTCAAAGGGAGATAACCAAGTTTTCTGACTACAACCATTAAATTCATTCATCTTTATCTTCTATTTCTGGATATTACTACCAAGTATTCGTTCTCAACTTAGCCTGCCATCAATCGACCGATTATAAATAGCGCTATATTATATTGAAACTTAGAATATTTCATTAGCCTACATGAAAATTTCATTTATTTCCCGAAAAATAATATATATAATATATGTAAATACTAGAACTGCGCGAAATCGCATAATTCTTCAAAAGTACCTTTTTATAATATAATGGCAGAAACTCAAGAAAAGACGAGTCGTCATTTTAACTTTCAAACCCGAATAATTTTGGATTTATAATATTATAGCCTACTGATACGCTCAGCTAAAAAAAATTCACGTCTCTGAAACTAGGGTATGCTTGGTAAAACGGATGGCAAACATAAATTAATGTATTAAAGCACACAACGGATGTAATTTATTAGATTGTACTAGGGGTCGATTGATCCATTTTAGACAATTACTAAAAAATACACCGCTATAAAAGGAATTATGCAAACCTCACCCAAAATCTAACAACATGGGGCCTACCATTTTCAGGGGGTACGCCCCTGAACTTGTACTTGTACATAACACAAGAGCACACAGGGCTTTGAGCTACTTGATTGACAAGATTCACAGTAGCCTAACGATGGAAGTGGTCTTTGTATCTGAACCTGATATCGAACACCTATCCAAGACTGTGATTTATAGATAGGCAAAGGCTGTGATCTGGTAAACTATAGGGTTGGTTGGTAGCGCCGTGATACCCCTATTGAAAACTGCATGCGCAGTTTTGAGCATTAGGCTAAGGGCATAACAAATAAATCACTTTGTCTGTTAAAAACATCGCCTGATCAGAAATCACCAAACAATCAAGACTGTAACCAAAGGCTTTTTTCTCGCATGTCCATCAATATAGTGAAACGATTTTATTGAATATCATACTAACCTATCGACGATTTTATTGAATATCATTCCAACCTACCAATGTTCTTTCGAATATCAGACTAACCTACCAACGATTTTGATGATTGTCATGATTACCTACCAAAGATTTTATGGAATATCATACTAACCAATCAACGATTTTTATTAAATATCATTCTAACCTACCAACGATTTTATAGAATATCAAATCTACAACATACCAAAGAAGTTATTGAATATTTACAACGATTTTATAGAACCTACCAATGATTTAACAACGATTTTAAAGAACCTACCAATGATTTAACAACGATTTTATAAAATCTACCAGAACCTACCAATTTTATCGAATATCATACTAAAACTAACATCGATTTAATTGAATATCATACTAAATTTTAAACTACCAATGATTTTATTGAATATCATACTATCCTTACGATGAAGTAGAATATCCTACTTACTCAACAACGATTTTATAGAATATCAAACTAACCTACCAACGATTTTATAGAATATCAAACTAACCTACCAACGATTTTATAGAATAGCAAACTAACCTACCAACGATTTTATAGAATATCAAACTTACCTACCAACGATTTTATAGAATATCAAACTAACCTACCAACGATTTTATAGAACCTACCAATGATTTAACAACGATTTTAAAGAACCTACCAATGATTTAACAACGATTTTATAAAATCTACCAGAACCTACCAATTTTATCGAATATCATACTAAAACTAACATCGATTTAATTGAATATCATACTAAATTTTAAACTACCAATGATTTTATTGAATATCATACTATCCTTACAATGAAGTAGAATATCCTACTTACTCAACAACGATTTTATAGAATATTAAACTAACCTACCAACGATTTTATAGAATATCAAACTAACCTACCAACGATTTTATAGAATAGCAAACTAACCTACCAACGATTTTATGGAATATCATACTAACCTACCAACGATTATATAGAATATCAAACTAACCTACCAACGATTTTATAAAATATCAAACTAACCTACCAACGATTTTATAGAATAGCAAACTAACCTACCAACGATTTTATATAATATCAAACTAACCTACCAACGATTTTATAGAATAGCAAACTAACCTACCAACTATTTTATAGAATAGCAAACTAACCTACCAACGAGTTTATAGAATATCAAACTAACCTACCAACGATTATATAGAATATCAAACTTACCTACCAACGATTTTATAGAATATCAAACTAACCTACCAACGATTTTATAGAATATCATACTAACCTACCAACGATTTTATAGAATATCAAACTAACCTACCAACGATTTTATAGAATATCAAACTAACCTACCAACGATTTTATAGAATATCAAACTAACCTACCAGCAATTTTATTGAGTATCATAATCGACGATTTTATCGAATGATATATCAACTTACCATAATCTTAAAATATCATGCGATTTTATAGAATATCATACTAGCTTCCCAGCGATTTTATAGAATATCAAACCTACTAACCTACCAATGATTTTATTGAATATCATAATAAACTAACAACGATTTTATTGAATATCAAACTGAACTAATGATTATATTGAATATCATACCAACCTATTTTATTGAATTAATGTCATACTAATAAATAAACCAAATACTAACGATCCGAACCACAAAACGAAACCCGAAATCCGTAACAACATATTGACGAAATATTGGTAGCAGCTATTGAACTTTTCACATGAGGAAGTATATCCCAATGATTTTATTGAATATATCATACTAACCCACCAATGATTTTAGAGAATATCATAGCCATACTATCCTACCAATAATTGACCTTTATAGGCCCACAAAATTCTTATATTTCCAACAGATGGAAATCCAATCAAGATAGTATTTTCACATGGACCCTAACAGTCGCTCGAGCATTCGCTTGGAGATAAATTTCACTTTAACAGCTCAACTGATAATAAATCTACCGATAATCCAGCGCTTACCCAGCATTTTCATGGGCAAAAAAAAATTACATATGAATAGTTTTAAATAGGCCCAAGAGGTAGCCTACAGGCCCGAATAGCCAGTTCAGAACAAAAAAGTTATCAATTTGAAATATCATTTCATGTATTTCCGTTTACTTAGACATAAAGCCTATCTATATACAAAGTAGGCATTGGCCCATGTAGCATGTGAAGTGTAGGCTACCGTTATCCGATAACCTTTTAAACTTGTCTTGTAGGGTAGGCCTATGTCGGCCTTATGGTTAGCCTAAGAATGTCTGGTCCTATAATAGGACTAGCCTAATCCGCTTTAATTTTAATTAAAGGTAGAAACGTGTCATATGCTAATATATATCAATATGTGTTGAATTGTTGAGAAAACAATGGGAGACTGTCCAGCAGAAATGAACATAGGTTATTTCTCCCTGCCTTTTGTTTACCCATGTTGACAATCACAGATTGAAATCTAACTTGTCGATTATCAAACTCACGCATGCGCATTAACACAAAATTGGGACTTAGACGCACACGGCGATAGTTCTTCACTCCGCCATTTCTAGTCGAAACTTTGTGTGAAATTCATTTATGAAATGGAAGACCAAGTGGACGAACAGCCTGTTTCACCTACTAAGGTAAGTCAGACATACGTATAGAAACTTTTCACATGAAACTTGGTTTTATTCGCCCAATGTGTATTTCTCTAGAGAGAGGAAAATTGAACACCAGACAAAGCCATCTCTGGCGGCTAAGTCAAGATGGCCGCAAAATTTTTCTAAGTCAAACAGAAAAGTGCTGAACACAGCATCTTTGTCCGCGAGTTTTTACGCCATGTTTGAAGGCGAAAGTGAAGTAAAATCATTCAATCGATTATAAATATATTTTTGAATATACTTTTAATTTCAGGTAGTCGGTGGGGACATTGGATCGGGAGATACAGGTGGGTAAATTCGAGTCGAAGACGATTTCTAACTCATGGACTTCGAAAAATATGGAGAAAATTTATGACTTGAAATTCGTCAATTTTCTCACAATCTACGTCGAAAAAGATAGTATTCTTTCTTGATCAAACTAATTCTAAGATCAATTCTCATATCTATTCAAATTGAAAGGTAATTTTCTTAGAACTATCGAATTAAAGTGAGAATGCCGATATTTTTATGTCATAAAATAGAGCAAGGTTTCTGTTGGTACACCACGTGGTGGCGCCTCTGTCGGTCAGTTACCGAGATTTCTCCAAAGGAAAAGTGCTGAAAAAACACGTGTACGCCTTATAAATTTGCAAAATACTCTCTGTAATTAAATGGAAATTGTTGTTAAATTTATCTCGGGACCTTTCTTAAAGTATATTGCACATGATTGCGTTATAGAGGTTAGCTGTTCTTTTTTATTTTGAATGCTATAATAAATAGAAGATTCTAAATTTGAGCCGGTGACTGGAGTGATCACATGACCTGAAGAAATTACCATATTTAAATAACTGAGGTCATTGACTTGTTTACCATTTTTGTTATGTCTGAGGTCATTTTTTATATGGCAGATTTATCACTGTAGAATACTGGTGGTTTTTTTTAGGTGAAAAAAATATAATAAATGATAAGCAATTTATTTAAATTTATATTTTTTAAGTTGTTTAATATGTAAAAATGGCAATATGATAATTTAAGGAATTGAGAAAAATAACTATTTTTGCTGGTTTCTCTAAACTTCAGAGTAAAAAAGTTGCTTATAACATCTATATTACCAATTTTATCTTGTAAAATTTGATAATGGATAGTGAAAGCTTGAAACAGCTTAAAAAATTGTTTAAATGCTGTCTAACTATCTTGTGCCAACAATGAATTTTAACATATAAAAATTAGGAAAAAAGGCTGACACCTAAAAGTGCCTCTCTGTGACCTCTCTTGATACTCAACTCTTGATACTCAAAGAAACATTCGATTAAATAGCTTAATGTAAATTTTTATATTTTAGGGGAATTAGGTGCTAAATCTCCAGACAAACCATTAACAAATGGTTCAACCAATGGCCTGAGTAACCATACTGAAGGTTCATCAAACCATGTTAAATCTGAGAAATCCCACAGTTCTTCGTCAAGCTCCAAACACCATTCATCATCTTCAAGCTCAAAACATAGAGAGGGAGGTTCATCCAGTAAACATAGAGATGGACACAGTAGTAGCAGTAGTAAAGATGGTCACAAATCATCTAGCTCCTCTTCGAAACATAGTTCATCTAGTTCTAAACACAAGGATGGCAGTAGCAGTTCATCTAAACACAGCTCTTCTAGTGACAAACATAAAAGTTCCAGTGACAAGGAAAAGTTTAGCAGCTCCAGTGATAAGCACAGTAGTTCCAAACATAGCTCAAGTTCCTCCAGTCACAAACATAGCTCTTCTTCTAGTGATAAACATAAACATAGCTCTAGTTCATCTTCTGACAAGCATAGAGATAAAGACAAAGAGCGGTCTAAAGATGGGAGTCATAAAAGCTCTTCTTCATCAGATAGACACAAAGATAGCTCTTCTAAAGATAAACATCGTAGCAAGGACAAGGACCGTCACAAGGATAGTTCAAGTTCTAAGGATAAAGATCGACATCGCGAGGATAAAGATCGACATCGAGATGATAAAGACAAGTTGAAGGAGAAGAAAGATTCGTCCGAGATTAAAGTTAAGGAAGAAAAAAAGGATTCTCCTGTCAAAATAAAAGAAGAAAAAGTACAAGCTAGTCCTGTGAAGATGAAACCTGATAGTTCTCCAATCAAATCACCTGTATCATCACCTAGAGTCAAAAGAGAAGCTGCTAGTGATGATGAAGATGATGCACCTTTGGTAAGTTTCTCTTTTGTTTCCTTATGTGTCTGTTTTGATATTTGATCTGTAAAGATAAGATTTGGCAATGAAAAGGTTAATTTATCATTTAATGACTATCTGAACTGTCAATCGCAATTTATGTTTATTATATTTCAGTCTTGTCGAGTTAAACCTGTAAATAAGAGAAAAATGGAGGAATCGAGTGATGATGAGCCATTGTCCTCAAGGTAAAAACAAGTTTTTTTTCCAACCTAAAATGAAATACCTTATGAGAATTCAACATACTTTGGTCAGGATGGAATACTTTAAAGAGGGATTGTGACTTGCAGCGTAGCTTCAGAAAAACAATAAGCTTTTTGACTACAATGTAAATATTTCAAAATGTGCCATAAAGTGGTTCATAGTTCCACTTTCAGAATTTGAGAAAATTGACAAAAGGACTTAGAGGAGTAAGTATCAGATTAACAATGATTATAATTTCAGGGTGGATAAGGTAAAGAAAGTTAAAAAAGAAGATAAAGCAAGTAAAAAAAGGAAAAGTTTAGAGTCTGAAGATGAGGATTTTAAACCAGTTAGTAAAGCTAAGAAGGCCAAGAAAGAGGTGAAGAAAGAAAAGAAAGGATCAGATAAGAAAGGTTCAGCAAGCTCAGGTACAGAATCATCTCCCAAGAAAAGAGTCAAAAAAGAAAAGGAAGAAGAAAGAGAAGTTTGGAAGTGGTAAGTTACATTTTGGTTGCCAATTTGATTTTGCTTGATATGAAAAGCATAGATTCTTCATCAAACTTGCCAGCAGTTGCAAGCCTTTTTAGTACATGGTAATAGAATTCTTCATGCTTTGTACGATCATAAAATAAGATATGAATTTGTGAATTTTCCCATAGGTGGGAAGAAGAAAAGAAAGATGATGGTGTCAAATGGAAGACATTAGAACATAAAGGACCAGTATTTGCCCCTCCATATGAACCTCTACCAGATAATGTTAAATTTTATTATGATGGTAAGTGTACCTTTATTCAGGCCTTGAAAAGTGCTGTGCTGACTGGATTATTGAGGGAAGATGATTTAGTCAAGGTCACTAATCTCTGCACGCTGACCAAAATTAGAGATCACAACCACTGTTTCTTTGTTAAACTAAGGAAATGACGTTCTACAGCCCGTTGTCAAAATGACTTTCTATTTGCTTTTATTTCTTCTTATATAAAGCAATATCAACTTCTTGTCATTTACAGGTAAACAGATGAAATTAGCAGAAGAAACAGAAGAAGTTGCCACATTTTATGGTAAAATGTTGGACCATGACTATACTACTAAAGATGCTTTTAACACCAATTTCTTTAGAGATTGGAAAAAGGTAAAACTGGTTTACTTTCCTCATTGCATTGTTTACATTTGAATTGACATAATCTGTTTTGGATACAGCTTATATAGCCTATGAACTCCCATTATCACCAAAGAAAAAAAAAATGGCTCAAGTACTTAAATATTTCAAACCATGTGTGCTTTCTGTTTCACTATTTCACCTTAGGTATCACAATTAGATTAGTGACAAATTATATATTTCTGGAAATAATTTTGTTCTTTTAAAAATAGGTTATGACTAAGGCGGAGAAAGAAGTTATTACTGATTTAAAGAAATGTAATTTTAAAGAAATTTGTGAATATTTTAAAATGAAATCAGAGGAAAGGAAGGCCATGAGTAAAGATCAGAAAAAGGTAATGATAATTATATAGCTCTAAAATTTATTGAATCCAATGTCAAAAGTTTCCAGAGGGCATAGCTGAATAACGAGTTAATGCTGGTCTCTTGGTCCTTGATCTGATTTGCATCTCTTTAATCCGCCAGAAATTCACTAGTGAGTAATGAAAATAAAAGAAAAGATGTATTATAACCACTGTTCCGAACTCCAAGAATAATAGCTGTATATTTATTATAAAACTTTTCTAGGAAATAAAAGAGGCCAATGAAGCAATCACTAAAGAATATGGTTTCTGTATTATTGATGGACATAAAGAAAAGATTGGTAATTTCCGTATTGAACCTCCTGGTTTATTCCGAGGTCGTGGAGAACATCCTAAACAAGGCATGTTGAAACGACGTGTTCAAGCCGAAGATATTATTATTAATTGTGGAAAGTAAGAAATTTTTATTATTCTTATTTCATGATCAAAATAAATTATCTCTGTAAAAGGCCGTCTAATTAGAAAATGTGCTAGCAGTTACTGAAAGTGCAGTTGCACACAGATTTTGTCAGTTGCATGGTTGATCAAAACCCACTCTTATAGACTTTGTAATGTAATATAATCATTTGTTAATTTAGAGATTCTGAGATTCCTGAAGCACCAAAGGGTCATAAATGGAAAGAAGTTAGACATGACAATCAGGTAACATTATCATTTACCATACTGACATTTTTTTATGCATGTTAAATATCCATTGACAGGTCGCAATCCAGCATTGGTCTTATGTGGCTGTCCAAACAAAATTTCCCTCCTTGCACAGTGCATGATGTTGTCTGGAGTCTTAAAATATGATGCAAAATTTGTTTTATTTTAGGTGACATGGTTAGCTAGTTGGAATGAAAATATTCAGGGACAAACTAAATATATTATGTTAAATGCAGCATCAAAACTCAAGGTAAGAAATATTTTTGAAATTTGTGGACTCATAATCTGTTAAATTTACATCATATGATTCCTTTGGTAATATCTGTGTTGAATTCTGAATGTCATAGAAAAGTTCCTGGTTTTAGTTTGGAAATACCAAAGGTTGCTGACTGACACTGGGCAAGTGTTTAGTAATTTGTAACTTTGGTGCACAATATCGCCAAGCTGTGCCAGATACCCCATGTGAAATTCTGATGTTTCTTGATATTTCTAACTAAAGATCGACATTTACAGGGAGAAAAAGATTGGGCAAAGTATGAGGTGGCTAGAAAACTACATAAATGTGTTGATAAGATCCGTGCCAATTATCATGAAGATTTTAAATCTAAAGAAATGAGAATTCGACAGAGAGCTGTAGCTTTATACTTTATTGATAAGGTATGTAGTTTGACAATCATCTATTTCACACCCCCTCGTTCTATAATGAACTTTACACCTATGTATTTCTCTATTGATAGTCCACAGTGTTCAGAAGAGTTCATTAAGTAAATCGGGGGTTATTTATGTTGCCAGTTCATCTGAAGGTCTCTTCAGAAACTCTTGACGTCTTATTAGTAGTATATTTGATCTCGCTTAAATTCTTATGCTGGTTTATAATGAAAAATTAAAAGAGAAACTGAAACATGTTGCCAATATTTTATACTATATTGATTTGTATAACAGTTGGCATTAAGAGCTGGTAACGAGAAAGAAGAAGGTGAAACAGCTGATACTGTAGGTTGTTGTTCTCTAAGAGTTGAACATACCAAACTATATGAAGAAAAAGATAGTAAACCTTACGTTGTTGAGTTTGATTTCCTGGGTAAAGATTCCATCAGATATACTAATGCTATACCAGTAGAAAAACGTGTGTTTAAAAACCTTGAGTTGTTTACACAAAATAAACAACCATCAGATGATCTCTTTGATAGACTCAATGTAAGTTGATTTTGATGTCCCCATTTTTTTGTCAATTTTGATTAGCATATTTGTGCCTGGTACATAGCTGTCAAGATTTAGTGCTTTTAAAATGGGGAAAGAGGCTTATTCAAGGAAGCACTGGCCATGATAGAATGTTTTTGACCTTGAGGATTTAAACCCATGGCACCTAATCGCAACCTAACTCACTACCACCTGTATAGTGTTATATTTTAAGAACAATATATGGCTAGTTCTATTTATCAACAATTTTTGATTTTGTGTTTCAGACAACCATATTGAATAAACATTTACATGATTTAATGGAAGGATTAACAGCTAAAGTTTTTAGGACATATAATGCATCCAGAACATTACAGGAACAACTCAATCTACTTACTGACCGTAAGTTTGTAGTTTTTATACTCTTTGTAATAATTCTATCGTGACTTTTATATAGAAAAAGAGACCTGTATTGTGCAAAAAATAATACTGAATCTTTCAAACCTGAAGCAATAGATTTTTCAAATGGAAGAAATTTATACTGATTAATATGAAATGGTATATATTTTTTTTAGCTGATGATCCTGTAGCCTCGAAGATTCTCTCTTACAACAGAGCCAACAGAGCTGTAGCTGTACTATGTAACCATCAACGGGCTGTACCCAAGACATTTGCTAAGTCAATGCAGAACATGATGACTAAGGTAATGAGCCATAATTTGCTTTTTATGATATTCCCCCTTGGGACTATTTTAAAGATATGGAACTTGTGATGGTCTTCAGCTATGTATTGAAGAAATAAAGTTAAATGAATCATGAATAAAATTTATAAAAATCAAAATACAAGGTGACATACTATTTAGGATTAAATCATGAAATTTTTCTGAATAAGACTGAAAGGAGATAGCACAATGATTTTGATGAAGGTGTACAAAATTTGATATAGGATTTTGAAATTGACCAATGACATGTATTACAGATTGAGGATAAGAAGAAAACAATACAAGAAGCTAAGAGAAATGTTAAAGATGCTAAAGTTGATTATAAACAGAGTAAATCAGAAAAAAACAGAAGGTAATCATATAGAAATCTTTTTAAAACAATTCTAAATAGAGACAAATCTGGTCCAGTTCTAAAATACGCAGCTTGCCTGGTAAAGAACATATTGTCTGTGTTCAATAGCACAAGCAGGGGTAGAAACACACAAAGTAAAATTAATCAATAATTGATCTTCTTTTAGTAACCTTGATAGAAAGAAGAAAATATTAGAAAGATTAGAAGAACAACTACAGAAATTGGAAGTTGCTGCCACTGATAGAGTAGGTCTTTTTTTTGATAAACTGTTTCCAAAAGTGAAGATGGTTTAATTCTATCCATCATTGCATTAGTTTTTAAGCTTAATTTAATGTTTGGACAATTTATGACAAATGGAGCAAATTCGGACAGTTTTTATATATTAAATATGAGAATCATTTATATATGAATTATTATATCTATATTGTAGGATGAAAATAAAGATATTGCCTTGGGTACGTCCAAATTGAATTATTTAGATCCTAGAATTTCCGTAGCCTGGTAAGTTGACCAACTTTTTTCTGCTTTTTCGATCAGGATTGTTTGTATGGCATGATAAACACTATGTCAACATATCACTTCATCATGGCATAATAAACATGATGTCAACATATCACTAAATCATGGCATAATAAACATGTCGACATATCACTTCATCATGGCATAATAAACATGTCAACATATCACTTCATCATGGCATATTAAACATGTCAATATATCACTAAATCATGGCACAATAAACATGATGTTTACATATCACTGCATCATGACATGATAAACACTATGTCAACATATCATTTTATCTTGGCATAATAAACATGATGTCTACATATCACTTTATCATGGCATATTAAACAGGATATGAGGTAATGAAATGTATGTTATGTATTTAAGGTGTAAGAAGTTTGATGTACCAATTGAGAAGATCTATAATAAAACTCAACGAGAAAAGTTCCGATGGGCTATTGATATGGCTACAGCTGAATTTCAATTTTAACACTGGCTTGTGATAGAACTATCATTTTACCTGTGAAATAAATTAAGTGCTAAGAATATATTATCAATCATCCTTGCCATGTAACTATCACCCATATTAACTAGCCCACCCAATAACTTTTTATCATTATTTTATGTCATTCAATATAACTTACTGGCCTTTCTAGTCCACTATGTCTAGTATATTAATATATTACTGTTTGAGATTTTCTTTAGAATGTACCCACTTACAAAATTAGCAATCTAAATGTAAGGTTTTATTATGAGCATTCGCATGTTTTATACAAACTAAGTATTTGATAAGGGATTGAAGTAAACAATATTCTTGAGTATTGTTCCTTTAACATGACTGTCTCAATATATATTTTTGTATGGTATGATCCAGAGTGCTGTTAAACCTACACAAACTATATAATAACACCATCCATTGTGCTGTTTCTAGCAATTTTTACTGCAATAGGGAAGAAAGTGACTTATTCATTTTGAAAAGTACTACAGATAGATAGTGTATGTTGGCTTGAAGAATTTTTGCATGCGCCTCCCACTTGTCCAATTTCCATGCCTTTTTGTGAATGAGATGCATGATTTCTACTTAAATTATGTTTACAGCTGATATTTCTTTACACCAAGTAACAATAACAAGTATTAGCGCTTTGTCGTTTATAATTTTTGTATTATTTTTTTGTATATTTTTTTTTTTATATGGTATTTGTGTCTAAAAAGTATGAAATGTAACCTTTCATGATTTGGATATATGTTCAATCACATTTCATATTATGGTCTCCAATATATAACCAAAAGTTATCAATTTATTTCCGATATTGTATAATTTTGTATGTTATATTGTACAAAGCAAGTATTTATGAGAACACATATTATGTTCTTAATTGTCAGCATTGCCTTGTAAACTACTATCTGAATAATATTCCAACTACCTAGCATTCCAATATCAACTTTATTGCTAGTTATTCTTTCTCCAGTGTACCATCTTCACAATGTTACAAACTTTGTCGTATACCTTGACTACAATAGCCACTATTCTTGTATCGTTTGATTAAATTGTACTCCAGCGAATACAGCCAATGAGAGCCCTAGACAGAATGACAAACTTTCTGTTGAGGCCTCTGATTTACTGTATTCATTAGCTTACAATCAATCAAATTGCTGCATTTACAAATTTCTGACTATTGCAGTCAAGGTATAAGGCTAAGTTCATAATAGATTTACATTAAGATGACATTGTGCATGAAATTGGGTAATTTTGAGTCTTACATAAAACTCTTACATTCTAAATTTGATTGAATGCAGTAAAAGATTTTCTCTCAATAAATTTCAGTAAAATATTATTTGCATGTGTGGTATAATATATGTTCTGTTTACAATAAATTGAAATATCGTATATGGAAACAATTTACTTTAACATTTGTTAATAACTTATGTTTTAATGTTTTGTTGATTTGTATGTTTTGATCAATTCCTGCAATTTACTACATACTACTGTATCTCACTGGCTTCAGCTACCAGAAAAGTGATTTGCAATAATTGTTGTGTCAGTAGTGTGTGGTGCATTTCTATGCAAGTCAATGATGAAAAATAGATTGCAACACGTATATTGTGAATGGATGAAATACAATATTGAGTAATGGGAGTGAATGAAATTTTAAAATAGATACGAATTGAAAATGTAGTAATTTATTTTTTAGATCATTAGGTGAAGTGAATGGTATTTTTTTGCTCAAAATATGAAAGTTGTTGTATCGAGAATGAAATTATTCTGTTTTATACTTGTGATAATGAAAACCACTGTTTTAATAGTTTAAGATTACGTTTGCATAAAACTTACAATGAAAATAAGCTATATGGTCATTTTTAGGGTTTTTTCAATACTTTCTGAGATATTAATCTGTTCCACCAGTACAATTGTCTATTATTGGTTAAATGCTCAATGAAATTAGATAATTTATTGGTTGTGAAAATGTTAAGTTCAGCTTTTCATTATCAAATTAAAGTTTTGTCATTTATTGTAGATATTTGTTGAAAACTGTTAATAGTTAGCACTTATTGACCAAAAGAACCTCTGTAAATGTCAACATTTGTTATTGTTATTTGGGTTTGTTATTGTAACAACCAATAATTACTTGTATATAATTTTATGTGTAAATTGTTATATATGCTGTGAATAAAGATGAATACAAATTTAGTGTTTCCTTCAGTTTATTCATGGGCCACAATTGTAAATGACCTGTCGTATCAAACGGTCTAGCTAGCGCTCTGCAACGTATCCTGTAATAGTACCGGTTTGCTGCATCTATATTAATATTATCCTGTGATAATGTCTATGGATTCAGCTCTACAAGCTAAACAAATGCTATGGATCCAAAATGTTTCATTGGTAAACCGATGTGTTAAATGCTTAATGTTAAATTGTGACTAAGTAACCGAATTATCCACTTGAGAGCTATTCAAGTCGCAATATTACTATCACTTGACAAATTGTGTAAAGCCTCTTCCAAGTTTGATCACTGAAATATCAAGAAATGACTGACAAATTGTGTGCAAATCTGGATGTACAATCATAGAAGTCAATCAGTATGAATAATCTTATGTAGCAACAATTATTATTACATTAGCATTTACAAGAACATAATTTAGAACTTAAAATCATAAATAAGTTATAATCAATAAAGGTGAGGGCACACAAACCGTCATGGTTGGCGATTTTTGTCACTAACTGGCTGCAGGCACACAATGAGACAAAAGATCTCCAGTCGGTCATTTTCCACTGTCGATAATCATGCAATTGAAAGAAAAATGAATCTAATTGGATGATGATGCTCTGTCTGTGCGACGAATATCAAACTGGTTTGATTTTATACATCCTGTCGGCAAATGCAATAATCTTGTCGTGGAATCACAGGCACATGGTCGATTTTACTCAAGATTCCATGACCGACAAAGACTATTTGTGTACCCTTATCATAAAGCGCATAAGCCTAAGCAACAACCTTATGGTTTAATATTTTCATAATATGATAAAAAAAATACACAAGAATGACATTCAAGAGAGCATTACTGAAGGCAAAATAATGACACATTAAAAGCACATTTCTGAAAACTAATAATGCTTTATTCCTCCAACACAATCTATTTTCAAGATCATGTAGCTAACTATCATATCAATGCATTTTGAAATTACAAAAAAAAAATTAATAAGAACATAGAGAATTTAAATCACAATTCATGGAGGGATGGAGCTATTGAAATTTAATCATCACCTAAGCTAATGTTTTCACATTTCTATTATATTGCAGAGAAATACTATACATAGTACTCATGAAAAGAGGTTCTGATTCACTTTGCATAGCGTCTTCACTGTATAATTACTGGACTCCCACAAACTTAATATGCCCTGGATTATACTAAATTGCTGTCATACACAATACTAGTTACAGGTATGAATTCCAATTGAATTGATTTGTATACAAATAAATAAGTTATAAAGTTTTAGTGTTATAGGTGAGAATTGGCTGGAGGAATCTATATTTAATTATCAAAATCTCCCAAATTATGATCGACTATCTTCCAATATTAGTGCATAAACTAGGAAACCAATATTTTCTACCACTTGAATCCTGGTCATCCACCCAGGCCAATCCTTGTTTCACCATAAACTCTAATGCACGTGCAGCACGCTCAGGTTCCCATTTAAAATTCTGAGTCAAGTCCGTTAGGGATATAAACCCATTTTTCTGAGCCTGTTGTAAAATTTTTGTATGATCCATACTCATTTCACCAGGAATGGACTGAACAAGAGAAGTTGAACCCATATTAATCACAGTGAAGCCACTACCAAGTATTTTTAGTTTTTTAATGGCACGAAGTAAATCATCAATACTAATACTTTGAGAGTTACGTCCCCTAGCACATTCAACTTTATCACGTAACTCCTCAATATTGATCAATCCTCCATTTTTTGGACTTGTGGCAATACAAACTTCCACTATTTGTATAGCTAATTCATAGTAAAAATCTCCAACTCCCAACATTTCAGCCCAAAAACCTTTACTGGATGCTAAGGGATCGACACCTATAGAGGCACACATATCTTGAAATTGCAGACGGAATTCTGGATCTTTCTTGATGTCATCTTTATGTTTTCTTGCGAAATCTTCCAAATTAGTTTTAAACATTTCCATCTGTTGCGTCATTTGAGAAAATTTATCTTCTGCTATCTCTGATCCTTTATCTCTGTATTTAGCTTGAGCTAAAGTTTTGTTTTTAATGGCTCCAAGGCCAGCTCCTCTACGATGCATATTGGCCACTGTTATAGTACTATATTATAATTGTAAATTTAAATGTATTGTCAAAGTGTACTACACAACAAGTCTATTCTTGTTGCATCATAGATGTTACAACATTCTCAAAATTCCTGTAAAGAAATTGACAAAATTTAAGTCATGTAATGAAGGTTTGAGGATTGATTCAGGGATGCAACAATTAACAATGCACGATACATCTATAAATAAAGCCAATACAACATATTGGCGAAACATTAGTAGCAGCTAATGAACTTTTTACATAAGAAAGTATATATTTCATAATGAAAAGTGGCGTCATTCAATTCACATTATCAATGCATTGTTTGATATAAATAGTTGTGATGCATCTGCACTGTTATGTTTTAGACTCATTAGTCTATTTTTCTTTTTCTATATGACTAATAATTAGACATAACAATCAGTACAGAAAAATAATTTTAAAACTCACTTTGATGTAATATTTTCACCAGGGGTATAAAAGGGATTACATAACATATCTACATAAGCATTGTGTAATTTTTTAAACATCTGAAAGAAAGAAAATATGCATTATTCCCATCAATTGTTTCAATTTCACTTTTAAATAAGGCTGCAGTTCTTGATGTACAACAGAGGGGGGAGGTTTTCTAACCCCACCTTATGCCATTAATTCTACCTACAAACCTGAAATACTTAAATTATTGAACATTTAATATCACTTACAGTTCGTATATCATTATCTCTCAGAACATTATTTGATTCAACCACTAGTACAAATTTTACTTTAGTATTTGTTACATAACCATATCTTGAGTATTGTCAAGAAAAAATAAAACTTGTTCACTTGAATATTTCTTTTTAAAGTTTTTTATAGAAACAAAATTTTCTAGTACCGGTACCTGTGTACAGAAAATTTTTTACCACTGAGGATAATACAAATTCATATATAAGAATTGGTATGGATAAATCTAATGTTTTTATATTGCTTTTCTATCTTTACACATAAATATACTGTGTTGATAAGTCACTGTAAATTTGATTAAATATATACAAGACAGTGACTGTGGATCAATCAATCAATTAATATTATAATCCTAATTACCAGTGGTGATAATTAACTTAATTCCTGATTGATTGAATTCTTAATTATCGAGCTAATAAAGGATACACTTTATAATCTTCAGTAGGATATAATAAACCAAGATATAATTCCCTAACTTCTGTAGATGTCTTTCCAACAGAGCTTATTTTTTCTTCAACAACGTCAAGGGAAGTATGTACAGTGTAATAGAATTTTAATTCGTTTTCTGTGGGTATTGTCTTGATAAACAATGGATAGTTCTGTAATAGAATGAAAGTAAATTGAGAAACAGAATGGATGATCTTAAGGTCTAAAGAGAAAGACTTATTAAAACCTCTACTAAAGCTAACTCTAGAACTCTCTTTCGAATTCGATGAAATCTTCATTGCATTCTGATAATCAAAAGCTTCTTCAGACAGTTATTGACACTTTAAGAGTAGAAAATTGACAGAATGTAGTGCATTAGAGGTGGTGTCGTCTGTCTTGCTTGGTTGGGTAACTTGGTCTTGTTCAGTTGTTGGGTGGAGTAGGGACATATTTAGCCTAATGCTAATATTGTCCTTCACTTTTTCAGTGAATGTCCCTCTAAAAAAAAAACGAGTATCAACCATTGCGATCTTTTAAAAACGACCTGAGATTATAGTCTGGATTGGCACTCAAATTGCTCTAAATTTATGGCAAAGAAATAACTAATATCACCTCTTTAGCAATGACTGCCACACAAACTGCCATCGGATTTGCAGTGGAAGCCATTTTCTAATTTAAACCAATCAAATTTCTTTTAGAAAAATTCTGACCGGAAGCACGTGACTTGACAGACTCTCCCGCCATCTCAATTTTTAGTAACTTCGGCATTGAAAGTTGTTAATTAGACAACTAAAATGTCGAATTTACGCGTTGACAAAGACGCATTTTTGCGGCGTATAAAGAGAGTTTATTCCTCGTGGGCTGTAAGTAACAAGATGTAAATTTTCAGGTTTTTTATAACCATGGTGTCTATCTAGATCTATGTCAACAAATGAATATAAGGAATAATATCAACATGCAAAGCAAGCATGGATTGGTCATTGACATGGTTTAGCAACATGATCCTATTTTAAGCAACATATTAATGGTAATCTATAGAAATCAAGTTGTAAATAAGAAGTCATTATTTAATCACAAATTACATTACTATGTAATACTTATACACAATGGTTACCGGTCAAATCAAATGTCACTTGAATTGAATTAATTTGACATTTGCTAGGTACTGATCATGAATTTTCATTTAATTAACTTATTATTATAAACTCAAAGACCTAGTCCAAGCTATTTCAGCTCTCATTATAGGCTTTATTCCTAGCTAGGGTCTGATACTAATTTCCTTCTTGAAATTTATCGCAAGATCTCATTAACACTTCAGGTTTTTAAGTCTAGATTTATAGTTTAGTAAGAAACTATCTGAAAGTAATAGTAGACAGAACCCATTTAAAGAGATTCCATCTCTTAGAATGCTCCTAAAATTTCACTTCTCAAACTTATAAGAGTATATATTCATCAGTGGACTTACCTGGTGTCATAGGTCGATTGTCATAAGTATATAACAGAGCCACTTTAAATCATTTATTAATTAGTTTTATGGATAATTACTAAATTTTATGGATTTTTCAGATAATAGAGGTAAGTCCGCTGATGAATATATTGCTTAAGTTTGAGAAGTTCGATTTTATATTTTTTTTTGTAGAAAGCATCTGGTGATGATGGGTTGGCTAAAATGGATGCCTTGGTTACTTCTGTTGGAGTGGATGAGGATGTGGTTTATTCTAAATCTACATCTTTACAGGTGAGCTTACACTATTTTGCTTGAGTTATGTTTATGTGATGTATATGCCTTTCAAATACCTTTTTTCAAAGTTTCTCTTTAGCAACTACTTGGTTACTAGAAATAAGATTGGTGTTTTTGCCAAAGCATAACTTTGAAAGCAAGCAAGCAAAGGATATAATTGACAGACATTTTGATAATGACAGATTGTGTGTGATTCTGATTAGAAACAATGGCCAATACAAAGGAGGATCTTCATATAATTTTCTTAGGCATAAGTAATAATGCAAAATGTTCTGCTAGAAGCCAGGTACTGTATGATATTGTTTTTTTTCTTCAAATAGACTTGGTTATTTGGTTATGAACTGACCGATACTATTATGGTACTATGTGAAAATGGTATTTATATACTAGCAAGTAAGAAGAAAATAGACTTTTTGAAACAAGTCAATAATAAAGATGGCGATCAAGGTGTACCAAGTATCAAATTACTAACAAGAGATAAGGTATACCTCTTTAGATTTGTTTATTTCTCTTTTTAAATGGATTGTCAGTGATTGTATTTGATCTCTGTAATCCATTCAATTCAGGAGCACAGACTGATAAATACAAGTGCTGCAAATGTGATGTCCATATCAAATTGTGAAAGTAGAATGAAGGTCACTTGTATGAATTTTGCTACACATTAAAATTTGGTGAATTCTAGCAATGTATAGCAAAGTTCATATTTTGTCAATATTGAAAATGTTACAGCCCTAATGTTTTATTTGTCTTTACAGGCTGATAAAGACCAAGCTAATTTCAAAACATTGGTAGATGCTATAAAAGGAAGTAAAAAGGTACAAGTTTTCATGATAAGTTTCAATCTGAATACAATCTCAGATATTTCACTTTGTGTTATTTTCCACCTGCCATCCATGATCTGACCAAATTGTTATGTATCTACTGGTCAGGTTCATTTAATATTCAACCAATGAAAAGTTCTGTTCTTTACTATAGTAAGAGATTGACTGAACATCTGTTTTACAACTGTGTTATGTATTATAGGGGAAATGCTATGGAGAGTTTGTTAAAGATAAATTTCCTGGAGAATTTCTAGATAGTTGGAGAGCTGCATTGAAAGATGGAGAGTTTGAGAAAGTTGATGTTTCTACAGCTTTTGCCTACATCATGGCATCAAAAGAAGAAACAGAACAGAAAACTATACAGCGTGCTTGTCAAGTTACTTGTGATGTATTTAATAAATACCTAAAAGAACAAATTATGGAAATTATTGATGCTGAAAAGGTAATTACTTTCAAACTATGGCCAAGTGAGTTAAGACCCCTTGCTCTCTGACCTGATGGTCCAGTCTTCATTTCTGGCATAGGTCTAGATAATATCTTTGGATATTTTGACCATTATTTCCCCCTTGTCAATGATGCCGTTAATAGCTGACATGAAATAAGCTTCCAGTCTGAATGACATTTAAGCGAGGCCCCATTTGCTACAGGCTGTATATGTTAAAGATCCCTTGTGTGAATTATGATTGTTCTTATTACAGAAAGTGAAACATTCTAAGCTTGCTGATGGTGTAGAACAGGCCTTACAGAATAAGAAATATGTAACAGGTGTTGATAGTTCACAATTAGATATGTGTTATCCTGCTATAATACAGAGTGGTGGAAATTATAGTTTGAAATTTAGTACTGTTAGGTTAGTATGCATTATTCCATCTGATTATGCCCTCGCCAATGTATTTTATAGTTGTCGAATTTGGAACCTTTTGTGAGCCTACTACATTTTCGTACATTTTACTACAAAATGAAATTATAACTGAGCATTTTCAGAGTTTGATCAGACAATGCTTTTATAGCTAAATCTATAACATTGCTGCGGCTCATATAATAATTTTATTGCCAATTTATTTTCAAGCACTTCTGCTTTTCAGTGACGAAAAATACCTACATTTTGGGGCGATAGTTTGTGCTATGGGTGCTAGATATAAATCATATTGTTCAAACATAGTTCGAACATTATTAGTTGACCCATCAGAACAGATTCAGAAAGATTATGAATTTCTTACATTAGTTGAAGAGGAGATCATAGCCAAATTACAACATGGTAAGGAGGGCAAATTTTCCACTTTTTAAGCTCAGAGTGACTTAAAGCTGTTTTCTGGATGTTATATAAGTAAATGATCCTCTGCATTTCTTGCTGAGAAAAAAAATATCCTGATGTTTGGCCTTTCCGTTTATCCATCAGCTTCTTCTGTACTTTGCTTTAGAAGAAATATGTAACTTTGTGTAAGATTTGTGAAAAGTGTTATCAGTGTGTATTATCTGTTAGAACTAAAAGATAGAACTTAGTCAGTCATGTAACACATCTTAATTTCAGATGCTGATCAAGACATGTCTTGCACTATAGTATATAAATTACCTTTTACATGAAATGTGAAAAGCCAAAACTGGAAGGTCAAGAAATCGTTTGAATATAAATACTAGCTTTGTTGAATCCCATATAAACAACATGATGTCTGGCCTTATCTTGTCACAATATCACGTCTGTGGAACTGGGAAGAAACAAGATGGCTGACTTGAAATACAAGCTCAATATAATTTGTTTATTACAGGTACCAAGTTAAGTGAAGTATATAGTGCTGGTTATAATAAAGTTAAAAAAGAAAGACCAGGTTTAGTTGATAATCTCACCAAATCATTTGGTTTTGCCATGGGTATTGAATTCAGAGAAGGATCATTACTTATCTCAGCTAAAACTAATGCTCCTGCTAAAAAGGGTAAGTTGATGATTCAATGATCTGTTTTGTTTGTTTTATCTTAAAGAAACAACCTGACTTATGTAACCTAGAGTTAGTTTATATTCATTGATTTGGAAGTAGAAGAACAGTAGATTTATAAGGTTAAGATTAGTGAAGAATTTTATATGATTTAGGTATGGTATTCAATGTTAATGTTGGAGTAAGTGGTTTAGTAGCGAAAGATATCAATGAATCTCCTAAGAAGAATTATGCTTTGTTTATTGGTGATACTGTACTTGTCAATGAGGTATGTTTATTCATGGCTTTATATTTATCATAGATGACTGACTTCAACCTCTCTGAGACATGGGAAAAAAGCTAGCCCTGGATTGGACATAATGTGTCATGTGCTTCAAGTTGAGCTTGATCCCTCAACAGTTACATTAAAAAAGAATAGGTTCTAGGGTTAATGCAACATTTTATGAAGAATTTTCCTCATTGCAAACTGAATGATATTGCCCATCATTATCCCATTACTTTATATATGAATTATTTTGCAGAATGCTGCTGCTTCTATTCTTACTAATCTGAAGAAGAAAGTGAAACATATTGGAATCTTCCTGAAAGATGATGAAGATGAAGAAGAAGAGGATGAGGAAGAAGAAGTTTCTCCATCCAAACCAAATACTGAAATATATGGTCGTGGTAAACGTAATGCTGTGCTTGATACCAGAACAAGGGTACTATAGTTTTCTTTTGGCCATTTTTTCTTCCAAGAGGAGTTCTGCACGTTCAGAATTCATGAAATCAATTTGACGTTAATAATACAAGAGAGTTCAGAACACGTTTCATATCAAATTTCCATCCTCTCCAACACAGGGATTGGCAATATAATATATTGATGAATATTTAATAGGCCTGTCTTAAGACCCTAACTAAAGTGGCTAAAATAAAAATTAAAAAAAATGAATCAAAAGTTTGGTCTAATTTTAATTTGACTGGATAAAAGCCCATCTGATTCAAGTGAAGGTTTCTTATCTTGTATAAAATTGTAAAATCTGTTTATTTTAGACTGAATTATCTACTGAAGAGAAGCGTCAAGAACATCAGAAAGAATTGGCTTTGAGAATGAATGAAGAAGCTAGAGAAAGATATAGAGGACAGAAAACAGATTCAGATGATAAAAAGTGAGTATAAGTTTTACGCACACAAACACACTGTAAATTACAACGGTTGAAATAAAACTAGTAAAAACTAACGTGGTTTTTGTTAAACCAAAACTCATATCTGTTTTATTGAATTTCATCAGATTTTAAATCATGCTTTTGTATATTTCAGAGTTCGTAAATCAAATACCTCTTATAAAAATCCTTCCAATTTCCCCAATGAACCTGAAGTTAGGGACTTACAGATATATGTTGGTAGGTTTTATTAACGTTTTTTGTAGAAGGATATATTCCTCAGAATTATTCTCTGAAAAATTGGTACAGTTAACGCCAAATTTTCAGTAATCGTCTATTTTATATAAACTCAAATTTTATAAGGGCAGAAAACATATGCATATTCTAAATAGCAAGCAGACGGTTGTATTGTATTGTCAGAATAAATTAGTATGTTATTCTATTTTCTTTTATAGATAAAAGATATGAAACTATTATCTTACCTGTGTTTGGATCAGCTTCACCTTTTCATATAGCCACTATCAAGGTAAACTTTCATTTTGTTCAGATATTTATTTATACTACTCTTACCTAGTTACTTCTGCTTATTGTTCAGAGATAAACCTTGTAAGGTAGCTTGCCTCTAAGTTCACAAGAATTCTGTCTATTAGCTGGTCCTTAATGAAACCTCTAGCATCGATCTTCCTGGATCCACTAGAATATTGTGGAAAGATGTCTGCTATGTCACTAGACTTTCATACGTCGACTGAGATAAGATACCTAGGTTTAGGAGTTAACATGGTGTTATTTTGTATATTGTAGAATATCAGTCAGTCTGTAGAAGGAGATTATACCTATCTACGTATTAATTTCTTCCACCCTGGAGCAACTCTCGGTAAAGATGGTAATAATCTACCTAATGCTGATATGAACTTTCTCAAAGAAATGTAAGTAGCTTGTTGAAGACGATTCTCAGTTAAAATCATCACTTTTCAGTCCAATATTTTAGAGATTCTGACATTGGAAAAGTGTCTTTGGCTTTGGATGAGACACAGTATAGAACCAATTTACCAGCATAGGTCCTTGTTTATTAAAAATATCCTACAACTGGAAATAGATCAGGAGTAGGTTAATGTTATCCTGTAAAAATTGTCCACTACTGTAAGGTTAAAGACCACAATTTACTTCACTTTGATCAGGGAACTAAAAGTTTGACATACAATACAAATATAACTTTTTGCCTTTCAACTTCTACAACTGATGTATGCTATTTAATATATTTTCTAGTACATACAGAAGTTCTAATACTAAAGAACCAGGAGAGTTATCTGCACCTTCATCAAATTTAAACACAGCTTTCCGTCTGATAAAAGAAGTTCAGAAAAAATTCAAAACACGAGAAGCTGAAGAGAAAGAAAAGGAGGTAAAAAACATTCCCTCAATTCATCAACTGTGATGATTGAATGTTATTTAGAGGTTCTTTATTGGACATTATTAATATGAGACTTTATTATTAATAGTCATAAATCTAATATCAGAGAAATGATTATGAGACATTATTATTGGACATTATTAATATGAGACTTTATTATAGGACATTATTGTTATGAGACATTATTATTATTGAATATTATCAATATGGGACATTATTATGAGACATCATTATCATTATGGGATATTTATTTACATTTCAGACCGAACCATCAAAAAAACATCAATTTCAACTTTTCAATAACTGATCAATTCTTTGATATTTTAGGGTATAGTTAAACAAGATACTCTGATAGTCAACCCTAATCGTGGTAATCCCAAGTTGAAAGATTTATATATAAGACCTAATATAGTGTCTAAACGTATATCTGGAGCACTAGAGGCACATACTAATGGTAAATACACAGTTATATATATGAAGATTTTAAGATATGCTATGTATCTCTGACTGTTCTATAAAATAGCTTCTTTAAATCTTATATATTACCAGATTTAGACCCAATGGCGCCAAAAATCGTTTACTTGTGCCTGAGAATATTAACAAAAAGTTATATAATTTGCACCCATCATAAGTTTGAAATGGTTTTATGTCTATGTCATGTTTTGGCAGCAGAAACTTAAAGACTCAATGATCTCAAAGAATGTTCTAGTGACTTGCTTTCTCTGTTGTATTCAATCCCCTGACATATAAAGTTCCGCCAAAACAATAGGATGACATCTCTTGAATCTATTAGCAATGGTAATTTGATAACACTGTATTTTTCAGGTTTCCGATTCACGTCTGTGCGGGGAGATAAAGTAGATATTTTATATAATAATGTGAAACATGCTTTCTTTCAACCTTGTGATAAAGAAATGATTATATTGTTACATTTTCATTTAAAGGTTTGTTAACGGACATTTCTCATCATATATATTTATGTATATGTGGCTCAGTGAAAATGACCCTTGCTCGCTAACCTGCAGGTCCAGCATTTTTTCTCGGCATAGGTCAAGATAAAACCTTCAGGTTTTATGTCTTTCGTATGGGATTATAAACCGAGATCCCTTGTGCTAAAGATTAAAGATCTCTTAACAAGTTGACACAGACAAAAAATAGGTTAATGCTTCAGCTGGGCAAAATTTCCCTCATTGCGCACTGCATGGCTTTTACCTTCTTCATGAGCTCAATGGGTTAACTCCACTCAGTTAATTTGATTCTTAAAGATGTACTGTTATTGGTCACAGTGTGAAGAATAATCCTCTTTATTCTAGAATGCTATATTATTTGGTAAGAAGAAACATATAGACGTACAGTTTTATACTGAAGTTGGTGAAATAACTACAGATTTAGGTAAACATCAACACATGCATGATAGAGATGATTTACATGCTGAACAGGTATTGTTGATTAAATTAATTCAGATCATACTATTAATCCAGGTCTATATTCTCAAAAACTAAACTTTGGATGATTCTAGTATTCCGGTCAACTAATTAAGATCAATTTGAAATTTTTTTTATTATCCAATGCAGTATTTCTTTAAATCTGGATTTCATCTTTGTTAAATTGTTGAGAGACCCCAGTGGATCTAACTAGCATTGATATTTGCTTTCTCAGCTATAATAAAACCCCATCTTATTCTGTTGATTACATGTAATTGCCTCTCATAGAATCAATTGAGCTGGTAATCTACGTATATAGAAACTATCCAGTAAAGTTTTCCTTTTATTTTGCTTCATTGATCGTCTTTATCACCCTCAGTAGTTAGGTATTGGTAACTACAGTATACAGTCTAAGGCAGCTTCTATATATCATGTATTAATGTTTTCAGGCTGAAAGGGAACTTAGACAAAGATTGAAGTCTGCCTTTAAGAATTTCTGTGAGAAAGTTGAGTCGTTAACAAAACAAGAAATAGAGTTCGACTCTCCATTCCGAGAACTTGGATTCCACGGAGCTCCGTTCAGAAGTACAGTGTTTCTACAGCCCACTAGTGGTTGTATTGTCAATTTTACAGAATGGGTAAGGAGTTTTTCATTTGAGAGTCATGAATTTACTGCTTCAGGTTCACCATCGATTTGATCAATTGTACCTTAATCCCAGATACAGGAATTTTAAGCTAAGCTAATCAGTAATGGTTTTCACCTTTTCTTGAGACTTTCATATATGAGAAAAGAGATTTTTAAGAACAGAAAGTATTTTTGAAGGAATTATGCGATTTTCATTCAACAAATTTATCAAGTTTTGTCCTAATTTATTTCAGCCTCCATTTGTAGTAACCCTGGATTCTGTAGAAATGATACATTTTGAGAGAGTTTCATTTCAACTGAAGAATTTCGATATGATATTTGTATTTAAAGATTACAGTAAAAAGACAGCCATGATTAATTCTATTCCAATGCAAGTTTTAGATCATGTGAAAGAATGGTTAAAGTAAGTTAGAATATGGAACAGTTTGATTTTCAATCAATTTGTGGACTTGAGCTAAGCTGTGATTAGTGCTACCATGATATATTGGTGAATCAAAGTATGGCGATACCAAATGCCACGTTTGACGAATCGTATTAAGATATTGTGTATCGAAACTTGAAGATACCTCTACTTCAATAAAAGGGTGGGGATTTATATAAGTTGGTAAATAGAATCGCATTTTTCAAAAATTGCGTGAAATTTTTGGAAACTATTTTTAAGACAGTGGACATTAACCACTTCTATCACAGTTATAAATTAATAGATATTGACACTCTGAAGATAAAATTTTATTCCATTACTCCATAATGTGATACGTATTGTATCTTGGCATGATGGACGATACACAACACTAGCTGAAAACAACATCGGGGGGATTAAATCCGCATTCACCTCATTATCAGTGTGTTACTAATATCCTATTGATTTAATTTCAGTTCATGTGATATTCGCTATACAGAAGGTGTACAGAGTTTAAATTGGACCAAGATCATGAAGACTATTACTGATGATCCTGAAGGATTTTTTGATAATGGTGGCTGGACTTTCTTAGATCCAGAAAGTGATGTATGTATTCTAAAATGATTTATAGTTTTATACATGAAATACATAAATTTTATTTCATGAAATACAGCAATCTGTGCTAAATTTAAAATCGATGTTAGTGATAGATCTAATTTGAAATAGTCTTCAACGGATTTTGAAAGGGTTTTCTAAATTTTTATGTGTATTGGGTACACTGAAAGCATCAATTTGCATCATTCCAATTTTCCATCAGATGTCTATGGTTTCTGTAAGTGGCCTTTTCATGTTTTAAAGATCCCTATAAACAAAGCTGCTAATAATGTTTAAGGTCCTTTACGATAGCTACATCATGCCTAGACCCACAAACATCTGGCTGAAAATAGGAATGGTACCAATCGATACTATCAATTGTCCTAATACACAGTAAAAAAAAAAAGAAAGCTCCTTTAAGCGTTCATGAAATAGTCCCAGTCAGAGTCTATTTTACATGACACAAGTGTTTATTTACAACAGGCTGAAGGAGGAAATGACGATGATTCTGATGAAGATGATGGTGCGTTTGAACCAAGTGATATAGACTCTGAAGAAGAAAGTTCGGAAGATAGTGAAGAAGCAGAAAGTGATTGGGAAGAGGAAGAAGATTCAGGTTTGTATCTCATTAATTTTTTCGACATAATGATAGATTAACAAAGTTTAGTTCATCTACTTAAAATGTGAATTGCTCAAATTTACTTTGCCCCTGGCTTTCAGCAGGGAGCATGTACCATAGATTCGTTTAACAGTTTAAAAACTGAACAAGGATTAAACCTTTATTGACATTAAAATACTAACTAAAATTAACTTCAAAATATTAATATAGTTTCTGGTTTTTTTTAACTGAATATTGGTAATTCATTACCTGCATGTTTCTTGTAGAATCAGAAGAAATGGGATCAAGTGAAGAAAGTGGTAAAGACTGGGATGAATTAGAAGAAGAAGCAAGAAAAGGTATGTATAAATGTTGCATTCCTAGCTTCAGGTGACAGGTTCGTTATCAGTTTGACCAATGGTCACTGAGTCTTAGAAACTGTTATTTTTTTTAGCTTAGCTAAACAGTAATAGTTTTCACAGCTCACCGTCAAAATTTAGAAAATCAATTGAAAGACAACTATATTTCCTTTGCAGCTGATTTGGAAAAAGACCAAGAGCCAGTAGTAGAGAGATACAGACCAGAGAAAAAACGTAAAAGAAGTGATTCCCACGGACATTCGCATGGCCACTCGAAGGATAAAAAGAAAAAACGTCGTTGAAACAAGTGATATCCAAATTTATAAGTGCTAGACTGATGAGTGAAGTCAAAATGTGTCAATTAATGTACCAAAAAAAAAACATATATTGTATCCATGTAAAATAATTATATGTGGTAGTATCTAATTAAAAACGTAGGTTTTCAACCACAGGGACATATTCCCAAGTAGGATCATCTGCATATTTCTTTGGGGACATTTGTTGTGTTATGAAAAAAAAACCTATCCAACTACAACATGTGTTACATCTCATTTGACTCATTTCATAATATATAACATGTAACAAATTAAAATATTTTGATTTGACTTTATTCTGTACAGTGTTCACCTTGTACTTGTATAATGTCAGAAATCCAAACTATTATTATGAAGAAGTCTTATGATACAACATATTTCACAGATGTGTGCTCAGGTTCATGGAAAAAAGAAAAATTTGATAATTCAAAGGCGACAATACAAGAAAAAGATCCTTGATTTTGCTGTTTAAATTTGTTACTGTGAAATATTTTAGTTGTATTCATTTATTATCATCTGCTTATTCATCTGTATAAATCATTTAAAAATATTCTGGTTATTTTGTTCTCATTTAAGAAGCTAGTTAGTGACTTAACTCCATTTGCTGCCTTTCTTGTATTGAATACAGCAATTTGATTGGATTGCACGCCAGCAAATATTGAGTCTTTCTGTCATGCCTGATTGGCTGCTATATCATTACCTGACTACTTGTACTTGTCATCCGCGTGAGAATAAATCAGCCCCCGTCTTCCTAGGATTGATCCAGGTGCAGGTTTTTGACCTGGTCAGTAGTGGCTACATGGATTACCACCCAGTCTTTCTGGGATAGACAAACTTGTGGCCTGCATAAGGTGACAATTGAATGCTTTGAAGTTAAATGAAATGAATGAAGTTTTTTTTTCAACCTGATGAAGACAGACCACAGTGAGCACATTCACAGCCAGTAGTACATGAGCCTCAGTTTGTAAGCCTGCATCACGGACAAGGGGGGAACTAGGTTGAGAAAACTGAAGGTATTATCTCCATCTTTTAATTTGAGATAGAGGGAGCTGCGGTGGCTCAGTGAGTTAGAAGCTTGCTCGCTAATCTGAATGTCCAGGGTTTAATCCTGGGATAGGTCAAGATAATACCTTTGAATTTTTCAAGCCAGTCACTGATGCAGGTAAGGGGCTGACATGGAAAAGCGTCTAGTCGTTCAGATAGGACCCTCATTGCATGGCGTTACCCACAAGGTGCAGAAAAGTAGGACGTAAAACTCCATTCATAGTAACAAGTCAAAATAAAACCAAGAAATATTTAATCTTGATGAGCACAATTCAAAATATAATCTATTTACATTTATATAATATACATATAGAACTATTATTACATTTTTTTGAAAATATAATAGAAAAAAACCTCTTTATTAATTTACATTTAGAATCGAGCTACAGAAACACTGAGGTAAAAATTATTATTCTCAAATGTGAAACTAAAAATTTACTATTTAACTCAGAAGACTATAAAGTAATTGAAGAATTAGTAAAGATATTTCTGCATGTATTGGGAGATTCAAAGCACAAACAAATGGTGCACTTCTTTGTGAGGTAGAATATTTAGTAATTTAAAGGGATTGTAAAGAGGTTTTCTAAAGTTTTTATGTGTATTAGGGACACTGATATCATCAATTTGCACCATTCCAATTTTCAATCAGACATCTGTGGTTCCAGCAATTTCACTTAAAATAGGCTTTTGTAGAATAGAAACTCGTTTAAATGGAATTGCAATAACCACAGATGTCTGATAGTGCAAATTGATGCTATCAGTGTCATCAATAAAGACAATATTTTAGTAAACCTCTTTACAATCCATTTAAGTTTGTTACTATGTTAAACAATCTAAACATAATGTTTTGTTAGATGTGCACAAAGATTTTTGCTCAAAAATTCGAAAAACAAGAGCTAGAGTAAGCCATGACCAAAAATGGAATGAAATATAAGGAAATGAAGAAAGACCTAAAAAATGAAAAGCACTATTCAGATTATGATACATCTTGTAAATATACATATATAATAGAGGTTAAAAATATTTATAGAAGGCAGTACGTTTATTTACATGTTAATGATTGAAAACTGTTTTTTTTTTTTCATCAGATCCTCAAAACTTCAAGAGAATTATCACAAGAATCTAGATCAATTTGAAATGCTTGAAAAAAAAATGAGAAGCGAGTTCTTAAAAATTTTAGGTACTAACAAAATATTACATAAACTAAGATACACGACTCATTTCAGAGTATCAAAATTTTTTTTATTATTTCTTTAGATTATGTGTTAAAAAATAGAAAATTTGACAGCAAAATATTTTCTTTCTTCACATGCCTAACCCTAACCTATTTTAGAACATATATATATATATTATGGTTAGCATGCCTTTAAATTCATAATCTTCATCTTCACAATGTCAGGCTATTACAAACTTCACCTTTTATCTTTCTTGTATCATGGGATTCAGCGATTTGATTGAATTGTAACCAAGCAAATAAAGACATTCAATGTCTTTGAAATAAAGACTAACCATTTTGGGTTATTGTTTACAGACTTTCTGTTGAGGCCTCTGATTGGATTGTATGCAAATAATATAGCCAATCAAATGGTTGCATTTACAAACTTTCCTGACACAAGAAAGTTGACTTGAGTTAAGATATAAAGACGAACTTTGTAAGAGCTTGAAATTGTGAAGATCAAGAAAGTATAGATATATAAATAATGCATGAATCACTGTTTTTTTGAAAATAGTCAAAATCCTGTCCGATTCTGAAATGATTGTCAACTATAACAACAGTCAGTTATTTTTTTTCTTGAATCACATTAAATTGCCATGAGTTAGATATGAGTAAATCATGAAGAAGTTGACATAGCTGGTGTTCTACCCATCATAGAGTTTTCAGTAATCCATGGATGTCTTAACACTTCAGCCAACGGTAGTCTTTTATTTGGATCATGACGCAACAACTGAAAAGATAAAAAAAGAGAGTTATTTTAATCGTCTGTGAAGCTCTGTTTAAATGAAGATCATAAGCCACCAGTACAGTATAACTTTTTTCGTCTACAACATTGCTTGCAATAAACTTTGATGAAATAAATGACAATATATTATTCTGTGCACATCAACCAAGGCCTAATGAAAAACAAGGGAGGTGCTTGATTGGAGAGTTCTGTTTGTTCCCAATTAGGGCATCAATCAACGGCAGGGAACCAGATTCAAAATTTTCCCTTCTCCATTTTGAATTCTGTCTGAACCTGTTATTTTTTTCTTCACAGTTGGATTGCGTTCTGAACTCTGTTCCAACTTTTTATTGGATGTCATGGCGATTCGATGAATAAAATGATGTATTTTGATTTTTATCTTATGTTTCAATTTACTGTGTAAATTGTGCTTGGAATATCTCATGCTGTCACAGGCGACAGTAGACAAAACCATGACTTACTGAAGATATGAGAGACCTAGCTCCTTCTGATACATGATTAGGGAATGTATATTCCACCATACTAATTCTTCGATATGTTTCTGAGTGACCATCAGCTTCAAATGGGGGTTTTCCAACCAAAAACTCATAGCACAATATACCCAGACTCCAGAGATCAACTTTTTCATTGTGCATTTTACCTTCTACCATCTCTGGGGGCAGATAATCCAAGGTGCCGCATAATGTTTGTCGTCTGAAAAACAAAATGGTTATCATATAGTTAAAACAGAAAGAAATTAATGAGTTCTATGCTCTCCTTTTCTGCACCTAATTGGGCTACAGCCAATGCCAGGCAGTGTGCAATGATGGAAATTTTGTCCAGACAGTGGCATTAGCCAATTCTTTTTTGATTCAACTGTCGAGGGATCTTTAAACATGCAAAGCCTTTAGCATAAGGGTCTTAGTTTATTGTTCTGAATAACTACATGCTTTTTCAATGTCAGCCACTCCGACCTGAATCACTAACAAGCTAAAACTAATTTAAAAAATCTGCAGTGTATTTGTCACCTATGCTGGGATTCAACCTTTGTCTAGATAAAAGTCAGCAAGTTCAGAAACAGAAGTTTAAGAATGAAGAATATCATGTTTACCTTGATGATGGGGCATGAACTGACCAACCAAAATCAGCTATTTTGAGATCACCACGTAAACTGAGTAACAAATTTTCTGGTTTAATATCTCTATGTATAACACGTTTACTGTGACAATACATTAATGCTTCTGCTAACTGTCGTACATACTGAAAAATAAAATAACCTTGTAATAGCTTAATCCTATATAACTACAAGCTTATCTATATAGCAATAAACATTCCAAGTAAACAATATAAACTGTGTAGACTGTCCAGAAAAGGCAATCGAAATTGTGGACTTCAGGTGTTTCGTATATTATGCAAGTAATACTTCACTACAACACCTTTTTAGGATGATTTAGTCCTATTTCCTTCCAAACATTATGTGAAAACCAGAAATTGATTGTGTTACCAACCTTTTTTTTTAAATCAAACATTCTTACTTACATTAGAAGACCTTTTCTCATCAAAGCGGACATTTTTCTGTAATTCTTTGTATAATTCTCCTTTAGGTGCATATTCTAATATGAGATATACTCTGGTTTTATCATGAAAATAACCAAACAGTCGTAGAATATTGGGATGACTGAAATAACAATATTCATAATAAAATAATACACCTCTAGTAGTATGATTTTAGTATGCTAAAGCAAGCTCTTTTCATTGTATCATGATTTCATAGTGATATACCCATACTCGCTTTACAGCTTATAGGTCTAAATTTCATTTATAAATCATCTTTTGAAATTAGAATCTTATGTTCCAATTTCTCGCAATTAATTTAACAAAATAATGTGAATGATAAACCGTATTAACCTTAATCAAACTTGAATTGGAATTGAAGAGGAAATAAAACCAAGACAGGCTAAAATGTTTTTCATTCAGTAAAAATATTAATAGGTAATTATCTACAAACCGTAAATGTGACTGTATTTCAATTTCTCTTCGTAGCTGATGTTCAACACTGGCTTTTTGTAACTGAGATTTAAACAATACCTACAAACACATGACAGGTTAAGAAGAGTGATGTTCTTTTATCAATGAATATGACAAAAAGCGACCAACATGAACCTTTCCATATATGAGCTACAATAACAATAACCTTTTATGTACATAGTGAGCATATCCATTCCTAATATTTGGTTATTGTATGTGTATATTTCTCTCTTTCTCAGAGTATGACTTGTGAACCAAAACAAATCTTAACTTACTTTTAAAGCTACTATATATTTACTCTTCTTCTCTCGAGCTAAATACACATTACCAAATTTACCTTTACCTAGTGGTTTACCAATATCAAAATCTTCCAAACTCCATACAGATCTACAAAGAATTTTACATCTGTCAGAAATTACTTTTTTTAAACTTACTTCAAAACACAGCCATGCTATTTGACTAAAGATTCTTTGAAACATAAGTATTTCATTAACAGCGTCATCTGTGATCTACTACATGAAAAAAGTCACAAGATCTCACCTTGGTCCAGGATTGTTTTCATTATCACACTCACTGGATGTAGAATGTGTGTGATCTTTTTTCACCATAGTATCCATAGAGCTTGAACTTGTGTTCACTGGCTTTAATACTCTCTTTGGTTCCATGGTCTTGGCTTTTTAAATTCCAAAATTTCTGAAATTATAACATAACTGACTTATCAGATCTGGATCATCAGTAAGGCCAACTAACGACTATTATTTGGATTACATTAACCTAAAAAATCATAGATATATCTGCTGTGATAAGACCCCAATTTTTTTTCATCATATTGAATTACTAAATGGGATTAGTAATAGGAAAAATGCTATAAATTAACAGATTCAGATTGAACAATGAATGACAATCAGAGGGTAATTGGTTTACTAATTAAGTAATCAGAAATATTCTTCTCTTTCAATATTGTTTCAAATATCTCATTATATCATTGATCTTGGTCTGTGTGTTGTACTTTGGACAAGTTGTCATATAACCTTATTCACACATTCTTCATTCTTTATAACATTTTGTAAAATGTTTTCATCTATATTTTGATTTCAATAAATTTCATATTCATAGCCAAGTGGGCAGTTTTGCACGTTATATTTCTGAAATATCAGTATAACTAAGTTGTACTAATAATGAATAGTTGGAAATTGTTGACGCCAGCCAATGACGGTACTTTCTTCCTAAGCCTATTGCCCCTTATCAATATCGACAGAACATCAAGAGTCTGTAGTGTAACCTAATAATACATTTATGTCATCCTTTAAAATTAATATAACAATGTGAAAATGAAATATCTTCTGTTCCTGCACCTATTTGGGCAAATGAAGATGCAATGACCGATGAAAAATAGGAAGAATGACCCATGCTGGGCTAGACCCCTCTGAAAGCTCAGGTTTTTACCTCACTGAGCCTCTAGGCCTAATGTAGCTGATCTGAAATCAAGTTGTATATAATGTAACCTGTCGAAAGAGCACAATATATCTATTAAAACATTAGATGTAGAATGATTTCAAAATCTTTATTTCGTTTTCAAATTCATTCATTCATCATGTTTTGACCTTCTCGAATTCCTTTCTTTCACTTATCAGATTCGACAGATTTCCCAGCAGTATTCTATTCCAGGCTAGGCCATTAAGCAGAAAGCATAAAAAAAACTTATAATAATTACCCAGTAGTTGAATAAAAATGCCGGGAATTTGTGTAAACACAAATATCAATGGCGACCAATTCAAAAACTGTGACTATTCTGTTTGAAACTTTCTATTGGGCGATTCGCTAAATATTTCTTCTTCCGCTTAAATCTTGAAAAGGGAAGTTACTCTGATTAGAATAGTTGGAAGAGTTGCCTCCCCGCTATTTATTGGTAATCCGAAATATAACGCTGAGAATTATAATAATATTATGCTCTTTATTAATAATGATAATAATAACCACTTTATTAGGATTAGCACAAGGGACTGGCTAAAATCGATAATCAACGGGATACTAAGAGTAGAGAGTACAGTACCTGCTAAAAGTCATTTTTTTAAAGATGGGTTCCCTTATTTTCATTTATGCAAAAGAAAATACTAATACTTTTATGAATAGAAAGTATATAGAGGTACCAATATATACCAGTTTGTCTCACATGTGCATAAGTAATTCATAATTAGCTATATCAGAGGAGAATTACCTGCAGAATTCCAATGAGTGACCAATCAAGAAAGGTCAAGAAAATCTATCTTTAAGTTAAAGGCAATAATTATAGTTCTCTATATAACTCTATGAAAGTTTATGGCAATAACTATAAAAACCTTCATCGAAAAATCGTCAAATTTCAACATGTCGTGAAAAAGTCGTTCTTGAAGCCAGTGGTTCTAGTTCAAATTGACAACCTGCAAGCTTCGCTGAAAATCTGAAGCCTAACCAGTATTTAACTTTTAACGTAGATGATTTCGGATTAAAGAAAAGATAACTCTTCTGGACGTTAACATCAAAAACAAACATGGCCGGTCGTGGTAGAGGTAGGGGACGGGGATTGGTGCTTAATTCTGAGATTTTAAACCATATTTCTGGAGGAGCAGGTGAAACAGCTGCGAACAAGAAGGTAGTTCAATTTATTGATTCTTAAAATATATGGAAAACTGCGAATTGAAGGTGATATAGCCTTCCAACACCGTGATGTCACACTCTACATCTGTTTGAATCTGATCTGCACTGCACATAGTTAAATTGACCACTATCAAAGGAATCATTCCTGTTTCAAAAAAGCATTCAATTAAATTTTCAAAAAGTAATTCAAGTGTATATGATTTGTGTTAATTTAGAAATATAAGGTTTGACAAAGCTAATTTCACTTAGATTAACACACTATCACTGTCTCACTAAGATTTTGTCACATTTGACAAATTTTGTCGGCAGCTGAAGACTGAAGTCCATCTAGGTTTGAATCACAATTTATGATCTTATCTTCCAGACTTCTGTTTCAACCAACTGCTCTTTTCTTTTTCATACACAGACTATAAACTTAGATATAGGTGTTTTTGTTAAATAATGTCTTCTAATCTTATTCCTTCTTATTAACACTCTATTTACGTTTGTATAATATTATGATTTCAGGACTTTCGAGGCAGGAACAATTCTGTATCTGATATAGAAGAAGTTGTAGCCAATTTATCATTAGATATTGATGAAAAACAGCTCAAAGATCTCACTAGAATATCAGAAGAGATATGTAAGAGTGGTGAAGATATCGCTCGTTTAGCTAAAATTATTTATGAGAAATGTTTGAAAGATAGAGAGCTGGCAGAATCTGGATCATTTGTTGCTCAAAAAATGTCCAATTTAGAAGCTGATGGCGTTAAATTTAGATCCAGTTTATTGGGTCTTGTCCAAGCTGATTTTAAAGGTGAGAAAACTTTAAGCAGAAACCCCCGTTTTCTGACTCTGGCGCTGAAGTGACAGAGTTTTATGAACTATTCTTAATTATAAGCCAGTGAATATTTATTACTTAAGCTTACTAGATACGTAGCAAATAAATGGCCTTTTTTTTAAAGGGTTGAGTGTTCTTTGTCAGTTAGGAATCCTTGCTTTCTTATGGAAAAAAATTCTGTCTCTGACTGTTTGCTGTTTGAATGTTATTAACATTATGACAATTTTTCAATGTAAAAATAATAATTCATGGTTCTTGTTGTGGTATTTATAACAATATGGTTTTTTTTTGACCTTGTTGGCATTATTTCTTACACAAGCCATTTATATTTTACTCTTATATATTTTCAGTGAAAAATGAGATAAGGGCTGAATCTACTAGTCGATTTCTAGGATTTTTTACATTTTTATGTCAGATATTCTGCAATGTGAGATTGGGTAATAGGGAACCAATAAAGCCTTTAATAGGACCAATATTAGAGACTTGTGAGTTAGTTCTAGATACAGAAAATGAGAAATGTGATGATGATGAATTTGAGTGCATTTCGTTACAGGTGAACACTACTTATTTCCCCTTAATAGCTTTATAAAATTAATTCATTCTTCCCAAATTACCACACAAAGACATCTAATATGAAAGTTTTGATATTTGATATCTTAAAAGCCAGTGTTGAACATCAGTTACGAAGAGAAATTGAAATACAGTCACATCATAGTTTCTATTTGCACCATTCTGATATAACTTTTAATATCTATTGTTTCTATGAAATTATAGCATGACTTTTATAAAATCATGCATACATAGTATATAGATGGTGGAAGATTGATATAATATAATTTCAGTTGCAATCAGTTGGTAAATTAATAGAATCCATTGAACCAGATAAAATGACAGATTTTCTTGATCTAGTCAGAAGGAAAATTGTCATGGAAAAGTAAGTGAACTCTAAGTACTGACGCAATTTTTTGTATAGAATATTAATAAATTTAAGATAGATCAAATAAGATTTGGTTCACTGTATATAATGACTTAAGGATCTATTTTGATAACGACTTTGACTTTACACTAGTGAAATAAAAATATTGTGGTTTTATAAGGAATAGTTTGATATCTTTTAATTCAGCTATTTGTATGTTATATATAGGATCAGACCTCATATAATTCTATTTATTTTTATTCAGAACTCCACCAAGAGTCAGGTGTACCTTATTGGAACTTATAGAATGTTATGGTAGAAAGTGGGAGCCTGCTTCAAATGAAGTTACACGATGTTACTGTGATATTATGGTCGAGACATTGGCTGGATTAGTGGTGTGAGAAAATTTGGTTTTAAAATGTGTTTTTATCCTATTGTCATCACTTATTGGGTAAAAGATCAACATTCACTGGGAAATGGGCTTCATTGATCTCCATTTATATTAACTTTTAAAAAGATATACTCATCTAAATATTTATTGCAACTGATATAGCTTAATCTTACCATCCATATCACTTTTCAAAACGAAAATCCGATGTCTAATTTGTCTACAATTTGTTAAACAAGTGCAGGCAAAAGCATAAACAGTTTAAAGGTTGTCATCATTATTAACAATAAACTAGTAGAGTTCAACTGTTGTCACTGACTGTATATTTATATAATTGTTAGCTAACTGTAAGCCAGATTTTCATTCTAGAAGGTGATACAAATTACTGAAATTTAAATCATTTAAGATGACTACTGTATATTTATTTATTTTGGAAAAAGCATATCATTCATTGTTATCATATTGTCACTTTCGTTAAGTTAGATGACGGAACCACATACACATACACAGATACAGAGAATTTTACTGAATTTTTGTCTCATTTTGTGTATTATTTAGAATAGAATAAGGAACTGTTATTTGCCTTCATCATTTCATTGCATTATCTAATATCTAGTCATGGAAACTGATAGTTAAAATGGAAGCTTTAACAGTATGATTGCCAATTTTTTTTTATACATCTAGGACATCAACTAAAAGTGCCTATTTATTTGAGGTATAGTAAAGAGGTATAGTTAACTTTTTAGACAATTGTATCAAAATAAATCTCAATAAATGGAAGTAGATTAGTGCAGAGTTTATTATTGAAAGGGAAAGAATAAAACTTTTGCTGCTTAATTCAATCCATTTACCTGTTACCCATAAGTTTGCGCTTTAAAATTCTGTATTGTTCTAGTTTGGACATATACATGGTAATGTGGTGTAATGGCAGTCTGCAATCAGGAAAACTTTGGCAGTAGTCTTAGCATATTATTTCTATTTAAGTTGCTGATGAAATTTCAATATGTACAGTCTTTGATTTTCTTGGTGTTAATTTTGAGATCTGATCTACATGATTTGTATTAATTAATTTACTTCTGATATCTGATATCCCAACATGAGACCTCTAGTATTTGTAAGCACTGTGGACCCAAACCACTAATTTATTTGTCACCTCTTTTCATGTTAAATCAAGAAATTCAACCTTTTACTTTTTCCAGAAATATCGTTGACATTTTTCCAATGTGTCACATGAAAGCTTGGCCATTACTTAATTTCTGGAAATATATCATGGCCATAAAAATCTTGAGCGGGTCAAATTGAAACTGCTCACAAAAGGACTATTTTTAGAAATATCCATCCATCATGACTTATAGAAACCAAATTCCCAAAATAAGCCAATAAAAAGCTTGCCAAAAACCCCCAAAGCAAGGGAGAAAGAGGATTTCAAAAAATACCACAGACTAAATTCGTATGCAAGTAAAATGTGTTAGTGGTCTGAGTCCATATAATATAGTCTAATTATGTTGTATATATCATTCCAGTATCACTTATCACCTATGTTTATTTGTATATTAGTAGGTATGTGTATATAATTATTTGTATATTTTGAGTTGATGTTGGTGATGAACGATAAGTTTTTACATTTAAATTTTAAGTGGATTGGCATTTATTTTAACAATGTTTATGTGTAGTACAATATTAGAAGCTTTCCCCTTTGTTACCCTACCATATTATTATTTGAGTTCAGATAAAACAAACAGTTCATTTAGGACAACAGTGAAGATGTCAATGTCCATCACAATATAAAAATGTATTTCGGAAATACACATGCACAAAATCTATATTATATATTTTTTAAATGAATATACATATCAAACTAAAGGAGTAACACATTCTACACAATATGTGTTTCCTTGCTCAAAATCTCATGAGGGGCACTGGATAGGATGCAGGACCACCAGCCATAGTGAAACCCATAGAGGTTGTCATATTGTTTTAATGTGGTTTCGCTACCCCGCAATTCATCATTGCTATGAATAAACGGGTTGCACATAACGTGCTTTGATTTGCTGTAACTACCGTTATTAGACCGGACTGTGGTAGAAAACTTGTTAGATCACAATTTAGACGAGAACATTCAGGAACAATAAATGAAATTGTAATACAATTTAATTGTTTTTTTTATTAAGTTTCTTTTTTATATTAGTGGTTGTGTATGTGAATGGGGCATTATGTTTCTCTTCAATGATGAAATATTTATATATAATACAATAAATATGATGTAAAAGATTTTCTTAAAACATAGATTTTCCTTTTTATTTCAAGGTTGTTCAAAAGATACACATCTTTGTTTTCTGTTTGTTTACATAAGTCTTGTAAACATTGCGATCTGCTTAAGCTAAACTTGAAACATCCAAGTTAGTATGTTTTAGTTTCTTTTTTGTGAAATAAATTTAGATTTTATTATGGTTATCTTTTATAATTGTTAGAAGCCGATTGTAAATGTCTGACTTGACAGAGATATATGACCCATTTAATCATTGCACTGGTGTGGTGACCGAGAGGGTGAACAAGAAATTCTATTTTTCAAATAAAAAAGGTTCAATAATATGGCTCTCCCACAGCGCTTCCGCATTTGAAATATCAACCCCGCAATTGCTCTGACAACCGCCTAATTCCATTCTTCCACTAAAGACCAATGCCCCTCCGGATATATTACTCACCCCAAATCAAGTCTTGCTGCGGGCCTAAAACTAATACTTTTGACGTCTAAATACGTGTAATATGGCAAACAAACCTGCAAGAAGAATAAACAATATTGGAATTTGGAATGGGTTTTATTGAAAAATTACAATGACCAATAAACATACACATTCTATATTATTAAAGTAAAAATGAAAAACCTAAAAATATCAATACCCATATCAAGTTACATATGACATTTTTTAAGACAGAGGGGGCTCTCCAAACTACCTTTTGAGACGATGTTGAAATTTCAAAAATTATACTTTAAGCTGTCTTTTAAAGAAAAAATGTGTCAATATCAGGATATTTTAAATGATAAAACGTCTCATTAAAGATTCAATTCTGCTTATTAATTAACAAGATAAAACCAGAAATCATTAATTGCATTAAAATTGTTTTGCATACCAATGCATATTTAAGATAACTATACGTATTTTATGTGTTTTGTGATACTAATCTGGGCATACCTAACTTTATATTTTCATATTTATATCCCACCAAAAATTACAATAACATCTCGAAAGATACACAAATTACAACTCCAAAACACCAATTACATAGTTTTTTTTTAAAGACATATGTAAAAACCAAGAAATTAATATAAAATATAACAAAACATAACCCCCAATGGGCACCAACGATAACATTGTATACATCTCGTGACATTGTGGTCATATCGGGCAGCAATAGATGGAGTCACCAGACGGAATCACACGTAAATCATTCTTCAAAAACCCGTCCTAGGATCTGAGGCGTATGGCTTATCTAAAACTATATTGTTTTTAACCCCAATAATTCAAACTGGAATCTGACCGAACAAAAAGTTTCCTCTAGCAGATGGGTTGTCTGATGTGAAATATTCTGTCCACAATGATTCAAATTCTTCCCATGAAATCTTGCCTTCTGTGCCCTGCAAAAGAAAGAAAAAGTTAAAAAGATATTGTGTAAGACACTTCCCACCATATTAACCATAGGATCCTCTGGAATACTTCCAAACTTTATGATCATTAAATATACGTTTCCATTCTAGTATCATCATTATCATAACTTGATACTGGTATTATTACAGATATACAACCTGACCGAGGTTTTATTGCAGATAAACAACCTGACCCTGGTATTATTACAGATAAACAACCTGACCGAGGTTTTATTGCAGATAAACCTGGTCCTGTTATTATTTCAGATAAACAACCTGACCCCGACATCATTACAGATAACCATCCTGACCCTGGTATTATTACAGATTAACAACCTGATCCTGATGGTATTACAGATAAACAACCTGATCCTGATGGTATTACAGATAAACGATATATGCAGATATCATACGATCAACCTAACCCTTGTATCAAAACAGATTAACAAAATAACCGATTTAAAGTGATTACCTTAGCGAGTTGATCAAAAGCTGCAGATGAATTTTCCTCTGGCATACCAAATACCTTATAAATTGTTACATATTCTTCTTTATCAATAAATCCATCTCCTGTAAGTAAAGTAATTCTGAGATGACATCACTCGTAATAATTCGGTTCGTTAACTGCTTGTTACCAACTCATGGAAACTTACGAACATTGCCGAAGGTTTGGCCGAATGGGATGATCTTTCAGGCTTTTAGAAATGGTGTATAACGAAGAGTAGCAAAGTAAATCTGTGGTGCAAAAACTATAGTGTAGTTAATTACTCTATTACAAAGTAGATAATTGCCTTTGTAATTCACACAAATGTAAATTAAGTATGCTCAAATGCATTTTTTTTTACCACACCATTATATTAAGATGCCGACGTTACAATTAGCGGTGATTTTTCATATTTCTGGTAGCCTCTATCACCCAGTCCCACTTCACCTACGCACTGCTCGTCGAAGATAGGAGAAATCTGGGTGTCGGAGGCTATTTTTCAGCACAAGAAATTACCTTGTATATACTTTTTGATGTCAGATAATTTCAGACAACACACTTTGATAAAAATATCAAAGTCTCTTCAGCTTTTATGCTTATTAGATATACTCATGATAATAAACAACTTTAGGCGGCGGCCATTTTCATGGCGGGAATCTTGCTCATTGCCGTTCTTTCTGGAATAACTGTCATAGTTTTACAACATTAGTTTTATCAACACCAGATTTCAGCACTCAAAGACAAACACATACCTGATGTATCATTAGCTAAGAACATAAATTCCATGTAATGTTTCTGCCAGTCTGGAAATCCTTTTCCTGATGATATATTCTTTAAACAATCTTCCCACATAACTAACCATTCTTCTTTGGTAATTTTTTGGTCCTTTAATACAGATTTACAAGTTGTATTATTTAAAACAACTTAACATGTACATCATGTGGAATTGGCCAAATTAAATTTATTTTGATTTTTGAACATCAATACACTTAGGTGCATATTTTATGACGTCACAAACCCTATTATCTGAGATTCCAAGTCCTCATTTCGAAACTGTCAATTAATACAATGTGTGATAATGCTCATTCATAATCAATACCTGATCTTTATCGGCGAATTTTCGGAGTCCATCCCAAATTGAGGCAAGAGTTTTTTCGGCTGATTTATAACGATCACCTCCTTGTTTCCAATGATGTAAACTACATATTTTCTGAAAGATAAGATAATTAGGTATGATACAATGTCGTCTATTACTTTGGCAAAAAATATTTATTTTCAGATAAAAATTAATTCATTTCATGCTTAATCTCGATTTCAAGTAATGAATTACATTTAAAAACATGAAAACCCTGAATAGCAAAAAGTGAGTTTTGCCTACTTAAGTTAAATTTTGATTTGGAATTCCTAAAAATTCAGCAATTCAAAATGTTCCAGTTGCAGACTGATCTTGATCTTACCAAGCCGTTAGCTCCTTTAGATTATGAAATTGTTGAGAGTGTATTTATATATTTCGCATAAAATTCTCACGAAGAAAATACAATTTGATTTGATTTGCAGATCGTCGGACGTCTAGATTTCTATTTCGGCTAATCATAGGGAATAGTGGATTGCAAATACGATTCGATACCAAATTGAACCCTGTTCCACGCTAGTCTAACATAAATGATAAGAATAACATTTATTTATAGATTGTTGCTTTTAAATATAAACTGAGACGTAATATTTTACCTGTGCAGCTTCTTCAAAGTCACACTTTTCTATAACACCATCTTTATTTGTGTCTGAAACATTATAAGGAATCATCATTTATTAAATAGTATATTCTTAGACTGTTGATGTAGACATTTGATGAATAAATGTTATTATTAACACGGCAGTTTAACAGAGAACTATGTCACTATGATAAGATCAGTCACTAGAAGACTAATGCATCACTATGAATAGTTCTGTGTATCACTATGAATAGCTCGGTGTATCACTATGACTAGACCAGTGTATTACTATGAATAAACCAGTGAATCACTATGACTAGACAAGTGTATCACTTTGTCTAGACCAATGCATCACTATGACTAGATCAGTGTATTACTATGACAAGATCAGTGTATCACAATCATCATAACCAGTAAATCACTATAACTATAGACCATGCAATGCTCCACTATGACTAGGCTAGTGTATCACCAGGACTACACCAAGTGCATCACTATGTGTAGACCAACCTGTGCATCACTATAACTAGACCAGTGTATCACTATAGCTATACTGGTCCAGTGGATCACAATGACTACACTAATGTATCACCATGACTAGACCAATGTATCACTTTGGCTAGACAAAGGTATCATTATGACTAATCCACTAAAACTAATCCAAAGAATAACATTTCTCCTTGTTGATTGCGGGACAATTAAAAAAAACTAAGAGTTTAAAAATAACAGTTACATCTAATTAGAAGATGTTCTTGTTTAAAAAGTGATTTAATGAAATCTCTAATGTACCGTCTCATTGTTAATCGATAAAAAACAAAAGACTAGATTGTTCTGTAGCTGTGAAGGTTTGTTTCCTCGGCTTAAGCAAACATAACATATTTGCTTCGCAGAAGATTGTTATGTTATACTGCATTAAACATCTTTCATGCAGTTTGAAATTTTCAAACAGTGCAATAAATATACCACACACCATAAGTTTCTCCAAAAGTTCCCAAATCTAATTGCTCAATACAAAATTTTGCTGCTAAACCATAACATGGTAAAGTTGTTGAAACAGTGAAGCCCAAACATCAAAAAGATATAGGAAAAATTGAAAGCTCGGAAAGCTCAAAATGGCGATTGGGACGCCGCTATATTTTGGATCCATTGATGTGCTATATTTCATTGTCAGTTTTAAGAATTTATCGTAACTTGTGTTAATTGTTAAAACCTGCAAGATAATTGATCTTGTTTACTCTCGATTGCTATATTTTTCACTTGATTATAGTCTTAGTTCTCAATTATCAATTTAAAAATGATATTGCCAATAGGGACAATTTTAAACTGTTCATCAACGGAAACATCGTGTGGTAAATAAGAAGAACTGTTTTTGCTCGTTCAACGTAAAAACGAATGACAGCTACTACAAACTTGTGGATTTGTGAACAATACACTTGTAAAAACCTTACTACAGCCTCTGGCCAAAGCCTACACTATAATCTCCAAGTTATGAATCAAATGATTTATGGAAGAATTTTCACCATAAAAACCGACAGAAAAAAAAATAGAATGATGGAAGGCAGAATTATTGCGTAATGTCAGCTAGAGTTTTTCCGTATCAGATTACCATTTCTATGGATTTACTATAATTTTTTTACGTTTTGTAAAAAGAAGAACTTTTTGACGAATTCTTGTATAAATTCAGTGCTCATTTTCTTAATTTGGGTCCCAACTAATCTTTTAAAAAAAATTCTTCTGTTCCTCACGGTAACCATGTTACTAGTACATGTTTAAAGTTTTATGGTATATGTAGTAGACGCAAGACCGTAAAGTGATTCGAACTCTTCATCTACCGAGCGATCAAGCCGAACACAAGTGGGTCTCATCTTCATGTGGAAAGTTTTAAGCTAGATGGACACAATAGCCCCTACACTAGTGCTGGGTATCGTCAATCATGCCACGATACGATACGTATCGCGATACAAGGGTCACGATACGATAGATATCGCGATATATGGGTTTATGGGATAAAAATCAAAATTTTAAGTTCAAAGTTTCTATTATATTATTCTATATAGTAATTCATAACTTTATAACTGTGATATTCGGTTATATAGTAGATAGAAGTGGTTAGCGTCCACTGTTTCCAAAGTTTCTAACAATTTCAGTGAAAAAAAAATCATAAATCAACTTACAAAAACTTTTTATGGAATGAAAGGTATTGTCAAGTATCGATACACGACGTTGCGATACGATACGCGTATCGTAGCATGTCGTATCGTGATACATCGATTTACCGATATATTGTGCCAACAATATCCTACACCCCACGGCTTTACGCGATTGATAGTACAAATCGATTCGGATTGATATATAATTGTCTTGAGGAATTTATTATTAAAGCTGAATACGGCACTATGCTGTAACAGATACATAAATGCAAGACAGAATAAAAAACTGAAGGAAAATATAGAAATATTGTACTTTAAGAAAACTGATTGCCCTTAACAAAACTCGTTACTAGTTCGTTCACCTCAAAGTAGAAATATCAAGTGTTATTCTTCATTAATGTAGGGTTCAAATAGAAATTTCCAATGAAAGACACTCTTATATCAATATATAGTGCTCGTAACATTTACCTACTTTCTTGCTTCTCAGTAACGACAGTTTTCAAGTATTGCAACATTTGTAATATAATTGGACTGGATCATCCTTATTATAATATCCGTAGTGACAGCAGTGTAGGAGGAACAGAAAGAAAGTTTGACCTTAAGCTCTCAGACAGATGCTTTACGTATTACTATACTACAATACACATTATCAACCACACATTTCCTTTAGTAACATGTAACAAAATACTCACTTAACTTAATTTCATGGCTCAATAATACGGACGTCTAGTACAAAGAACTGGAATAGAGTTCTTTACGTCCATCCGTCTTAAATCTTATTGGACTACCGGATGTCAGATCTTGATGTTACTGTAAGGAGTAGCAAGGTGGTATAGATAGGATATACTATTTATCATTACTTCTTATCTTCTATTACGAACTACGTTTATAACCTTGACTGCAATAGCAACCTTTCTTATATCGCAGAGGTTTGTAAAAGTAAATGTAAATTTGACCGGATTGTACTCTTGAGAAAAACAACCAACCAGTGCCCTAGAATGAAAGATATTGTAAACAATTTAGTTGCACGGGTAACGAAGGCTTTGATTGGCTGTATTTGGCAGCGTACAATCCGATCAAATCGCTGCATTTACAAACTTCCGTAATAAAAAAAAACAGGTGGCTATTGCAGTCAAGATTTTAGAAGCAGTGCGTAATAGCTTGATATTGTAAAGATGTACAATATTATGATATGATGTATTTTAACCACTCGGTGCCAGAACAGTCTGGAAAATCGAATTAGGACATTTTTAGGATTTGTCTTACCACGTCCTTCATTTCCGATAAGTCTACAGTCACTTGTTAAATCTCTATCTAAACTCCCAACTCAATATTAATATTTCTTGGCTAAATATCGCAATTCAATTTGACTTCCAAAGAGTAATAATCAAATGGACAAGCCGAAATGACTAAAGAAATAATAACTTGAACCAGTGGCGTAGCGAGGATTTCATCCACGTGGGCCAACCTGAGTGCCCCAACGTCCCTTTGTGGATTTTAAAGGGGTCAAGTTACGGTGGAGTCTCGTCTTTGAAAATTGACATAGCCCAAAAATTTACCACCAAAATAACACACTGTGCCTTGGACCTATATTCAACTCAATTTCTAGAGATGTTATTTAAATTGAATTAAAAAAAAATCTTTTTCCAGTTTGCCTGCAATTACATTTGCAGTTTCGGTTTTTTGCGTGATGCACTTTATAGATTTGTGCTCTCGTGGTTTGGCGCGATAACTTGATAAATATGTGACCTTTGAAACTTTCATTTAAAAGTACATTATGCCTATCAAACCGTTTAAACAATGCAACAGGAATTAACAACAAACGGTAACTGACAATTTTGTTAAAGATAGTCGTTTGTCTTTCATTGTAAATTTCAACAGTTTCGTGAAAATGTGCGCTTGCTTTAGATAAATAATCTGATCATTCAGTATTGCAATGCTTATCAGATTTCAGTAACTGAATTTTCGTACAGAAGAAGGACAGTCACAGTAAATATCACATACAGAAATCTAAATGGGATAAATTCTGAAAAGATATGTCAACGCCAGAAAGATTTAATTGATAGAAAATATCCTATCAATAAAGCTGCTTTCAAAACATTTTTTTATCGAAGATGTTTATCAACACTGATGTTTTTGTAAAGTTTTTCTTTTTTTTTTAAATAGAAAGGAGTATGATTAATTCTTTGATTATGATATACAGTACAGTGATATACTGACTGTACAGTATTTACAATGATATCAATGATGTACTACATGTACAGTATCAACAATGATATACTGACTGTACAGTATCAACAATGATATCAATGATATACTGGCTGTACAGTATCAACACTAATATACTGACTGTACAGTATCAACAATGATATCAATGATATACTGACTGTACAGTATCAACAATAATATACTGACGGTACAGTATCAACAATGAAATTGGTGATATACTGACTGTACAGTATCAACAATGATATACTGACTGTACAGTATCAACAATGAAATCAGTGATATACTGACTGTACAGTATCAACAGTAATATATTGACTGTTCAGCATCAACAATGATATCAATGATATACTGAATGTACAGTATCAACAATAATATACTGACTGTACAGTATCAACAATAATATACTGACTGTTCAATATCAACAATGATATCAATGATATACTGACTGTTCAGTATCAACAATAATGTACTGACTGTTCAATATCAACAATAATATCAAAAATTTACTGTCTGTACAGTATCAACAATAATATACTGACTATTCAGTATCAACAATGATATCAATGATATACTGACTGTACAGTATCAACAATAATATACTGACTGTACAGTATCAACAATAATATACTGACGGTACAGTATCAACAATGATATCAATGATATACTGACTGTACAGTATCAACAATGATATACTATGTACTAGTATTAGCAATGATATAATGACTGTTCAGTTTTACAATGATATCATTGATATACTGACCGTTCAGTATTAACAATGATATATTGACTGTTCATATTAAAGGTGAAATATTAGCTATTTAGTAGCAACAATGATATACTGACTGTTCAGTATTAACAATGATATCAATGATGTACTACATGTACAGTATCAACAATGATATACTGACTGTTCAGTATTAACAATGATATACTGACTGTTCAGTATTAACAATGATATACTGACTGTTCAGTATTAACAATGATATCAATGATGTACTACATGTACAGTATCAACAATGATATACTGACTGTTCAGTATTAACAATGATATACTGACTGTTCAGTATTAACAATGATATACTGACTGTTCATATTAAAGGTGAAATATTAGCTATTTAGTAGCAACAATGATATACTGACTGTTTCAGTATCAAGAATTCATTATTATCATTAGGGTACGTTTTATTTGATGTTTAATCGGATATGCTGGAATATTTGAAGAAATTTAAAGGAACTAAATGAAATATTACCGGGAATATTAATATCGTAAGAACAAAATATGTTGAAAAAATCTTTAACACTCATGTTGCCATAGAAACCATAGTCTTAGTTACACATAATTTAAGTAAAAAGGTTTTTATTCTTCATTAATTGACAATCGAGATTTTTCTCCGTTTGAAATGCACTCCATAGAAAATAGTATAAAATAGGGAAAAGGCCTAATTACATCTGAAGTATGTGGCAGAAAAATTGAGATTTTCTCAGAAAGAAATCTAACGACATTAAAGTGAACAAAAGAAAAGATATTTGATTATATGAGATTTAGAGGTGTCAATCAATGAAATGTGATTCTAATATAAAGTTTTAAAAAAAAACACTAATATAAATTTAAAAAAAAACCACATTTTTTTTTTTGAAATAGGGACTGATTGAACGAAATCCACGGCCCCCTACCCTTAAAGGGTCATTCCAAATTTATTTTGTTCAAATTTGTGAGAACTTTACACCAAAACCTAGAGAAATGTGCCCTTGAACGTATCTGAAAGTTTAAACTTAAAGAATCCAGCCAAACATATTTTAAAACATTACAAAAGTTAATGTTATGAGATATTCTATAATAATTTTGAGATATTGACTATGCTTACCCTTTAAGGGTGCCCCACCCCCAGAAAAAAAAGCAAGAGCAAATAATATTCCTTGTTGAGGGACCACAACCCGCTTAAGTCCACGAGCCCCCCACTCATCTAGTATAGCCGCTGACGCGATCAAGAAAGTTTTCAATGAAAAAAAAACTACAAGGTATAAAAGATCTACATTTTCAAAAAAAAAACAAAAAAAAATAACAAAATCTAAACTGAATACGAATTATGCAAATTTTCTCAATGAACTATTTTTGAAAATCATGAAATACGTCTCCACCAGTCTCCAATCAATATTGTAATTGTTTCTTACATTGCTTTTCGGAAAAAAGCGTAATTTTAATCAATATATTCCGGTAATAATGAGTTTCGAGTGGAGCCATTGTAAATTTTAAACCAGTGTTTTATTGATCAAATCAAAATTATTATTCACAACAATAAAAAAAATCATAAAACGACAAGACAATGATTTTTTCAGTATCAAGCCTCTAATTTAACCTAATTTGATCCGTCGATGCGATTTGAGTCTATTTATTTGTATATTAAGTCAAATGACATATTGCGTAGCATAGTCTTGTAATATTGCAAGTTAAGAGTGAATATAATTTAATTGTGAGCGCGGACCTCAGGGAGCCCATCACGAATATCTTGTAGTTCGTTTTTATTTTACTCATTAGTTGTTTGTGCAGCCTGAATCAATCATATGAAAAATATTTGTGTTTCTTGCATTTGACTAAAGATGCACAATGCAAAAAATAATTTTAACTTGAAATGTGTCATATAACCAACAATATATTAGGCCTACTGTCTTGCTATGACAAGACACATATATCGGAGGGACAATCCTGTAATTGATTGAGAGTTTAATATCTTAAAAGCCACTTTGATATGAAACATATCCTATTGACATGAAAGGAATCCATGCGAGTAATTTTGTATTTTGTTACAAGTATTAAGTAATTACCGAAATATCAAATTACATGACGACTGTAGATAGACTGTAGTACTATAGGGATCATGTTGTATTTCTTTTTTCTGCATAGCATGAGGTTAATATCAGAGACAAACCCAGGACAGATGGCAACATCAGTTATATTTCATTGGAAGCAATCATACATTGTATTTCTTAATCTTGAGTTCAAGGACGAATTTAAACATCGTTTGCTCCACTTAAATCACCGACAAAATTTCCAGACGTAATTTGATTTCCTGAAACGTAACCAAAGTGGTAATCATTTCTGTGGAATATTTGCATGAGAATCTACTATAAGGAGATACATATAGTTGTATGATATTACTTTCTATTGAAGTATGATTAACATGAGTTAACCTAACCTAATCAACCTTTATTAACTTGACCAGTTCACTGTATAAGTATCATTATGTCCAGTTACTTATTGAATTAATAGTGGTTACTAATCAAAGGAAGTCTTTCAAATCAACCTATAGAAGTTCAAGAAAATATTTCCAGTAACCCTTAATCAAATTAACTTAATAATATGTTGCACTGCTATAAGCGCGGACCTAATTGTAAGCTCTATAGAATAATTCGAACTGAGTCGGTGTCTCATTTTGACTACAGACAACTATCGACGCGTTGTGCGTCGAGAGAGCTTATCTTTTTGCTCGTGACCTATGAACTCTTCTGCAAATTAGTTCTGTCATAATATTTTTGATGGTAATTTCAATTCATTTCTATGCACCCCCCACAACGAGTAAATAAAATATGTCATTTGTCAAGTCATATCTAAAAAACGACGCATTCACATTAACTATAAAAGCATTTGACCATGACGCGGACTTCAGAGTGAGCATTATAGTCATAAAATATCAAAATATAGATGATTATTGTGCCAGAACCTATTCGGATTTGAAATCTATTGCTTATATAACTATGATAGAAGATTGTCAAACTTTCCATAAATCATATTTCATTATATCGAGGCGTTAATTATGTCTAGTTCCATTCTAGCGAGTTGCTTTGTCTGAAAGCTGTATTTATGGGAAATTTTGGAAAAGAAAGAAATGTCTTTGATAGCCCATGTTTTATTGGCATGATCTGCTGGACATTCTAAAGATTTTGGTTCAGTTTATGAATTGAGGATATTTTTATCATGCTTATCTATATATATATGTATATTCCATGTGTGGAACAATAGTCGTTTTCGGAGGTCCAAAAGCCTGATGAACAACACATCGAAATAGACGAAGGACGAAAATTATTAAATTCGGTGACACAAAGAAGTGCTAATTTTACCCCTAATAAGAAGGTAAACGTGAGAACTATTCCCTGTTGATAAACGCTCTAACTAAAAGCGGCCAAATCAGAAATTGGAAAATAGGTTTCCTGTCCAAATAAAGTCACTGTGATCTAAAGTCAACTGTTGATAAGTGATAAGGCTCTCAGTAATGACAACTTTCAAATCTATAATGAAAAATGATGTCTCTTTAACTAGTATTGGTCTCCAAGGTTTATCAATACTGATAATGATTATATAAGTCTAGGTTAAAGACGGTTTATCTCTATAATTCCATTATCAGCACAGTGGAAGATATATAATATATTAGTATCTAGATATACATGTATATGTGTGCCATGAGACCATTCTATTATATAGGACAGTCACGGCTTTGGGATTTAGATTTTTATAGCTTGATGCGGTTTTAAAAGTAGGTTAATGCTGGCGAAGGTGCCTGGCAAGTACAAAAGTTGCGAAATAGGTCGATTTGTTTTTATCATTATTTTTTTTTTGAAAGAAGCATTAAATATAACTTTCGTATTTGTATTTTTGATATGCAATTTTATCTCTTTGATATGCTTTTCGTGACGTCACAAAACCCAATATAACGACAATGACGAAATAAAACAAAGATTATAGAAGGACTCTACTATTTTAAAGGACACGAATTCAGTACACAGAAGCAAAGGACAATCTGTATTGAAATTGAGAAATACCGTTGGAATCATCTTTAAAATACAGAAATGACACCATCGTGGATTATATCAATAGAGTATTTAACAGATGACTGGAAATTGATTTAAATTGAAAATATCATCCCCAGGCTATTTAAACTTTATTACATTTGCCTGACATGTGACAACAATTAGGTCACATAGAATTATTGCGACACAATTCGTAGGCGGTCTCTTGTCATTTTCATTCTTAAAACTGTCTCAAATAGTGGGGATTTAATTGAAGTATTTATGAGGAGGCATTGTTTTTTTAAAGTAAAATGTTGCATTTTTCTATAGTAATATACAATAAGCACTCAAAATTATCATTGCACAATTCCAGGTGAATGGCCTTTTGACATAAAGCTCCATTGTCTGTCATAATTACACCCACAGTTTGCTTGATTAAAATCTTCAAGTGGGCTGAGGGCTGAGGCTGACTCAGAAGCATCTCGCCGGTTCCGTCTCTGTCGACGTAAGCGAAGAGCTACTAAAGAAAAATAGAGCGACTATTAGCAACTGCAATCAACTCGATGGCTGCAGACACAAGGTCCAATTTATGCACGAAGTATTACCAACTGAATGTAGATGCCAAAATAATAATTTCAGTCGCGGTATTAACGCCTTTCATCGGGGAAATTCAGGATTGTGAAAATATCTCTGTAAAAAGTTTTATCCGGGTCCGTAGCTACAGGCGTCCGCGGAAAAATGGATTGCCCCCTTAGAAAACGTCTGATAACCGATTAATTTCACTACATCAACTAACCCCAATGCCCTTCTGATATATTACTCCCCCCCCCCCCCCTGCCTTCCTCCCGCCCCTTGAACAATCAAGCCTGGCTACGGGCTTGGTTTTAACCGAAAATTAGGAATGTTTTCCAGCGAGTAATAGCTTCAAACAATCTTTCATTGCTCAGCAAGTTATATATAATATTCCTTACCATATAGCGTGGTAAACACGGCCATCACCTTTCTCTTTTGGAAATCTGTTAAGGAACCCATATCTGAAAGAACATATTTTAACTTGTTTTAACAAAGGCATTTTACAATAAAAGAATCGGGATCAACGGTTCAGGCCATACACTTTTGAACGAATAAAACTTCGATGCATTAGACTACTTTGGATCGTAGCATAGCATATTGCCCCACCGGTACAACCAAGCAATGCGTAACTATGTTGAGCTTCAATTTTGAATGTTAAAGAACCTAAAATTGGGTTTTAGCGAATATTTTTGGAACATGAGACCTGTAGTGTTTTACTTTTATGGAACAAAATAATACATAAATTGGATCAAATCATCAAGTTGAAATAATACGCTAATTTCATCGAAGAGATTGCGAAATACAGGTCTTTGAACTTTAAAAGAGTAAAATTTGATTAAATTAGTTTACGCTACAGTGTAAACTGAAAATCTTGTATCATAACAAAAGAGGTCATATAAAGCTAAATGATGTACAGAATCATATCAAAATAGTATATCTGTTTAAAATTGTATACTGGCATACTTTCACCTCTAATAGTATTAGATGCTATTGTAACAATGACACGATATGTTTGCGACTGTTACCACTTCGACCAGTGCATTAGTATTTTTTTCGCTGATTATTGCACAAAGTTCACAATGGAAATATTTCAGTAAATTCAGATTTAACCCACATAGACATTGCACGTGGTGCCATGATATTTATATATATATTGGACTTTTGCATTGCATAGCTGCCATAAATTTCGAACGCATCTCCCGTGCAACTGAATTGTGAGTTGCGTTCGGTTCTCACGACCACTTTCATTATTCGCAACCATACGCAATCACTATGGTTTGAGGGTACCTTAATTCATTAAAAGCTAATAAGAAAAACACGATTGTCAAAACTTCACTCTCAAGATCATAAAGCATCAAAAATATTATTCTAGTCTGATGATCGAGTTACGATATCTATAGAGGTTATTTTGATATTCTATATCATCAAATTACCCACTTCAATACACTATACATCCGACATGTTTACGTCTGCAACGAAAGTTTAAATATTTCTGATCATTTTACTTGTCGATTTAAAATATATAAAATATCCTTGAGCATGAATTATACGGAATTAAGACAGATTTTAAAGACTAAAATAAGATTTGTTACCAAAAGGGTAAATTTAATCGGTTATATAAGTCTCAAGTGAACATAATCTATCCATATTGATAGCATGATGTCATTTATCTGCTTAAAACTTCATCCTTTACAATATACTAATTAATGAAAAATTTTAGGCTATCGTGCACATGGTGTTTCAAATCGCCAGAAAGACACTAATATAGAAAGGCCAGGGAAGGGTTTATTGGTAACTAATTTCTGAATCTTAATTTTCAGAAAAAACTTCTACTAAATTTTCACTGGTGCGCTGAAACATATCACGGTATTTAATGGCAGTCATTATTTACCGATAGGCCTACTATTCCCAGATTGTCACTTGGTCAAATGATTTTGGCAGTTTCAACATCAGAGGCTGGTTATTCGGGACTTCAAGTATTTGCAAATATAGTCAATAAAACAAATGGCGCAGTAAGATATGGATTCAAAATGCATTATCGGTGAACGAATATTACAATTTAGAATAAAATTCATAAGTGTCAGAATGATCCCGTACTAAAAGGCTCTAAAACTATTCTAGAACAGTATAATTATCAACCGACTAATCATTGTAAAAAAAATACCGGAAATAAAGAAACACACCCCAAAATTATTGAAACAAGTTGAGCTTTCCGTTGAGAATTGTCGGTCATGTTACCTAAGCAACGGTGTACAATGTTTAACACATATAGCATCGGTGTACGACGTTTATCACAACAATGTGATAAGGTGTGATAATCGTCGAAGTTTAGATGTGATAAACGACGTATGCCGTTGCCATAGGAACATAATATAGAAACAGAACAACGTACCGAACTATTGGTCCAACTAGCCTGTGGACTATATACTACGAAATTTTCTGTGGTCAGAATGATATAACACATGTTATTGAATGGCGACTAGGGAGACAAAGTTCGCCATGTTAAGACATCTTTGGGTCGAAAAAAAATTTTATTTGTCGGTGATGGAGGGAAGTAAACACAGAGAGTTATGTGTTAATTGCCCTTTTGATCCCATATAATTTTCAATTTTAAATTTTCGAAAAGGGAAAAGCTTACTAATCATTGATGATAAGTTGAACGTGCTCATGGTGCATTGCAAGATGTTAACCGCATCAGTAAGTCTAATTGCACGACCACGCCGTAAATATATCATTAACATCTACTGAAGTTTTTGGTAAACAGGCATTTCCTCTTCTCCTTTCCAATTTTATTCAAAAATATTCATGTTGTAGGAGGAAAAAAAGATTTTTAAACCTTGACATACTGGTCATAGCTTAAAGGAATACTGCCTCTTTGAAGGGATATAAAATTCGAACTCGATCAATTAGTGTATTATATTCATCATTTAGACTTTCCAGGTGCGATGACGAAATAATAGAATCTCTTTATTAAGACGATATAACTATTAAGCCACATAATTATTGGATCACGCTTCTAAGAATGTTTCAAAATTACGTGTTTAATCAATTATCACTTAGCTTATAGAGGGATTTTGTTGTATAGTTATGACATTAGGGAAGTCCACTGATGAACAACGACTCATTTTGGCCAAGTTTGCAAATTTCAATGTTTGATCATCCTAAGAGGTGGTATACCTTTAACGCCAATACAGACTATAGTTTAGACGCGAGCCACTATATCTATTGTCTTGTGTCTTATTTCTAAATTAAGAAAAGTTTTTTTTTCAATAATTGACTGGTGTTAACAAATTATTTTTAGTAGAAAATTAGATTAAACAAGACAGCTAATATATTCATTATGTTCGTTCAGATCAACTCAAACTTCTTTTATACCAAGTTTACTTTCTAATGAGTCTCTTATTGTGACCTCAAGACTACTAGTCGGTCTTTGCTCACTTTTATCCAGTCTAATTAAAATTAGACCAAACTTTCGTTCCGTTTTTTATCAGCTTTTATTTTTTTTTTTGGCCAATTCAATTACGGTCTTAAGACTGGCCTTTTAAACAAAATCTAACCTTGCTTTAACTAATAAAATTTCTGCCCCGAACAGGCCTGGCATTTTGTGAGTGAGTGCCGGAATGATTGGTTAAAGTAGATGCCATAAGATTAGACCAAAAGGTTATTGTGACAAATGTTAAAAAGGCCAGTCTTTAAACCCTAACTGAAGGGACTATATTAAAAATAAAAACTAATAAAACTGATTTAAAGAGACCCGCAACGTCATTGAATAAATTTTCCACATAAATAAACCGGAATGCCTACGTTTTTTGTGACAATAATGAAAGAATGTAGCTTGAAATTTGTGCATTGCAGAGCCTCTGTGATTTTATCAAAATGGTTTCCTCCCTTAAATCTGGACCAATTTTTTTCATTTTATTACCTCCCTTGTTTTTCATCATTTCGTGAAGCGGTGATTGTTTCGTAAGAAATCGAATTTGTTAATTTGTAAAGTTTATCTTTTTGATGAAAAGGTCAATTAATTTTGACATTCTGACGGAGAAAACTGCCATTCATTCAAGCTTATCCGCTATAGCAAAATGTGCTTGTGGTGTAATGGTTCAGAAATCAGAGATGGTATCTCGGATTCTTTTCTCGTTCTGTACAGTGAGTAGAAGTGCTCCTCAAACTCGACATGCCTTTCCATCCTTAGTGGTCCAAAACAGCTTCAGGACTCATTTTGCTCTGTTGAGTTCTGCTGAGATTTTTCCTTTGTTTTTGCTTTGTTTAGTTCTGAATACAGCAGCTCGAAGAAAGATTTGATGTTGGTAATTTTTGGTTGTATCTTTACATAAGACGAGAAGTAGCATGGGATGGAGAAAGAAAATGGTTTGTAGATAAAATATGACGCTTCGAACTACATCTGAATTGGTTATGACGTAATGAAAGGGATAGTCATCTTTAAAAATACAGTCATTATCAAAGTAATATTACAAATTCTTCAGATCTAGAATGTGCCTATTGTCTCTATGTTGTGCCGTGATCATATTATTAAAGGTACCCAGACATGAAATCAAATCGTCGTTATGGATCAATCGGAAGAACTCAGCAGCACAGATGTTAGAACAATGAGGTGGCAGAACAAGTAATAAACGAGTCAATGTGAAACCGTTTTGGCTGAAAAGTCACCACAAAAAGTCCATATAGCTAATTGTTAATTTGTATATTTATAACACACCAAAATTCCAAAAGCTTTTGTTAATTTCAGATCTTCTATGATGTGTACTGTGAAGAAAGTCGCTAGCCAATTATTCTTCTGAATTGGCGGATCTATCATGTTTTGAAGATCGGAAGTATTATACAGGGTCCGAATTGGTATTTTTACAATCGTTTCTATTTTACTAAAGAATTTCGAAAAATTTGCAACTTTCTTCGGGTAAATATCTTCCAGTGTTAAGTAATTAATTTCAGCACAAAATAGTCAAATAAACTATTCTAAAACAACCTTGATGACTTTCTGAAGAGTCATCTTTTGTTTGATAAGTTCCAAGTAATTTGTTTCAACATTCGCAAAATTATTTCCACCAAATGATAGTTTTTGATATTCAAAAGATACAAAAATTGATAAATTACCCTACATCAAAAGTTTTTAAGAAAATAGATTGTAATGAAATTTTGGTAAATGCTAATGAATTAATAAATTCATACTAAGTTAAAGAAAGGTACCATACCTGTGTTAATAATTAGTTCTCAGCGACAACACAACTGTACTATCCGTCCAACTAACTGTTAATGACAGTTTCCAGTCTTGCCAATCTACCAAGATATAATATTGATTTGACATAGATCACGTGATACGATATATCAATCACGTGATATAGTGCTGGCACCGTGAAGGAGTGGTCTGTCAGCAGAAGTAATAAGTATAGATTATTATTAATATAGTTAATAGTTATTTAGTCTCTATCACTCTCTATAACTCGTTATTATAATGAAGTCAATATGTAAGTACAAGAGGTTTGCCAAAGTAATTAATTCTTACAGATATGCTATCAATCTCAAAGTGACGCAACATGTTGGAAGTGATTCTGTATCCTGACCGTCTTAATATTTTAGCAATCAACTTAAAGGAACAGATTCGCCATTTTTGGAGGTTGATTTGGGTCTATATATATATATATGTAAATAGTCTACTAGAAATATTAAAAAATCGCATAATTCCTTCAAAAATATGAAATCTCAAGAAAAGACAAGTCGTCAATATGACTATCACACGCGGATATTTCTGGACACACATAGATTTGAAGACTCAAATTAGTTTGGTTACAAAGGCCCGTTTCTGAGACTAAGCGACGATTGCTCGTCGGATGGCGAATCTGTCCCTTTAAACTAAAGGAGTTGAAGGTAAAAAACACGATTTGTTAAATTTAATCATTTATTCTTTCTGACATTGTCTGAACTCGATTAATCACACCTTTCAATTGACGTAGGCGCATTAAAGTTGTGCAACATTTTGAGCAAAATCGGTAACGTCACGCACTGGACGGGAGGGAGCGGTCGTCAGCTCTTTGTATGCATATCTGTAGCTTACGATGTGCTCCTACTTTTGGTGATGATTGCTTTTTGAAATTTTCTGCAGAATATAGATTATTATTCTCTTTATACCAAATGACTTCACCGAAATGAACTATCTCAAAAGAATGGATTTTTGCCACACCCGACAATTATTATTGTTTGACCTTTAAATGAAGGACGATTTTAATTATTGTCAACGATTCAGTGGAGAAAACGTCTTTAATTTAATAGATCCAGGGTAAATTACCTGCAACCTTTATCTCAAACCCCAAAACGCATAGCCAGTGGCGGCGCCTGCCCCCTGTCCCTGCTCCAATTAATGAGGGGGTTCAAATAAGGGGCAGACTAAACTTAATGGGATACAACTTTATTGTCGGGGTCGGGATTCCAATGCAGGATCGCAATGGGGGCGAACATCCTATGAAGACTGGTTTTCTCAAGCTCAAACAAAATAGAAAAATTAATCTTGATTTCGTGCATTCTGACACAGGGTTTGGAGCAAATTCTAGGAAATTACACGTAATAATTAAAGGGACAGATACGCCATTTTCTATGGTTTGATTTGGGTGTTGAATATATGTAATTAGTCTTCAGAAGTACTAGAAATGTACGAAAATCTCACACTTCCTTCAAAAATACCACAAACCGAGAACTTCTCCTTCTATTTCTATATATGTCTCTTCTGTAAAAGACAGAATCTCAACAAAAAACGAGTCGTCTTTTTAACTTTCTAACGCGAATAATTCTGGCCACACACGGATTTGAAGGCTCAAATGTTGAGGGTGAGCTGCTAACACCATTACTGATTAGCTAAGCTAAAAAGATTCCCGTTTCTGAGACTAAAGCACGATCGGTCAAACGGATAGCGAACCTGTCCTTTAAAAAAAAACAGCCGACACTGTGCATGTATGAGCATTAAAAATTGAGGTGATCATTTGACGTCAAATGGAACGTGAGAACCTGTAACTACATGTATCAACACCAAAATGAGTTTGACTGTACTTCCGAAGAATAGTTTCAAGAAACTGCATTAGCAAATTTCCACGTCAAAAAAATATGTTGCTGTAAATGAATGGTATTTATGAATGAATAGTTTGCACTTCTGAATTGATCAAAAAACTACCATTAGGCACTCATTCAAAACGCAGTCGGGCCAAAGCTCCTTGAGATTCTCAAGATTTTTCAATTAGGAATCTTACGTTGAGCAAGTGAAGATTCTTTTCAAAAGCAGATTTTATTTTTTAATTTGATTCCTTATTACCAATAAAGGCTCATAAGGGCCTTATTCTTATTCAAGTCTGTAATTGTATTTTCAGAACGCAAGTATTGTATAAAGGAAGAAGGTTATTTGTAGTTCAGTAATTGTAAGAGAACAATATTTCTAGATAACCTAATTATGAATAAGATAATCAGTGTATTATATGAAGGTAAAGGATTTGAGTAATTAGGAATGTATTATAACTGCCAAATTATTTCATCATTCAGAGAAGAAGGTGCAATTACTGCAGTACAGACTATATAGTATGATATAATTCGCCTGCTGTCTTGTACCTTCAAAGGAAATAACGTCAAAGTAAGAGCGAATCATTTTGGGCCCTAATCTGAAAGTGCGGGGTCCCATTACCATTTAAATAAGTCAGTCTTGGGATCCGACATGACCTGTGACCAATGGCGGTGCCAAAAAGGGGTACAATAGGTGGGAGAGAGAAAAATGGTTTGCATCCCAAAGTGTACTCTCACTCAATTCTAACAAATTTGCTCCATGGGAAGGTTGCTCTTATGACGCCTCCACGGAGATATTGAATTTCAACCTACAGCCAGAAATTCCGTCCAAATCTATAACACATATATATCATAGGCTAAACTAGGTAAGAAGGGGGTTGTTTTGTTTTGGAATGTGGTTTTGATTAGTATAAATATTATTCTTATTATGTATATGTTATATTATAATTAAGCAATGTGTTTAATGACAATCAAAGAAATATTTCTAGTTCTAATTAACTATCTTAATTAATGTATGATTATCAGTGATAATTATTATTCCAAATTCTGTTTGAAAGGTTACTATTGAATAATAGGGCTATTTAAATATGTAATGCCAAGCTTAATTCTGTACATTTTTACGATTATTGTTGGCCTATTTTCGGGCAAAAAGAAATTGAAAATCTTATTATATTAAAGTAATATATGTGGTTTCTAGTCTTGGTGGGGTTACAATTCTGAGGCTGTCACGGCACTAGCCCTCGAGACTGGGGTACAAATAAGGGACAGACTGACTGAATGCGGCAAATGCCCCCGCCCGCCATGTGCCACCATTGACGGCGCCACAATGCTCAGGTAATGAATTCCAATATTCATTATTTCTGTGTAAGCGGTCGCAGAATCTTAGGGCAAGAGAATGGGTTTTCTTACGCACAAAATCCATTTTTGAAACGGCGAACAATCTGTGGTCATCGTGGTCATTTCTAGTATTTTAGCTGTTGCCATTGTTATTTTCCTCATGTTCCGGCATGCAAGATGTTTATTCATCATTCGCAAGGATCCACTATAAGATCTTGTGTCACTGAGAACGTTATGATTACCAGTGTCATCAAGTGGTAAACAAGTCTAACTAGAATCCGATGTCAAACTGGATTGTTTACCATCAAACAAGTTCATAGTCTAGACCTCTCAGTTGTAAAACATATTGTCATTTATTATATCATCAAAATATTATTTGGGTAACTTGTAATTCTATATACAAAGATTTATTGACTGTTAGCTTTAAACTGAATCATTGACGTGCTTCAATTTGTTTTACTTATTTGCTTTGTTAATTGCATGATTAATAATCTGTCAGAATCAGAGAAGCCACTACTACTATATTGTTCCTTATTCATACGAAACCCACAGTTATCAGATAATAATCTAACCAAACCAACGACTACCATTCGACTAACAATCAACAAGAATTACCAACATCACATTGTTCGTGTAAATCACGCCACACCATCCAGGGCAGAGTTTCACCGCAATGTCATTCGATCCGACCAGATCTCACGAATTATCAACTACCAACCCAACAACTCAGAATCACCTAATATGAACTGATCTAACTACCAACCACTACGACTACCAACAACTACCTAGATATCAGCATCCACTGGAAGCAAACGTTAAGTTGTCATCTACCAACCAACCTTCATACGAAATATCCTAGCTAGTAAATGGTGGAACGATAACGTTCAGCAACCATTGGTATCAATAAGTAACAATATTGCACTGATTTTATTTTAATTTTTTGACCAAATAGCTCTAGAATGTGAAAAATATTATAATGTAATTCTTAATAAAACTGTTCATCTACAGTAGATGTTCAAAGTTTTATGAACGCAATACAATTATACTGAAAATATTATTGACGAGACAATGGCTTATTTACTTTCACTCCGTATTTTCTTTTTAGAAAAAAACTTCTTTCCAGCTAAACTAAGAACCGTTTTGATAATCCTAAATGGATGCTCAAAGCTACAGAGAACTATGCTAAGAACAATGTCAGTTTTCTGTAACCAGAATGTCAAATCCCTATATAAGTATTGTTCAATATATTAACACTATGATTTCTCCGCGTCATTCTTCAATTCCTTGATAGCGACATGTATTCAGACATAAAGTTTTCATAATGAATAAAATCATCATTATAAAATGATTAACATAATACTGAAGTTGTTATCATGTGTTTTATATTATATAATGAGCTTTAAATTAACATAATTTCCCTAATTGACGTCCTCATTAAGACTTCTGGAAGTGAACATGTTCAATATGGTGGCCTACATTTCCTGATTTTGTGGAATAGCAAACACAGCTCGATTTTCCATAGACAGACATGCATAATGGACGATTTGATGAAAAGAGTCGTTACTTGGGTTTATCTTGAAATAATTCTTACTTCAGCTCTGATTATGAGGTGGGCCATCTCGATAACTTCGTACTTATACCGTTACTGCAATGGCCACAATTATTGTATCACGAATACGATTACGAATCACGCCATCGAATACAGCCAATCAGGATCTTCGACAGAAAGTCTGTAAACAATAAGCCATAACGTTTACAGTCTGTCTGTTCAGGGCTATGATTGATGGCGAACAAATCGCCGCATACCGTGATACAAAGAATGGTGGCTATTGCATTCAAGGTATAAGACGAAGTTTGTAATAGCTTAACGCTGTGAAGATGGAAGGATTTTGTCTTCAGCAATGTTGGGGTCAGTACAACGGCCATAGACATACAGGTTCTTGTTCAGTCATTCAGTCAGTCAGTCGTTGCCCTTTTTTTAGAGAATATTTTAAAGCATGCTGTAGACATCAAAGCAACAGATCATTTGTAAGGTTTTAAAGGATATAAAGTAGAAAGTCATATCCTATGGTAAGGAAGTTGAGAAAAAGTTTATTCGATTATGTTTTTGACACCTATCTATTCTAGTTTTCAATCCTGGGCGAGATAATGTGTCGAGCTATTCTTTTACGTCAATGTATGTATCCCATTAACACAATGTTTCATTACACCAAGGCAAACATGGTAATACCTGAAATAACTCTATGTCTGCTATGACGTCATTGATGTATTAATTATGTGTATGTAATTAAGAGGGACATAACTAAGTATATTATATCTCTACCCCCAAGTGTTCATTATTGATATCAGCCTATACAACTGATAGTTAATAGATTGTAGGTAGTATCTTTATACGAATCTCATCTGACATTGTATAATAGACTACCCGTCGCTCACTGTTATTTTGGACGTGATTTTTTGGTTGTATTATCTGAACAGTCTACTATGTTACGATTGTATCAAAACATGGAATAGTTCCGATAAATTGTCCTATCTTTGGAGAGATTGTGTTCGTTTTATATTGTTATATATATTACATTGTGAATACATGTACTTTAATTCCAGTCGAGTTCTATACTTTTATTTTGCTATATCATGTTCTGTGCAATTCAGTGGCGACGTTCTTGCAAGAACCCTCTCAGACTTTCCACGAGAACAGAGTTGCAGCATTTTGAAATCAGCGTCGACAATTGCAACCCCCCCCCCCCTCCTTTCCCATTGAGTTAGCCTGCTCCTTATTCGTACCCAAAGTCTTGGTAGGCTGTTATATAGTCTTGATTGCTGACGAGCTTATCTTAACACAAAGTATATAATTCATGAAAAATCGAACCCCGATACCGCCTACTATTCCACGTATATGCTACCATATTTCATAGCTATAGGCAATAATAGGGCCTTCACCAGTGGTTCCCAACCCTTTTCAGCATTCACGCCCCTGGAGCAATCACCTGGACCTTTCACAACCCCCAAAAATTTGTTTCATCCACATTTCCAGCTTGTGATGATGTGAGATGCTCTCTCAATTCCAAATAATTCTTCTCCTACACCATATGGCCATACCCCCGACACCCTAGTCCCACGCCCCCAGGGAATGAAGACACCCCAGGATGGGAACCGGGGGTCGACACATTTGAATTTTCATGGAATGTTTGAAAAGGATTAACCAAAACTAACATCCACGATGTAATGGCTAAACTCATAAAGACCTTGATTATGTGAATTAAAATAATTTACCATTCGATTCTATCACTACTACTATCATTAATTTTCCATCAAGGTTAAAGCCATTGATTGTAATATTGAGGAATCAGAATCGCCGAATCTCTAGTCTCTAATAAATTTAATTGACAAAAAAATCTGGAGGCAACAAGTGGTTCTTTGATCAGAAAGATCTAGAGCATGTCTTAAAATATAGATTTTTCAATCAGGCACATTTGTCAAATTCAACGATAGACATAATCAACAAAGAATTGTCAAAAATGTACATGTATTCCATGTGTTTCTTATTTATTATATTATCGATGTTCTGCTCAGGTCAGATCTGCGTTCTGTTGTCGCCATGCGGTCAGATATCCTGCGATGTCTTCTTACAACACGAGAAACTCCTTCCGTAGGCACTCCATGAAAGGGAATAATTTTATTAATGTATTGGGGACATAGGTCTGCACAGTTCCCATTTTTGAGCCAGATGTATGTATTTCTTGCAATTACACTAAAACTATCCGAATTATGACGTCAATATCCCAAAAGCTCCAAAACCCTACATAATATATTTGGGCTTTTAAAGGCTCTTATTGACGATAGTGACACCATAAAAGGCTGACTTGAAGTAGAATAGCAAAAACCACAGACGCCTGACTGAAAACTAGAATTGCGCAAATCGATGCTATCAGTGTTCCCAGATACACATAAAAAGTTTAGGAAATCTCTTTACAATCTTTTTAAAACGTTTCGTAATGTTTCCTTGATGAACACGGCGGTGGTTCGGCTATGTCTGTGAGATTGTTACTGGGTGTTTGTCAGACCGTCATAGTATTACTATCAGTCATGATTAATTGACAATGTGAATGGTATAATAAAAGTACATTTACAATAAAATATTAGACGGATACTGCTGTTTCCTGTCAGTCATTCTTGACTTAATAACAACCCTCTTGCAGATAAATTGATTTGGTTCTGTTCTCTACAGCAGATATTGCAAATATCTCGTATACCTTGGCCTTGACATACCATATTCAATCTCAAGGGTAAGTGAATTACGAGTCTTCATCGTGTATTCCTTCATCCAACGAACCAATATATATCGTCGTCACCAATGTTACAACTTAAACTTTAGTGCTTTTCATTCGGACCCATTGAAGATCGCGTTATATAAAAATCTCTGGAAAAATGATTAGATTGACGGCCCCTGGTGGATCATTTTCAGGTTATATTTTGTAGGACGATATATATGGGTTATATGTCGCCCTGTAAAAACTGTAAAAAAAAAGAGAAATATTCAGAGCTCTTCGAGGATTGTGATTTTATAATTTTACCAAAATGTAGTACATGAGAACTGTGATACAACTTCAAATAAGAGAGCAATAATTGTCACACACACTCTTGCCAGACGAGAATGCTTGAGAGTATTTAAGCTCCATACTGCTTGAAGAGGATTGTAGTTATCTCCCTTGTAACAAGATTAAGACGAAACAGCGTGTGTTATTGACAGGTCATGTTGACGAACACCTCTGACCGAGGTCAGATTACTGGGGCGTTCGAGTCTGAAACAAACAGAAATATCGATACGTAGGCATGATCTTAATCCAGTGGTCAGAATACTAAATAATTCTGATCTGAAAATAATGGTCAGATCACCAAAGAGTTCTATATTGAATGCAATGGTCACATCACTAAAGAGTTCTAGTATAAAATCAAATGGTCATATCATCAAATAGTTTTAGTCTAAAATCAATGGTCAGATCACTAAAGAGTTCTGGTTTGAAACTAATGGTTAGATCATCGTCTCTGAAACCGGTTGTCAGATCACTAGAGATATCTGGTCTGAAACCACTGATCAGGTCACGAAAGAGTTTTTGAAAGCAAGGGTCATGACAACAAGGATTTCTATACTGAAATTCTATACTGAAACCAATCCTCAGATCACAAGCTACTTCTGGTCTGAAACCAATTGTCAGATCACTAGGGAATTCTCATTTGAAACCTATTGTCAGATTATTAGGGATTTCTTATCTGAAACCAATTATCAGATCACTGGGGAATTCTTATCTGAAACCAATTATAAGATCACTGGGGAATTCTTATCTGAAACCAATTATCAGATCACTAGGGAATTTTTATCTGAAACCAATTATAAGATCACTGGGGAATTTTTATCTGAAACCAATTATAAGATCACTGGGGAATTCTTATCTGAAACCAATTATAAGATCACTGGGGAATTCTTATCTGAAACCAATTATAAGATCACTGTGGAATTCCTATCTGAAACCAATTATAAGATCACTGGGGAATTCTTATCTGAAACCAATTATAAGATCACTGGGGAATTCCTATCTCAAACAAATTATAAGATCACTGGGGAATTCCTATCTCAAACAAATTATAAGATCACTGTGGAATTCTTATCTGAAACCAGTTAGAAGATCATTAGGGAATTCTCATCTGAAACCAATTGTCAGATCACGAGGGATTTCACTACGGAATTCTATCTAATACCAATGATCAGATCACTAGGGAATTCCTATCTGAAACCAATGATCAGATCACTAGGGAATTCTCCTCTGGGGCCATTACGAATTTAAAGGTTTATCGGAATCCAAACAAATACTAGTAAAATACTAGAATAAATTTATTATAAAATATAAATAAACAATAATAATTTAATACTACACACAAGTATCATCAGATTCACCTATTAGCCAATATGTTATTTGTGATCCTTTACCCTGAAACAAAATAGAATTATTGATTAATCTTCTACTGAAGACAAGACACAACTCGATGAAAAAGTGATATGTGTCCGAAATATTTTAAATACTCTATTTAGGAGATCCGGAAGGTCCAGCGGTTGGATATAAAACTACATTCTCAATATCCGAAACGTATACGAAATAATACAAACATCCGCCAGAGTGGGTTTCTTTTTTATATAAAAAAGAACTATCACACAACACCCATTGATACTTTTGCTCTTTTGATTAATGGATTCGGAGTAAAGTGTTATTATATAACCGTACCTTCATGTCAACTTCACCTCTCAATTCTAAATGAAAACATCCGAATGTATCTAAAATAGATTTTGTAATGCTGCTCACGTGGATCTTCAACGCTGGAAGGAAACAAGTAACTCGATAAGATATATTATATTTCATTATTCTCGTGAGATTTTTGAATCTCGTGTATACATCATAATGTAGGAGCAAGGCCGCAACGGAAATTCGTGAAGCATTGTGTTTATCAATACTAGACTAATACGGATAAATTACTCCCCACCTCCCCTTTCAAACATTGAGAATTCTGCAGCCCAATGGGTTTTTTCCGATTTATAATGGTATATTGACTACCATACAATAGTGTACTTCATAAAATTAGAAAAAATGCATCATAGTAGAGGATTAATTACGTACGAAGTCCATTCGATTCCATTCTGGACGCTGTATTAACTGTATCACCAAATAAACAATAGCGAGGCATCTTTAAACCAACTACCCCTGTGACAACAGGACCTATAAAATAGAACAACAGATTGGAACACGATAAGGCAATGCCTTCACATGATAGTTTTAAAACTATTTGCGCCGATTGCTAGCCGCTATTGTGTCGGAGGACTGTAAAGGGTCATTTCTATATATCCGATGTATCCAATCACACCTTCCACAGATTATATCACCGAATGAAACACCTTTGGGCAGAGCACAACTTTCGGACATCTACCATCTAATTTTATATCATTGTCCTGGTGGGCTTTATATCCAGACCGTGTGTTTACAGGATAGGTTAAGCATACGCCAATTCAGTTGCTTTATCTGCTGTCAGAAACCGGAAGTGAATCGTTGGAATATGCAAAGTCCAGAATTTCACGAATGAAATTACCTGTGTGTATTCCGATTCGTAATTTCAGCTGCTCGTTTGGTCTGTGTTTAATACGGAACGACAAAACTGCCTTCAGTAAAGCTAAAGACATCCTAGCTATTTCTCTGGCGTGAAGGTTACCATTTCTAACCGGAAGTCCAGATACTACCATATATGCATCACCAATTGTTTCTACCTAATTGACGAAAAGAACATCATAGTCAGCTGTTATGTCGTGGTGCGGTCTGAATGGTTGTAATCAGTGATGGTTCTGGTGCTGGTGCCAAGACTGACGTACTACTACTTAAGCATGGAATGTGAATTTGGAAATTTTCTTTAAAAAAGTATCCTTTTTTGTTTTCTGGTAAACTGGTACTTACTTTATAAACATCGAAATGTTCAATTATAGAATCAAATGCTGTATATAAATCATTTAACAAATTTACAACCTACAAAATATAAGACGATTGTCATACAACATATAAGAAATTAAAGTTGTGTTCATTTAGCCATGCACTTCTGGCAAAACTTGTTCTAACGTTCTAATGGCGCCACTTCCGAAAAGCATCTTTTTTTTTTACACATTTTGCCAAGCTTATAAGCTTATAATATATAATGATGTTATTTTTGTGACAATGGATCGTCTATATTCGAAAATGTGCTGTGGTGATGCTAAATGTATACCTGCATTGGTGTACTTTCTGCTGAAAGAGCAGTAAAACCACAAATATCACTAAAATATATGGTAACTTGTTCAAATGTTTCTGCAGCAACAGTTTCACCTCGTATTAGTTGACCAGCAACAGATCTGAAAATCAAGAATTCAAAGTTATAACATCCTGTATGCGCCTTTACCAAATCACCAAGGCATTTATTTGGACAAGATGCTGTTCGCTTGTCATCTGGGGGTCCAAGTAACCTTTTCACCGCAAAATTGGTCGCAATTTGAACGAAGTACTAATATGACTGATAAATCTAAAAATGACCAATAAACTATATACATATAAGTACGTCCAATATTAATAGAAACTTTTTGTCTCGTGTAGTATTGAAAGGGAGGCAACTTCAGAATATGGACTGATAAGAACAAAGTCCACTTTCTTACTTTGGTAACATCAAATAAAGAAGGTTTTCTGTCTTTTTCTTTTCCTCTAAATAATCAGCTGTTCTTTCAGCGACTAATGCTTCTAAATTATTTGCGTATTGTTCCATTCGGGATAGTAAATTATCTAAAATATTGCCTTTATCACCTTCCCTGGAATGGAAAATAACACAGGCAGTTGTATTTTCCTATTCTCTTCCTTTAATGTACAACAATACCTTAGTGTCAATTTGTATATCAAGGGGATAAGATAACGTGATATTGGATTCTTATCATGAAAAATTCTTCATATAAGATAAAACTGGATTTAAAAGCCTTGAAATATTTTCTCTATTTGCAAAAAAATAACACTTACGGAAAGCTTAAATTGAGCACAATCAGCTCTGTTACAACGAAAGACAATTATATTTCATTATTAAATGAAAACATCTAAATAATTCGGTTTGATTCACAAGTGAACTTTATACGTTCGTGTTCTGATTTTGGTTACAAGGTCAGGCGCTAAGTTTCGTATTAAAGCCTCGTGTCTATCTCCCCTAAGTCACGAATTGAATGTTTCGTTCATGTTTTGTATGTCATAGCATTGATTTTTTTTATCTAATCTATTTCGCCTATAGAATCTGATTATTTAAAAAATACATCAATTCGTTCTTTATGTCCCAGCTGAGCGCTTCCTTTAAATCAGATCGACTTATATTAACCTATACTATATATGCCATAAGTTTTCAACCTTAGTAGCCGTAATAGCAAAAAACAGAATCTGTCAACCATCAGCATATCTTGGACTATAGATTAGCTGGTATTTAGAAGTCAGAATTAGTGCCAAATTGTCAATGACTACATATCATTGTAATAATTGTAGAAATGCGCGAAAATGTCGTTTCCGGAGATCTAATTTTCAAAATTTTCCTTGAAACACCGGCGCGCCTTTAGAGAGAAAAGGACTGCTTCTCTAAACAGATGGTCCTCATTTTATCAATGGATCTACGTCCCTAAGACTACCTATTCATTTTCCTAATGATATGTTTCAAACTTTGAAAATCTGGTCTTTCAGTAGGATCTTCTGACCAGCATCGCCTAATAATACCCGCTAACTCATCACATGGACAGTCATAATCTTCTAATGTCGGTCGAAAATAAGGTTTCAAACCATTCTGTACTTTTATTAAGATATCTGAAATTTAAAAATGTTAAAAGATGTACATCTGGGGGAATTTTTCATTAGTAAATAAAATGAATTAGTCGTCAAGATAATTACTTTACCATCCGTGCCACAGATAAAACAGTATGGATATTACGAATGGGCGATACGTTTTTAGACGGCTATATTTTTTTAATCTATTTTTAATGTCAGATAATACAATAGACCCACCCACGGCCAAACAAATTAATCACATAATGAATATTGTTGTCTGTTGCACTGTGTTACCATCGTAAAAATCCAAATTTAGACTTTATACATCTTCACTATGTCAAGCTATTACGAACTGTTTCTAATACCTTGACTCCAATAGCCAGCCTACTTGTATCGTGGGGTGAATGCAGCGATTGTGGAGTGGATTGTACGCTAGCGAATATAGCCAATCGGAGCCCTTCATATAAAGACTTCAAACATTTTATTTGTTTGCTCATTGTTTAAAACTTTGTGTTCATTTTTCTGATTGGCTCTATTCGCTAGCGTACCATCCAATCAAATGGTTGTGGCACAACAAAATATGGCTATTGCAGTCAACGTATAAGATAAAGATCGTAATAGCTTATCACGATGAAGATGGACAATACAAAAAACTGGCACTTCCGTGTAATTTGTAACTTTTTCCAAGAGTAAAAATCTTTTGTTTTGTTTCAATTCGATGGTACGTACCATGAGGATTAAATTTTAACATCTGTATATGAAAAACGCCTTTTCTATACACAATTTCTTGACAAATAATAGCAAAACTATAAACATCGCCTTTCTGGGTTCCATTGAAATTCTTAATACATGTTCTCAGAATCTCTGGTGCAGTCCATAGTTTACCTATAATGAAAATTTACTACATCTTACCACCAAGCAGTTCCAAGAACACTACTTGCTACTTCCAGAAAAGAGGCTGGATATAGCTAACGTTAGGTTCCTTAGGTGATAGACTGACAAAATGGGAGACAGTTGCTTTTTGGGCAAACGTATAAAAAACCATAGTTTATAATTTGATAAAAATAAGCGGGGTACAATTGGGGGGCAAGAGTTCACTTCTTCTATTTCCATTTGTATCGATTATTCCGCACCGTACACGCATCAGACACCGCACCTCGTGTATGCGCGGCTTTAGGGAAGGGTAGTGTAGGAGTTCACACATCTCGTACCATAGCTCACTCCGTCCTTTTTTTTGCCATAATAGAGTTTAATTAGCGCTATTGACCTAGTAACGTTAATTGGAAGAAAAGATTAAATCTATCATCTTATTAAGAGTTCAGTGAAATAACCCAATTTCATCATACCACAGTTTAATGTCATTTTCCGGAATCGCCCTTCATTATTTTGTAACCTCACCAATTTGACTGCCAACATTCATTAACGTCTTCATCAAATTATTACTGTTATTTTGTTCTAATGAAAATGGTATTTTCAGAGAATAAACAATCAATGTCATTACTTCCCCCTTACTCCCTGCTGATTCTTTCCTGTCTGAATATCCGATACCTCGAGGACTTACGACATATTGTGTATAAATACATACTTTTTATGTCGTAACACAATCAAAAAAGTCTAATCCATAGTTATATACGCCATAGGGACCCTCAAATCATAGCAATCACCAGTTGGGTATGGTTGTGAATAAGAATAGCGATCTCGGGTTTCGAACGCAACTCTCATGCTACTGAGTTGTGTTCAGAAGTCATAACCACTTTCATTATTTACAACCATACGCAACAAGTAATCGCTATGGTGTGAGTGCACCTTTAACATAAGCAAAAATATGTTCCTCAGCTTTGGTGAAATAAGTGCGTCCGAGAAGCCTAAATAATGTAATACATACATCGACTAGATGAATTAGTATTATCTAATTCGTCGATTGATGCCATGTTATCTTCTCGGAAGTGCCGTAAGCCAAAATCTGTTATTTTAACCACAAAACGACTATCAACAACGCAATTTGTGCTTTTAAGGTTCCCATGGCAACGTATTTCACTGGCATGCAGATAAATCATTCCCTGAAATTAAAAGAAAAAGCGACCACACCTTATTGGAGAACCATTATTAGGTTAATTATTATGAAACAAGGAATTTTTTGTTCTCAATGGATTCTATAATGTCTTGGAAAGGGACATTCCATTATCATAATGTAACAGTTATAGATTTTGCTTGATAAGATATCTTGAATCGCGATATATCACTTACACATACTATATCCTGCATGATAGACTATCGAAACATCACGATATCACATTTTTCTTTACTATATCAAAAACATCACGATAACACACTTACCCTTACTATATCCTGCATGATAAAATATCGTAACATATCGATATCACACTTACCCTTACTATATCCTGCATGATAGCATATCGTACCATCACGATATCACACTTTCCATTACTTTATTCTGCATAATAGAATGTCATAGCATAACGATATCACACTTACCCTTACTATATCCTACACGATAGAGTACCGTTACATATCGATATCACACTTACCCTTACTATATCTTGCATTATGGAATATCTAAACATCCAATCTAAACTTATCTTTTCATTTTCCAGTACATCCTATAAGGAAATAGAAAAATATGTTGCTATATTGACAGCGTTGCTATTCGATTAACCGATTTTACGCTGTAATTCTATACTATAGCTGAAGACGGGATGCACTTACATTTCTTAACAGCTGATGCCATTCTCACATTTGATTTGTGAGATAGAGTCGCCATAACCATGCATTGACTCCATGATTCGGAATCGACTTTTGTAATTACCTCTTGATAAATAAGATTATGACTGAAAATTTCTTTTATTTGATGAGAACATCACCGATGAAAAAACTGTCTTTTGGAGATATGATTTGAATAAAGGAGATTACTCAGACAAGAAGACAAGGCATGCGCGATGTGCATTAAAAAATGACATTTTGAATATTTGTGAAATCACAGACTTCGCAAATCGAACAGAATTTACGGATTTCTTGTTTGTTGTTTTTTTTTTGTTTTTTGTATAATGCCTCAAAAAAGTTAGTATCACGCAACTTGACTGAGAAACAGAGACTATTTTGTTTAAGTCCTTAATAAAGAATGAGTCGTGTTCAGTTTAATACAATAGGATTTGAACTTAAACCATTGTTTATTAATCTTAATTGAGGGATAAGTTCTAGTCGGTGAAAAAAGTTACTAGGTAAGGTGTGTTCGATTAGTCTCATATCCAAAGCTAAAATCTGTAGATATATATCATGGAAGAAAACAACGATAAATCGAACAAACCCGTCAATATGTCCTGACGGTATTGTTTGAAAACCGTCTTTGTATGTAAGCTGAAATCATGAGAGAAAATCCAACTAACAGTTTATAGTAATGTTACTTATATTGTCTTTATTCATTGAAAATGGAACTATAAACCGAGACCTACTGAAGAAACCTTGGCAGATGGAAATCTAACAAGAATTAGAAACTGTATGACGCTGCCAGTCTCGTGAGTAATGTGAATGTTTTATTACTGAAACGACTTTCTGAATAGTAGTAAGGCACGGAAGCAAGGTCGGGACATTCCGACTTCCGACTCCATCAGGTCTACTATTCTGTAATTCCTTGGATTTTAGAACAACGGATGTAAATCTAGAACAAACGTTTACCTGTAAGCTACCTTTAGGACAATATTCTGTTAATATACAACAATGTGGAGGGTCAATACATGCCCCAACAAACCTCACAATATGATCATTCTGTAAATCTTTTATCTACAATGTACATTTAAAAAAAAATCGGTTCTGTTTTTCACCAATGCACTTCAAAATACTACCAATATTCGTATGTAAGTATACTTCTGTTATACGACACTGTATCCATATCTGTGCGAATTTTGATTTCAGAATAATTGTATATTCAGGCAATTAAAATACAATACAAAGAGCTAATATTCTCGTTCATCATCAACTTTATATAATTAGCATCCGCTGCATCTAATGCCACTTAGCGATTGATTTACCCTTTAAGGCATCTTGTAATATATATATTTAGAAAATGTGAATCATTTAAAATCGCTCAACTACCTGGTCATAAATGTTCAATATAAGGCTGTCACAAGAAAACAAATTGCTATCTATATACATATCTTTGAAGATCTGTTTAAAACATATTCTATACTCACTCGTTTAATTTCAACAAGTAGTGACTTATTGATAGATATACTATTTTTATTTACTGGTTTTACTGCTATTAATAAGCCCTGAAAATATAACATTTAATCCATGGTTATCTTTATTTGTAACCAATTTGTCATGTAATTGCTTATATTAATTTAACGAAACAACTTGCGTTCCCTTGTGAACCAGAAAGTCCTTACTCAGAACCATGAGTCTGAAACTTACCGGATTACCCGTATACTATACCTATTTACTGCTTACCCGTGTACTATACCCATTTACTGCTTACCCGTATACTATACCCATTTTCTGCTTACCCATATACTATACTCCTTTACTGCTTACCCGTATACTATACCCATTTACTGCTTACCCATATACTATACTCCTTTACTGCTTACCCGTATACTATACCCATTTACTGCTTACCCATATACTATACTTCTTTACTGCTTACCCGTATACTATACCCATTTACTGCTTAGCCATACACTATACCAATTTACTGCTTACCCATATACTATACTCCTCTACTACTTACCCGTATACTATACTCATTTACTGCTTACCCTTATACTATACTCCTCTACTACTTACCCGTATACTATACTCATTTACTGCTTACCCTTATACTATACCCATTTACTGCTTACCCGTATGCTATACCCATTTACTGCTTACCCGTATGCTGTACCCATTTACTGCTTACCAATTTACTGCTTACCCGTATACTATACCTATTTACTGCTTACCCGTATGCTATACCCATTTACTGCTTACCCGTATACTATACCCATTTAATGCTGAGTCGACTGGCATATGATTACTCAGACTTTTAATGATACCTTGCCATTTTAATTCAACACTGCAGAACCGTACATCTTATAACCGTTGGGCAATATTTCACAGAGCGTTATTCTGCTAATGATGGTGAAATTAAGAATTTGTCATTTTAAGGCTTCCAAACTGTGACTTTTACAATTAAAAAGTGCATAGAAGTCGTTTATTACTTGCACTGCAAGGCTAATAGAGTCTCATTAGAAAATCCATTAATTGAAATTTATTACCTTGTAGAAAGCTGTTTTGGTAAAAAGTTGTTTTTCTTTCTTGCTTTGCTTACAAAGTGGAATATTTTCATAGGAGTCTGTGCTAATTAGTGAATGTTTCTAAAAAAATATTGAAAGATATGGAAACATAATTTCAAAGATATTTTTCAAATTAGACTTAAGTTTCTCCCGAGACCTGAAACATAACACAATAAACATGAGCGGATATAGAAGAAGAAATCTATTCCCTAAATAATATTAAGCAAAGGAAAACGGAAATTGAAAAAGATAACAAAGAATACGAAAAATCGAATGGTATTGTCAATGTCCATTTAGATACCGGACAAAAAAATGCTATCAAGATCATTTCCAATCTTATATCAATAACTTTGTATAGAAGTGAGATTACTGTACGATTAGAAACACATTTCTGGTCTTGAAGAGATGTTTCTTTTATCATTTATAGAGTAGTGTGGTTATTGGCTTAAAGAAACAGGTGATTTGAGTCTTGAATATATGTTAATAAGCAGTCTTCAGAAGTACTAGAAATGTACGAAAATAATATTCCCAACAAAAATATCTCAAATAAGGAATTTAACTTTCTATTTCTATAAATGTCTTTTCTATATAAGCATAGTCTCAAGAAAAGACGAGTCGTCATTATAACTTTCAAACACGGATAATTCTAGACGCACTAGGATTTGATGGCTCAAATTTCGAAAGTGAGCTGCGAATACAATACTATTACTGATTGCTAAGCGAAAAAAAATCTATGGTACGATTACGATTGGCGAACATATTCCTTTAAATGAATTGGCGTTTCATCGTGAATATTGGGTTAAGGGAGTTGTCACAGGCAAATCTTTCCCTATGACTATGATAAGAAATTTCGTAATGGAGAGGGTGGCGAAATGACCTCGCTTCATTATTGGTGCATAGGTTTCCGGAACGAAACGCACATAGATGGGAATTTCCTGGAAACCGGGATCATATATTACATTCTGAATCAGCACAGCTTTGAATTTTCCGTCGTTGTACAGCCTTTTACTTTGAAAATAAAGGACTCACCCTTTGAGTAAAATATCGACTGTCTTGACGAGCAAGATTTTTAGTCTGTGACATCAAGTCATCCCATCTTATTCTCCAATTCATTTTCATTAATTCAGCTTCCATTTTCAGATGTCTAAATAACAAAAATACATGCTGATCTTGTGCTTTATATGGTGAAATAAAGAACCTGGGGCAGATCTAAGCCGATTTCTCCTCAACCGTATAACAGAAGTGCACGGGTGGTAAATTATAATGGTTGAATTGAAAATTGTTTCTGGTACGTATTTTTGCATCCTTTAAACATTTGGAAACCAGTTTGAAAGCACTGAAAGTAAGTAAATGGAGCAATTGTCCAGTTTTGCATTTTGCAATTGACGTGGGACTAGTAAAACTCACTGCGTCATAGTTACCTATAAATGAGTAAAACAACCATGAGAACCAACACCAACAATGATCCAAGTACTATCATTACTATTATATAATCTGGCATCGGCTCTACAATCAGAAAGATATGGTTTAAAGGGTACAAACAAATTCAGTAAATTCTAGTAAATAAAAGACTCGAGTATTTGAGTCGAATGCTCACGATTCGTTATGTTCCTCTGAGACCAGTGCGAATGTACTTGAAATCCAGTTCAACCATACCAGTTTTGTATTCATTGCAACTGGTCCATCACAATTACCATGGTGATTCACATCGTCTCATCGGATCTCACGCACACATATTGACAATTGGATTGGAAACAATCAGAGCCAATTTTTGCTAGGAAATAGCAACTGGTGGCAATCGGTGGAAACAATGGCTAAAGACAACTAAATTAATTGTCCAAGATTCAGAAGGGCTTACTCGCGTCCCTCTTAAGCTTTCATCTATGTTTTATTTTATTATTACATCTTAATACTATTAGTATGGCCAGTGCGTATGGTTTTATGTATCAGACTATACAGTATTTCTATTTCAGACTGTCCATTATGAGAATTTAATGAGATGAAAATTTCTGAGATGTTCTTATAATTTTGTTGACTTCTATCGAATGTAATAAATAAAGACTGCATAAATCAAATATTCAAACCATTCACGTATATCTTATAATAATTATTATATATCATCTAATTAAATGAACAGTCTGTTGAGTCAGCCATGAAATATTATCAAATATAATAACAAATGGGCGTATGACATATTGGATGACACCATCGCTAATCTTAAAACATAGTATACTAAAATCATACAATAACAATGTCAACATCTGATATCTATATAACCATGATGTTTCTACTTACCTTCTTGTGGACATAAAGCATTATCAAAACCACAAGTTGGTCTGTCTTTAGGTGGACCTGTATTACCACCACCCCAGTGTATCGTTTTACCTTTTACACCAACAAATCTCTTTTCTCTTCCTATGTAATTTGCCACGACCTATATTATGATAAAAACGGTTGATGCTTTCATTGATGGAGATAAGCATGGTCAAAAACTATGCAAGAACAAAGGTGCGAAGGTGGCGCTTCCGTGACCATCAGACGAAAATCCAGAAATTATCAAATTTTTCTATCATTTCTTTTTAGTCTGTCTTCTTTCTATTTCAACACCTTGTATTCCATTGGCATCATTGTCTATGACATAGGCACACTGGCGGAGCCAGGATTACGTCTGGGGGGGGGGGGGGGGAATATCTGAGATTGCCCGAATTTCTAGCCTAGTTATGAGATTTTTGCCCAAAAAACTTGCTTTTGGGGCTAGGGGGGGGGGGAGGGTTGTTGGTAGTCGGGCTGCCACCCTCTTCCCCTCCTTTGGCTCCGCCACTGCATGGGCATTGTTAATTTGTATATTTGTTTCTAGGGCATGTCCTTTTTAATTTGATATGAGGCCGCACTATATGACACAATCTTTCGATCAATGCATTCTATTGCATAAAAGAGTGTTTGAGACTTGAAGCATTGCGAGTGACACCGGTGAGTAGCCTATATATTTTTGGAAAATCATACCTCAAATACTCCAGTATGTGGATTCAGATCCAACAAAGAATAATCTATTAATCTGTCACCATTTTCATCTATATATATCTGACCACTTAATCCTGAAAAAAGCACTCATTTACTTATCGATATGGGGGTGGGCGTGATAAGAGCTTGAAATTACCTCACAGATCTATACAAGGCTTACAGTGTCCATTTAACAGAATTGGAAATGATGCTGGTAATTTTCACTACGATGGATTATTAGAATATAAGTCGATTTACAATGGCCACTTCCCAGTCTGTTGAATTGAAATCATAGGGTGTTTTGCTTACTTACTTTAATTTACTAAAATAATTTGCAAATGCTCATTTCAATTTTAAAGCTTCAAAGTCCACCAATTAATTTTCATTATAAACTACATGAAGCATTTTATCTTTTATCTTATATAATTTTTTTTCAATTGTAAGCCTAATATAGAAGTATGATTCATGATGATTTACTAAGTCTTCTCGAAATAAATCCTTCTTGAATATAAAATAGGATCAAACGTCTGGACTTGATAATCATGTCATAGTTTTGATAAAACAAGGTTTAACTTTCATTTTGGATATAAGTCTAACACTTAACGGTATTGGTACTTGAAAATTTAGAGCAATTGCCAATAATGTTAGTAAGTCAAATGACATGATTTGGCCATGTCTCCGCTTGAGACTCAAATGACACAGGGTGGTTGCTTATTTAAGTTGAGGGTGGCAATCAGCTATCACCAGAGTCGCCGTGATCCAAAACCCCTGCACAGAGAATATGTCTCAGAGAGGTTGCAAAGAGGTGGTTAAGTGTACCTACATTTCGCTCTAACATTCCCATGAAAGTGACTAAGACACTTTTATCCAATCTTATGCGGCAATACGTTTTCCAAATAAGCAAACCTCACCGGAACAGCTAGTTTGAAATGTGGGTTCAAGTCCGTAGGAATTACCTTCATCTTCACAATGTCAAACTGTAACGAACTTTTTCCACTATTAATGTATCACGGAATGCAACGATTTTATTGGATTGCAAGCCAGCGAATGTCAATCGTAAACATTATGGCTTTATGTTCACTTTTCTGTCGAGGCCTCTGATTGATTGTATTCACTAGCGTACAACCCGATCAAATTGCTTAATTTACACTCGATTGATTAATTGATACAGAAAGGTGATTATCGCAGTCAAGGCATCAGTACTAAGTAATAGCTTGACATTGTGAGCGAAGAAAGCCAGTGTAAGAGGGAAGTTATACAGCAAGGACATCTGTATAACGCAAATTTTACGAGTGGGTACTGCTTTCTCAATGTTTTTAATGATTAAAATTGTTAGTCATCTTATAATCTTCCATACAGCAAAAGATTCGTGGCTTCAATTCACCAATTCAATGAAAGCCTTGCAATTAGACCAACATGATTTCACCGTTCTACGTGTTGCATTTAATTAGAATTACACAGCATGATGTCAAGATAAAAGGACTCTTACGTTGGTGTTAATACTTACCAGTAAAAGATCGGTTCCACAGACTTTGAGATAATTTGATGTTGTCGTGGAACGTGTTTCCTGCCTCGATACTTTTATTAAGAACTTGAGCATACATCAAAACAGCATCGTGGAAAATGCCAATAAAGCTATTAAACTGAAAAGTTAAAAAATAATTTGAAATTGCATGAGAACAAAATGATCTAATAACTCTTTTTGAAAGTAAAATTTATGTCAGAATAATTTTGTTAGAGCTTCCTGCAAATTGATCGCCTACGGGGGACTAGGTCGACCTTGCAACTGACAGAATCTGAGTGCAACCGCTAGCATTTGGTAATATTTGGGCGAATCTGATTTATCGCTAGATTTATGATATAAGCGCATTGGCGACTGAAAAATCCCAGTTGCCATCAGCAAAATTTGAATCTAGTTGTCGACTTGTGCCGTTGTAGTGCGCGACCATCACGGTGATCGCAATTGTTACCAGAAGTTTAATTTGTCTATTGGAGCTTTAATAACGAATCTTGCTGTGAATCGAGTATTAAGCTATGAACCCAATTCACCAACGCCTTTATATAAAAACCATTGTTCTTGTTGTTCAAGCTTAAAGGGACATTCAACTTTTTTGAAGATCGAAAATTGTTTTTTGCTAAAATTTGTGAAAACTAAACACCTAAATCTAGAGAAATGGGCCTTTTAATGTATCTGAAAGTTGTAACTAAAAGAATCCAGTCGTTTATTTTTAAATGCCAAAAATATTTAAAAACATTACGTAAGGTTTTAAAGGTACGGTAGTTATGCTATTTTGTACTGTACGGATTTGAGTAAAATAAACGCCTAATTGTAGAGAAATATGTCTCTTGCGTATTCTAAAAGTTTCAACTAATAATATCGAGCCATTATGAAGCCAAACACCAAAACAAGGTAAAACTGCTTAGTTAATAATTTGTACTCTCAGTTTCTAATGAACCCTTATAAAACAAATTCAGTTTGGTCAAGAAGATACAAAAATATAAGGAGAAATACACTTTAGAAATATTTTCAGTTATAATTTACGACGTTTTTATAAAGAAACCCCTGTTAAATAACCCAATGAAATAACTATAACAAGAAAAATAGTATCTGTTAGTCATTAGAATAGTGTGACAATATGGACTAAAAGCTTGAGATTTGATGAACTATTAGAAGAAAAGGAAGAGAACAAACCCCGTGGTTTATATTAGTAAAATGAGGATAAATCAGTGATGTTTTTCGTTTAACCGCCTGTGAAAACTTGACATATTCCTTGGACGTTGGTTCCCGCAGTCTGACAGTCATCAATATTTCAAAAGCCTTCCTTGCTTCTTCATTCCTTTCATGTGTATCGTTCTTTCTATACCACGGCCTTTCACTCTGTTCTTTACTGGAATATAAAGATATACAGTCGTAGAACTACAAAAATCAGGGCTAAATCTCTATTTCATTTAGTTTTAGGGATTGTGAAGAGATTTTCTAAAATTTTCATGTGCATCGAAGACACTGAAAGCAAAAATGTACAACATTCCAATTTTCAATCAGACGTCTGTGGTTCCTGCAATTAAGTGTTTGATGACGCCACTGATCTGAAAATATGCTTGTCTCGGGACCACAGGCGTCTGATTGAAAATTGTAATAGTTCGAATTGATGCTATCAGTCACAGCGATAAACCTAAAATTTTATAAATTTACAATCCCTTTAAACATTGAATATCGCTTTTCAGATGAATGAATACAATGAAGTTCAATACAATTGAATAAAGGATATCGGGAATATTTTTTCTAAGGAAACTGACAATGGAACGGGTCTGGAAAGTTGAGTCGTGTCAGTTCGCTCTAACACAAATTCGCCCTGAGTTCATTTGGTAGTCATTCGGGTCAGTTACAGAACTTATTTATTATTTGGTTGTAGACAAACTATTGAATAATTAATCCCAACAATAGAGACCACCTACTAGTAGAAGTTAAGTTTATAAATCAAAAGATTGTAAAGAGTCAATTTATTGTCTGTGACTTAACTATTTGTCTGGCGTGCTTCCTTAAATCACAAACATTTTAATAAAAACTTTCTGGTTTTCTTTAATTAAAACTTATCAAGTGATAATAATTGGTATTGTAAATTATTGTAAATTGGTTCGTCATCGGGGAAACACAAATACTTTGATATAATTGTATAAGTTATTGTTGTATATAGACAATAACCATGTAATAAACTATATCTCTAGGCATTATCTATTATAGTTCTTTATTGATGAACATATCCGTTATCATCCAGCAATAGCTTAAAAGTGATTGTAAAGAGGTTTTATAATTTTTTTTACGTTTATCTGGGACACTGATAGCATCAATTTGTACCATACCATTTTTCATTCCGACGTCTGTAGTTCATGCAATTCCAAAAAACAAGTGTTTTATAACGTCACTAATCGCAAAAAATGCATTATGACATAAGGCCCTTTCGTGATTAGTGACTTCATCACTCATACATTTAGTTTGAGTAGAATTGCAGGAACCACAGACGTCTGATGCAAATTGATGCTATCAGTGTCCTTTTTAAAAACATTCATTCCGCCAAACACAAATTCTTAATAAAAGATTTTAATAAGATTTTAATGACTTTACTTTATTTAGGAGCACAGAAAATACTAATAACCAGTCCACGATACAATTATCGCCAATTAGTAAGGTTGGTATTAATAATTGAACATTTCAAAGTAGCCTTCATTTTCAATTAGTTTTACCATTTTTTCTTTTCAAACTTTGACATCTTTTAGTCCACAGCAGTATCTTGGTTGATTCGTGAGGAAAGTGAATTTTGTTTCCGTAAATTGATACGTAAATGATATTTCCATCAAAATATCACATTGGTTTGCTGATTAGGCTTATTTCCGTGCTTCAAACACAATAATAGGAAGCTAAAATTGACCCGGAAGATACAGTTGTTAGAGGTGTTAAGTTTTGTACAAATCTTTGGAGACATGACTGGTTTGAAAGGAAGAAAATCATTCACATACCCACTGAATAAATCAACATTAATAAACACATATTCTCCATTATCAAAATTCAGTTTTCTTGCTGAGATCATTAATTCTCTAGCCGAGTCTAATGATGTACACATAACTACCACTGAAAGACAAAACAGATAAACCCATATTTATCAGAACTGAATTATATGTAATAATATTGTCAATTCAAATAAATTGATTTTAATAAGATTTGGTAGCTCTACCGAAAATAACTGGTCACGACATCAGGGAATCAAATCTTTTTACGAATTTTGAACATGCCCTGCCATCCGAAAAGCTTGGTTTAAAAGCTTGAATTAAATTTAATTGGTCTGTGCATTATAACATAAATAACACAGTCGTTGATCATAACAGCACGTTTTACTCTCACGAGAATAACAACTTCTAACATCAATTTAAAGGTATACTACCTCTTTGGATGAGGTTAAAATTTGACTTTGTTCCTCAGTGGACTTGCCTGGTGTCATAACTATACAAAAGATTCTGTCTATAATCCATTAAACTACGTAATCTTGAAACATGCTAAGAGAAGTCTTATATAGAGATTCTATTCTTAAGTCATGAGTGACATCTGGTTAGTCCAACTGATGAATGTATACACTTGTTGACCAAATTTGTATGCCCATTCAAGGCTGACAGTAACAGTAAAATATGATGCATATCTTTGTTCCCGAAGTCAATATCTTAGCACAAGTTCTGTATCTTGAAAGAACTAGACATTCTTCTTAGTTTGTGGACAGCTATCGATATCCTTAATTAAAAACATTTGATTCGTCAGAATTCATTAGCCATGTTAAAGGTGGGATCCCTAGGGTCGAGCTTGAACTCTATTCAATCTCGAATCTGATTCCCCAGTAGAGTGGTCTAAGTATGAAGTCAATAGACACCAATCTGTTCTTCAATACGGCATAACAATACTATCAAGTGATTACTTTATGGTTCTAATAATTGCTCGAAATCGTATAAACTTAAAGTATAAACAAAGACATATTATATGGTAGATCACACAATGCACTCTGCATCATATACGACGTCGTTACTTTTTATACTGCATCGAAACTGGTATATTCATATGTATGAATCATGAAATTATACTGCATTGACAATGTTATATTCTCATGTTTGAAACATAAAATTATACTGCATTGACAATGGTATATTCTTATGTATGAAACATGAAATTATAATGCATTGACAATGTTATATTCTCATGTTTGAAACATAAAATTATACTGCATTGACAATGGTATATTCTTATGTATGAATCATGAAATTATAATGCATTGACAATGTTATATTCTCATGTATGAAACATAAAATTATACTGCATTGACAATGGTATATTCTCATGTATGAATCATGAAATTATAATGCATTGACAATGTTATATTCTCATGTATGAAACATAAAATTATAATGCATTGACAATGGTATATTCTTATGTATGAATCATGAAATTATAATGCATTGACAATGTTATATTCTCATGTATGAAACATAAAATTATAATGCATTGACAATGGTATATTCTTATGTATGAATCATGAAATTATAATGCATTGACAATGTTATATTCTCATGTATGAAACATAAAATTATACTGCATTGACAATGGTATATTCTCAGGTATGAATCGAAAATTATACTGCATTGACAATGGTATATTCTCATGTATGAATCACAAAAGTATACTGCATTGACAATGGTATATTCCCATGTATGAAACATGAAATTATACTGCATCGACAATGGTATATTCTCATGTATGAATCATAAAACCATACTGCATTGACAATGGTATATTCTCATGTATGAAACATAAAATTATACTGCATTGACAATGGTATATTCTCATGTATGAAACATAAAATTATACTGCATTGACAATGTTATATTCTCATGTATGAAACATGAAATTATAATGCATTGACAATGTTATATTATCATGTATGAATCATAAAACCATACTGCATTGACAATGGTATATTCTCATGTATGAATCATGAAAATATAATGCATTGACAATGTTATATTCTCATGTATGAAACATAAAATTATACTGCATTGACAATGGTATATTCTCATGTATGAAACATGAAATTATAATGCATTGACAATGTTATATTCTCATGTATGAAACATAAAATTATAATGCATTGACAATGTTATATTCTCATGTATGAAACATAAAATTATAATGCATTGACAATGTTATATTCTCATGTATGAATCATAAAATTATATTGCATTGACAATGGTATATTCTCATGTATGAAACATAAAATTATACTGCATTGACAATGGTATATTCTCATGTATGAAACATAAAATTATAATGCATTGACAATGTTATATTCATATGTATGAAACATAAAATTATAATGCATTGACAATGTTATATTCCCATGTATGAATCATAAAATTATACTGCATTGACAATGGTATATTCTCATGCATGAAACATAAAATTATACTGCATTGACAATGTTATATTCAATTATACTGCATTGACAATGGTATATTCTCATGTATGAAACATAAAATTATAATGCATTGACAATGTTATATTCTCATGTATGAAACATAAAATTATAATGCATTGACAATGTTATATTCTCATGTATGAAACATAAAATTATACTGCATTGACAATGGTATATTCTCATGTATGAAACATAAAATTATACTGCATTGACAATGGTATATTCTCATGTATGAAACATAAAATTATAATGCATTGACAATGTTATATTCTCATGTATGAAACATAAAATTATAATGCATTGACAATGTTATATTCTCATGTATGAATCATGAAATTATAATGCATTGACAATGTTATATTCTCATTTATGAAACATAAAATTATAATGCATTGACAATGGTATAATCATAAAATAATACTGACATGGATCACAAAATTGCAACCACAAGGTGTCTTCTGTTTGAGAAGTTTGAAATTGGTGTTTTTATCTACAGAAATCATACAAATGATCCCATATTCACATGACCTCTTTTGGGTATGCATTTATAGAAATAATATTGTTCCGTACATGTACTTTTGAGTATTGAAAAGAAAAATTATACTTTATCTACATCGTATTGTTTTCGAATGTTTGCTCATAAAAATGGACTTTTAGTAAAACGTTATCCATGTGATGATAATTACACATTTAATACTTAGAAATCTCAAGCCATTTATTTGTTGTCTGTCTATGGGATTATTTACATTTGGTTTATTAAACCCAGATCTTTTAGTAGAGTGAATGAAAACATGTCAACAGGAAAAATACTAGGAGAGGTTGCTAATTTTCAGAATGATTTTATAGACCAAGTTAAGGAGGATTTCAACGATAACAATCTTAGGGGGGTCTTTGATTACTGTTCTTAAGTCCTAAGGAAATGCATTTATCAGGCATGTATATCTGAAAATGATGAATAGTGTACCATTAAGCGAGGTACTAATCTGAAATTGCTTCATATCATCTAGGGTTTCATCTAATTCGAAATTCTAATTCTTGTTTAGTACCAATTATCGTTCTTACTTCTAAAGGAATACTACCTCTTAGAATAGATATAAAATTTAACGTCTCAAACGTCTCAAATATATGCAAGTGTATATATTCATCAGTTTGGCTTACCAGATGCCATGACTAAAGAATAGATCTTTATCTCGACTCGAAAGCAAGTTTTTCGGGCAAAATTCTCATAACTAGGTTAAAGATTCAGGCAATCTCAAATATCTCGCCCCCCTCACCCCTCTCGAACGTAAACCTGGCTCCGCCACTGAGAGTAGCGATATTCGGTGGATTTTATTTTCGGATGGTAATGGATGGTGCCTGATTTCTGAAGGTTGTAACTTTGTGGTGAAAAAATACTCGTAAAATTAGTAATTAACATTGACTGCCACGCTATATTTCGATCGGCGTGACTTTACAGTGTTAAATACAGCTTGTGTTGTTTACAAAACAGTAAGACCATTAAGAAAGTGCCAACATTCTAACCTATATGTCCATTGATTACGGTTAAAGTAAAATTAAAACTCCGGAACAGTCTACCTATGGGCATAGTTACGACGAAAACCGCCTTTTCTAAATGTTTTACTAATTTTTCAATCAATATAAAGATAGATGACAGAGGCCATTAACTTACAGCATACCCGATCGGTGATAGCAGTTTTGACGACATACCGCATGGAATAACAAATACGAAATCAGATATGTGTGTATCCTTCAAGAATTTCTCAGGCGAAAAGGAAAGTCTTAGAGATGCTACGAACATACATGAATGACAAAACCAATACGACTGGATGAATAAAATTTTCCCCAACAGTGAGTCCGTGGGCTAACCAAGATAAAAAAATAAATAATAGGTCCTCGTCAGTTTATAAAGCACTTTCCCCTTTTATTTTTTATTCGAAATCCTTTCTCTCAGAAAATTTCTTGGGATGCAACTTATTAAACCCTCTGTCGTATTTTATCCTATACAAAAACTCAATGAACTTTAGGATAGCAATGGGACATTCCTTGTAACACATTTTGAGACAGTCATGCCAGTCGCTCTGGAGAGGTAACCTTTTCTATTTGGTAAAAGTAACCTTTACATGAAGTTGTTTATTCGTGCCATTATCAGAATAGCATCACTTACTTCTCAAAAGAAAATGGCCTCATTTAATTCTTGTTAATACAATAAATTCAATCTATCAGACAAAACTCTGATGAGTGAAAGAAACATTCACATCTATTTTAATAAGTAGGGTTGAACAGCTTTAATATTATGTAAACATAAAGACTGGGACTCATCAAATGTAGAAAATTTCCATTTATCTTGTTCTTTTTAGACATCGATTTGTCTTGAATCAAGATTTATTGAAGATTATATCAAAATGAGTTGATAGATGATGGTGAAAAATTCCACTCTGTATGGCAGGAATTCCGTTTCATAACATGACATTTAATGTTATTACGATTCGTTAGGAAACTAGGAACACTGTACGTATTAGTTAAAATGACAGACTTATTACAGAGTTCAATTTGTAGTTGATGGGAACGTCTTTAATTTACATAGCAAATCGGTTAAAGAGTGTGCTGCTTCAAGTTATTCTTCCTGGTTGGCTTGTTTGAAAATAAGGTGGTCATTATTTAGACATCTTATAATTTGACAATTATACACACAAAAAATACAAAAATAGCGAGCAATGTCTAGAATGTTACAGCGTAAACACGCCATTTCATTTAAAGCAAATTTTACTGCGGAATCTGACAACAGAAAACAGTCATTGTGCCAAGCACAGTCGCAATCTGTTACCAAGTTGAAAACGATTTTTTTCTACTTATTATTGCAGCCAATTGTTTTCAGATAAAAATGAAAATTTAACTTGATAATCTTTCGTTTGCAGTCATATAGCCTTTGATAAATTTCGTAACATCATATTACCAAGAAAACGGCTGGTTAATGTAAAAATTAATCAAAATGTTTCCAACATTTCCTCGCGAATTTCACTGGAAAAAATTGTTCTAAGCTATAATTGAGTCGTTACTGGAAGCCTCAGCTGTTCAGACTGGAAAGTTTTCTTTGAATACCAACGACTCCGTGAAATAAAATTCTTTAATTTGATCATTACATGCAACGCGTAAATAACAGGTTATGTTGAAATGTTTGAAATTTACAGATAAAAAGACTTGACACATAGAGACGTTAAAGTTGAGAATAGATATAAAAACTTTGAATAAACATACGTATTCAACTTCCACAGAAATTTATTTTTTATTTTTGCGTGAATCACTCCTTTTTCCAAACCGGTAACTATCAGTCGCTTTGAACGTAATAGGGGAAAAAACATTCTTCGAGTGCTTTACAAGATCGGATCCTTGTTTCATAGACCAACAACAATCTTCCTTTGTATGAAACGTCAAAACTGTAGGTAGTCTCAGACTTTTCCTGTCATCTTTCGTCGCAGCTGTGCATATAATAATAGGGATTGGATAATAGGGGCTTTCATAATCACAGCATTTCTTTTAATTAATGTTGCCCTGTACCAAAATGGATGTGAATTTACAACCAATCAAATCAAATGGCACTGTAGACTCAATTACAATGATTTTAAACAAAAGTTCCATCGTTCGTCGCAGTTGTGCATAGACAAGAGGGGCTGGATAATAAAGCTAAACTGTGGGTTTTCAAATTATTTTCACCTATAATAGCTGCATTTTGAATTTTCCTTATAAAATATTTCAAACTAAATTCTAATAATGTGACCCAGATCATTCACTTTAAAAATAATTATGAAAAAAATCTTAAGAAGAAAATATAGGCTTATGTCTAAAAAGCCAGTGCCGGAAAATCTTGTAAAAACCAGCTAATAATCAGACTAAAGCTCGTCCTCGGAGACAACAAGTCCAGTATGTAACCGTGTTATATTAACTTTGCTTAGAAAGAAAATAATGAAAAATTGTTCAATTGTGTAAAATAAGGAAATTGTCTAAAGAGGATAGAGACTTCTTACTGTCAAGTTAGTCTCTCGAAACCAAAATCTCGGTGAGCTGAAATTAGATTTACTAGATGGACTGTAATTTCTTGTAATAAGTTATATATAGAGAATTTATTTATCTAAATTAAAAGTTAATTATTGAAATCGAGTGAAATGTCGTGTGGAGATAAAATTCAAAATATTCCATTTTAAATGTGTGGGAGCTAATCCACATGATCAGAATTTTTTTGTAAAATATAAAATATAAAATTTGAATTGTCTACTGCTATTCTTTTGATTAAGATTTGACCAAGTTATGCCCGTTTCGCTTTGTTAAATGACGGCTGGTGGCAAATTGGAGACCCAGAAAGGCTATCGGTTTGGAATGTCGAACGCTAACCTTAGAATACACTTGAATACATCATCAAAAATACATCACTTTATACGAAATTTAATAATAATTCAATTTCTGAACGTATTACTTTACAATGGGAAAGAGTTCAGATTGACTGAGACAAAAAGAAGATTGGAAAATGGTCTACAAATGTTATTAGCTAAATTTCGTCTGAACTATTAAATAGGGATCAGCGTCAGATGAGATTGTCGATCTAAACACAGAACCACTTATTTAGACACATGAACATAGAATAACTAAAAGAACATTACAAAGCTAAAGATAGGTGATTTGTTTAAAATTGCTGATCATTATAGGCTTGCAAGAACAAGACTATGTTTTTAATACATCGTCTTCTGCCACGGACATTTGTTATTTCAAATAAATTTAACCTCCTGTAACTGCTATTGATCAATTGTGGCTCCAAAGGGGTGGCTCCAAAGGGTGGGGGGGGGGGGGGCAGTGGACTTTGATGTCACATATCCGAAGCATCTACTGTCACTCATCCGAAGCATCTGCAGCCACTATTGGTAACCTATTGGCGTTAAGTCTTATGCTAGTGCAAGCACCGGCACCAAAAAGCTCCCCTTTAGGGGGTAGTTACTTTGGCAGGCGTAGACCACCATATCTGTTGAAAGACATAAGCCCAAATGTATTTTGCGTCAATGACTGCAAAACAGCCGCCTTCGGAAGCCCCGAAG